>NC_092877.1:233518492-233890992 GCF_028372415.1 Notamacropus eugenii | reverse complement strand
CTTATAAATAGATTAGACAAAATTATGCCAAATAATAGAAAGAAATTTATTTGTTTCAGAAGAATTGGTTTCTAGAATTGGTTTTGCCAGTGAATTTATATCAAATCTCTAAACAGATTTGGTTCAGTGACTAAACACTAAACCTCTGTAGACCTCAGTTTCCTTATCTGTAAAATAAGGTTGGACTAGACTGCCTCTAAGGTCCTTTCTAGCTCTAAAACTATATGATTTTATGCTTTATTTGGTCTTGCTGATTCCCTGAATGCCATCTTAAAAGCCCATACTCAGTAGAACCATATTCTTGAGTTCTCCGAAATGAGCCATAACAGATACTACAGGTGAAATGTGTTGGTCTCATGCAATTTAACTGCATTTTCTGAGCTTGATTATCTACTGGTTCCATTTTCTTCAGAATTACTTGGTACATTTTCTAAATAAGACATTTTCTCAGAACACAGCTTTATTATATCTATTTGATGCCAAAATTAGATCAGCTAAGTTTTCAATAATCTTCCATAGGCCCCCTACTAGGAAAGTATACTTTTCTTTGGTTGCTAAGTACTTAGATTCAGAAATGCTAATCATATTTAAGCTCCCCATTCCTGGGTAAGGAGAACCATTAACTCCTTGTTTATTGGCTGCATTTAATTATTAGAGCCATTATCCATGACAGGTGGCACCTAATAGCCTCACTCTTACCATTCATATACAGTCGTTGCTGACACGTGGCACTGCCTATCGAAGCCTTGTTAAAACACCTGTGTTAATTCACATATTTTTTTTTTTCTTTTTCCCTTCCCCCCACCCCCTCAGAAATATAATATTATTTTAGTCATGGTACAATGAAAAGACTACCCCACCAGAAGGCAAAAGACTTGGGTTAGTTTTTCATCCCTCCTATTGCTGTATGATGAACCTTAAACAAATTATTTAACCTCTCAGTCTCCAGTTTTTTGTAAGATGGGAACAATAATGTATGAAAATATTCTGGGAGAAAACACATTTATTCACCAACCACAAAAGAAAATGAGTTTTATTATTTTAAGTGATCTTCTCCATTTCTTACTCCAGACTCCTTTCTTTCCCTCTTCTCCCTTCTTTGCCAAACTTAGCTTTTCAGGTGCTTTCTCTCCTCCATCTCTTTACCGACTAACCTGAGAATTTCCCCACCTTTCCCAAGAAAAGCAGCAGTGAAGGCATGCACCGTAGATCAAAGGGACTGTGGTGTCATTATGAGGCTGGGATCCAAAAGGAACCTTTCCCAGAGTCCAGTACAAGGCATCCTGACTGACATCTATTCATTTGTGTGCTGCCAGCCTGTTTCCCCATCCAGTTAAATTGATAGCATGGGGAGATGAATGGTAATTGGCCGTATACTGTAAATGTGAGTTACTGGAAGTTGAATCATTCCAAGGGCTTCCTCTATGTCAGAGATAGTTTTGTGTATTGGTTATAACATTATAGCACCACATAATGGCAACATGTTTTAAATTCTGTTATTTATCATCTGAATTAGTAATTTTACAGTCCAGAACTTGCCCCAAAACATCCCTCTACCATGTTTATATGTGTGAGTCAGTATAAAGTTTTAGAGGTTCCTGTTTGGCTGATGGATGTACTTTTATGTACTAGACAGTATATTGCAAAGCAGATCTGCCCTATTAAAAATGTATTAGTAGCAGGGTTCTACTGGTGAGTAGAATTTCATGGCTTTTCCTCAAATGAATTCTGATTTCAGTGATTTACATTTGAAAGTCACTATTGCAATGTGTCTTTTAGATGAAGTAATAATCACTCTAGAATCTTTAACTGAGGAAGACAACCATTCCCTAATGAGACCCATAGGAATCTTGTTTTACATTCCTTGCTCACATTTTAAAAAAATACCACAAAAAGACAAAATTCAGACTGTCAAGCACATTGTCTGAATGAAAGGCAATCTGCTACAGAGAAGGTTTTCAATGACACCCAAGGCCCCATCTAGCAGTGGCAAAGTAATATTGAACTGATGGTGTGCATTGTTGAGTAAACACATTTTAAGACTATCCGAAATATATACTTACCTAGTTGAAAGAACAATTTCACTCCAATGGTTGAAAAAATACCCATTTTCAAATGTGCACACATATAATTTATTTAAGTGATATTTGGAACCATTCCAATCTGTCAGGTGAATAATATTCCACATTTACTATCTTTCTATGACAATTTTATTTATATTTTAAGGAAAGAAATTAAATGTAGAAGGTAAGATTAGCTAATATTGGATCTGGGACAGAGTCTGACAAGAGCCAGCAGTTTGCAGTGACATAGACCATGCTATCCAGCCTTCCTTTTGAACATCCTGCTTTGAATCCACATTTTCCTCCAGCATTAATGATCACTAAACTAAGCTTTAAGAATTCTACAATTACGTTTAGGTAAACGATTTGGGTCTCTTTCTTTTCCACCAGAGCCAGCAAGTTCAGTCGTCCTTTTATTGGTTGGGAAGTATAATGCTTCTTGATAAGGATATTGCCTTTCTGATGAGGTTTTGAGTGAATGCACAAGTTAAATAAAAAATAGGTTGTTACTGCTATCATCACTGGACCATGCACATTCAGCATTCATATGAGACAGAATCTGCTTTCTGGGAATCATTTGTGACTTCTAATTTTTATTTCTGAGCATTGTCTTATGTGGGAGTAGAATGTGCCAGTGGGAAAAGGCTATTGCTTTATACTACCTTTCTCTTTTTAAAGTCACATAACAATTCAAACCTGCAAAGTATTGACTGTGTTCTGAGTCTCAGAAATTTAGCCCATAAAACTAAACAAAACTTGATACAATTAGAAGACAATCTTTCAACAGCAACTTGAAAATTCATCTTTTTAATTGTAAAAAATACTATTCCTAACAGATATATTATTTTAGGTTATTTAAATTATATTAGTTGAACCATCTGGCTTGCTTAGATTGTATATAATGATAAAAAATATGTAGTGTCCAACCTTGAAGGTTCCATAAAGCTCATATGTGTTTTTATTAAGTGTTTCTAATTCCTTTAAGAATAAACATTCATCAGGAAGAAGTAAGCTATAATACTGTACAAGATACAAGACAATTACTAGCTGCCATCTCAACCTATTAGTTAAAGTAAAATCTGAAATGAAAGTTGGTTGGTTAGTAAAAGTCTCTTCTTGCTTCTGAAATAAAAAGCTTTGCCCCTTAAAATAAGCATGAAAAGCACCCAAAACATTCATATATCTTTTTCACATTTTCTATTTTTTTAATCTTTATCTCCTTCCTTCTCTCCTGCACCCAGTGAGCCCTTCTCAAAACAAAAATAGCAACAAGAAATGTCAGAAAATAAAGATTTTAAAATGCAGTTATCCATAAATCAACAGTGTCTGACCCCATTGGCAACATTCCACACCCACCACTTCCCATGTCTCAGATTTCCTCTGCAGCTACCTTGATATTATATGGAAGCCCCATCATGGTTTCCCTTAAGGTTCTGCCTGCTCCTGGCAGGTAGTATCAGGCATATCTTTACAATATGTCCCCCTTCTTCAGTTCTGCACAGTTCCCAGCAGGCATCATCAAAAGTTTCTGTCAAGCATGTCCAGACTCTTCAGAAGCAAATCTTTCTTTCTCATAGAGTACAGAATTTCCCACAGCAGAAGGGAAGGTCTCTAGAGTATGGTGGAATCCATAGTGATATATTCAGACTTCTTCTGATGGAGGCAATTTCCCTTGGTTTCTATTCTTGCCAATCTCTCTGTCCTCACAAAAGCTTACCTAGGGAGTACATGTGACTCCCACACAAACAAAAACAAAAATCTTCAGGAATTTACAGCTTCAAAGGGAAAGAAATCACATATAGAGAAGTAAATGGCCAGAGAATGGAGTTTTGGCCAGATGATTCACCAGGACAGTTCACTGATCCATGGAGAAGCTGATCATTGTTCCCTTTCAAGAAGCAACGGTGGTATTGATTTGTTTGCTGTACCTAGAACAGAAAGTGAAAGTTAGGAGGGGGAATAAGCTTTTGGACAGCAAGACAGATATCAAGATGGCCTGAGTAGATGGAATAATGGTAGATGAGTTATGACCTGATCTGGACCCAGAGAGGTAAAGTGGGCCAAGTGAGTTTTCACTCCAACCAAGCAAAACAATTCAATCCCAAGACTGTTGTTCCACAACTGAAAAGATTCATCTCTCCAAGGCCCCCAGCACCTGATACCTGGAAGTTCAATCTAGAAAAAGCAGCTAGCTGCAGGTGAAAATAAGCCAGGCTCAAAAGAGTCTCAGCCACTCAATCCAAGCTGAGATATCAGTGACTTCCAATCCTCATGGTCTTCTTCCTGCCCTGTCACCAGGTTGTTCCATCTGCTACCCAATGTAGCACTCATTTCTTGTTCAGAAGCTGGTGAAGCAATTCGATTTCTCATTGCTTTTTCTCTCCTAAATCCCCCAGAATTTCTGTGAGGCCAGTGCATGGGATTATTCTAATCACATTGGGTTGTTTTCAATTGTAACCACTTGTGGAGGCTTTAAAGGGGAAAAGTTGTACCCTTCCCAGTTCTCCAGCACGCAATTATATGCAGGGGATAGCATTCACAGGGGAAAGACTGGGGCAAAGGGGCAGATAAGGAAGAGTTCCCATATCTCACAATTTAGCTGCTATAATCTAGAAATTATTTAGTATTGTCACAATTTTAAATACCAGTCATTAAAGATTTCAAGTTGGAAGGGCCCTCCTACGTCACCTGGTCCAACTCCCCTCCATGTACAGATAATATAATTGAAGATTAGTGAGGCTAAATAAATTGACCAGAATTATGTTGGGCTTTCTACCCTAGACCTCCGATCTGAAATTTAAGTCTTTCAACCATGTCATGGTAATAAGACTGTACATTATACTTTAGATATGGGAAAAAGTAAACTTTTGTTGAGCCAATGACATACCCTAGAAATTACTTGTAAAAATAAATCACTGACATCAGCTTGTTTATTTGTCTTTCTCATAAAATGGGGTGGAGAAGAAAATTGTGGTTATTTGAGCTTTCTGGTGATTTAGACAGCTTGTAAAGAATATCTGCTCCATGCATGTGTGGGTTTGCTTATGTTTCATGCTTATTTAATACCTCATATAATAAGTTGCCTTCTATTTTGGCAACTACAAAGAAATGGTACGGTAAACAATATAGAAAAGCTATTTGTCCAGAAACATGACTCTTGGATTTAATGTGTTTGGTGCCCCATGTGAAATGTCTTACTGTATAGCATGAGGTGTTACTAGAGTTAACAGACAAACGATTGTGGACTGGGGTTCAGGAGACATGGGTTCTAGTCTAGGTTTTACCACTTATGAGTAGAACGCCTTTGCACAAGTCATAGAATGTCTCAAAGTTTCAGTTTCCTGGACAGTGTTATTGTGAAGACTGTATTAAAGAATATGGTGCTTTTAAACTATAAAATGATACACAAATCTAAGGCATTATTATTATCTTTGCTAACTCTACAAGTTAATTATATTCAAAGGTGATCCCTTATATACTATACCACATTACTGTCTATCTCCTTTCTGGTCTATTTCAGTCAGTCAGTAAATATCTATTAAGCACGTACTGTTTGCTATGCACTGTGCTAAGCACTAAGGATAAGTAAAGATGCAAAAAATAGTTCCCATTCTCAAGGACCTCACAATCACTTCCACGTATTTCTTTCCAAATAACTTTAATCCAATGTGTTTTGGTAATATTTTAAGAATTTTCTCACTTAATTTTAGTAGAAGCATTTTTATTAAAAGCTTTAGGAAAACCAACACTAAGCATCAATCTAGTCAATTAATCTTGCTTCATATCTACTTACATTTAAATTAATTACCTTCAAACCATAAAGCAAATTTTTTCAGTCATTCTGAGACCCACATTGGTATCCTTTATTCAACCATTCACTCTTGTTTGATTTTTGTAGTATGGACTCAGCTCTTATGGTTCCTCTCTTTTCATTTTGCATTATTTTGTAAAACTCTTTCCAGATTTCTTTGCATTCTTTATACTGGTCCATCTTAATAGTTACATAAACATAGGATGATTTACTTAATTCCTCACCTATTGTTGGCCATTTAGATCGCTACATTTTTTAAAATTATATAAAATGATGCTAGTAAAAGCTTTGATGAGGAGCAACCATTTAGGGAAAGTGTTTTAATATTTTCATTCAGTTTTCTGAATGCAGGCTACAATCCAGAGATGCAGTGAGGCCTAGTGTATAACGGGATGACTTCTGAATCAAGAATACCAGAATTCCAGTCCTACTCTTTCATATACTGAATGTCTAACCATGGATAAGTCATTTTACCTCACATTTCCCCCATTCATTATAAAGGCTACCCTTTAAGACTATCAATTGCAAAGGAGAAGCTAGTATTGTTTTAAAAAATGTCTCTATATTCATAAAATTATAAATCTGGTCAAATCCAAACAATGCAAATTTTCATTAATCCCACTAAAGAGATAGAATATGAGCCAATAACTGTTTTGCCTTTTTAATTAATGTTGTTCCATGACAGACAACTAGCTGCAAGCAGAGGTAAACCACATAGATGTGGAAGAAGAGAACAGAGAGATATTTGCCTAAAGACATATGATTCTAGGCAAATGATTCTACTGTTAATATTAATGTACTCTGTTACCTAATAGACCTCCCTGGGATGTTACTCTCTCAATTTGCATTCAAGCTAGCAGGTTTGGTCCCCAGAGAGTAAGTGACTTATAGTATTTAGGATTCTAGGTATAATCCTGAAGTGCAAAGTTTTAAATTCTATTATTTATGAGCCCCCACTACTATGCATTCCATTAATAGAAGTCAATCAGACATCAATTAACATTTTAGAAAATGGTATTCACTAAAATAAGGTGCTAAGAACTGTTAATGCAATCATTCCCCTATAGTCTGGGAAGCATGCTCCCACAAATGCAAAAAGAAAAAAAGATTAGAGGGGGAAAAATGGGATTTAATCAAATAGAATGTTGATGAGGAATATGTGGAAAGAGCACATATGACTGGCAGGAAAACTTACAGCTCTTGGTTAGTGCATGTCCTTTCTTTCATCAGTAACCAGCATTCTTCTCTGATAGAAAAATTCATGTTCATTAAAACTGCTTCCTTCCTCAGATGGATGTCATTCTGTATTAGTCTGTAATCTTTTATGTCTACGTCCTAGATGTGTCCTTTATAAATATTTTGTGGTACTGGTCCAGCGTCTCCAAAGACACAGTCATTGAGATGGGGAAGGAAAGAAAAGAACACCTCTCTCCCCCCCAAAAAAGATTGATTTACTCTCCAAGGCCTAACTAGAATCCTCAGATCTAAAATCCTCCTCTGGACTCAGGCTTAACTGCATAACTCCTGAAATTTTTGCTGCAGTTTAAAGTCCCCAGAAACAGGGCTAGCTTGTTAGGTTACTCAAACAGATCTTTCCTGATCTTCATGATCCAATTAAAGAGAAGTTGACACCTGATAAAGTGATAAAAGGATCACAGCTTGGTAAATCATCTTGTTTATGCTTTTTAAAAATTGAATTATGTCTGTTGATCTGTTGATTGATTAAGGTGGGGGGGGTGTCGATCCCCTAATTTACACTCAGATTATTACTCTACATTTAGATGAACTATACCCGGGAAGCTATAGCCTGCTATATTCTTTAAAAGCAGACAATGAAACACTACCTTAATTAGACTGATTTCAGGGAATGCAAGAATGGTTCCATATTAAGAAAAGAAATTACATAATTAATCAGTTTTTAAAAATCTATTTATTATATCAAGATACTCAGAAAAAAACCTTTCATAGAGTATAAAACCCATTTATGCCAAATAATAATATATATACACAAAAATGGAAAGAGAAAGTTTTTTTATTAAGATAGAAGTGTGTAAAATCAGAAACTAACATGATATTCATGAAGAAATGCTAAAATATTTTCCAATTAATATAGAATTAATACCACAATGCCACCTTTCCTTACAATTGTGTGGTGTAGTTCTAGAAAAGTTAGCAATATCAGTATGATCAAAAATAAAATTAAATATACAAAAACAGGCACAGAGAAGAGAAAAATATTTGCTGTTGACATGATGGTTTATTTAGAAAATTATAAGGAATCGGCACAGAAAGTAACTGATGAAATAAATAGCTTCTGTCAAGTTACACGTAGGCTGCAAAATCAACAAAAGTCAACATTTTCTATATATGAACCACAAAATTCAGGAAGCAGGAATAGAAAGGGAAGCTCCATTCAAAATAATTACCAAATGTGTAAACTATCAGAGAGGGAGAGAGGAAGAAAGAGAAGAAAGGAAGGAAGAATGGATGGAAAGAAACAAGAGAGGAAATAAAGTGCCTTTTATGGCTCTACCTAAATTGGGGAATGTATAATAATGTCCTTAATTTTTAAAAATTATAGTTCTTTCATTTGGTGTTTCTCTAACATACATTCCCACAAAATATCTAGCTGCTGTGGAAAATGTGCAGGACTCAGTTTCAGAGTTTGCCTCTGCCACTGAGTGACCTTAGGTAAGTCATTTAACTTTTTTGAGCCTGAGTTTCCTCATCTTCCTCATCTATAAAATATCTATTAGACTAGATGACCTCAAAGGTCCCTTTCAACCCTATATCCATGATCCTATAAATATATAAATAACCGCAGATAAGAATATGTATAGAATATGTATACTGAGAATTTCTTCTGACTTCTAACACAATTACAGTTGTTGGCCCATATCTTTAGCATATTTTTTTCTCTCGTACATAGCTGCCCATCTACTATTCCAAAAGAATTTTTTAAAAGGTATACATTTTCCAGAGATTAACTTCTGATTGATTACTTCATTATAAGAAACTTAGGATTCAGTGAGTCTGGGATACCAGTGTTGAATATTATTTGATGGGAATTCACACCAAACACAAAAACAGATTTAATACAGGTAGAAAAATATTAATGAACTTTTTCCAAATAAAGCAATAGATTGTTCTTTTCTCTGAGATCATTATTCAAAACACTCTGACCTTCAAATTACTATTTAGATAGATCTTCAGTTTGAAGTGAGAAAGGTATATGTACGTATGTATGTACATATGTAAATGTATATGTACATTTTATATAT
The DNA here is from genome assembly GCF_028372415.1 of Notamacropus eugenii. Lineage (NCBI taxonomy): Eukaryota > Metazoa > Chordata > Mammalia > Diprotodontia > Macropodidae > Notamacropus > Notamacropus eugenii. The sequence goes on along the minus strand of NC_092877.1, from coordinate 233,881,837 downwards.
ACACAATGCACATATTTGTATATATATGTTCTATATATGTACATAAGTTCTACATTATTAAATTTATAAATATATGCACATGTGTGTACATATAGGTACACATATACATTATACACATTTGCATGTGTATTGTTCATTCCAGTTATGTCTGACTTTTTGTGACCCCATTTGGGGTTTTCTTGGGAAGGATGCTAAAGTGGTTTGCCGTTTCCTTCTCCAGCTCATTTTACAAATGAGGAAACTGAGTCAAACAGGGTTAAGTGACTTGCCCAAGGTCACACAGCTATTAAAGATCAAAGGCTATATTGGAACTCAGTTTTTCCTGACTCCAGACCCAACCCTTGATCCACTGTGCAGCCTCACTGTCGCATTCACAAGCACAGTTTATATAAATTTAATTATGTATATATGAATATGTATATAAATAATTTGAGATTGTGAGCCAGCATACTTCAACTTGAGTCTGCAGTGCCTGTATCCTCACTGCCTCTTCATCCCGTGCCTGTGGTATCTATGCTTCTCTTGACTAGGAATAGATTTAAGTACCAAAAGCACTCTCAGAGTCACATTTAACTCAACCCTGAGCAATGCCGTTCTCTTGAGTTAAAAGATGTTGTCCAATTTTCTTCATCAGCTGCTAGTGTTGAACAAGGAAATATCAGAGTGAACAGATTGTACATATCCTAACAGCATAAGGAAGGTGAGGTTCCTGAACTGAGAAAAGGCCATAAAAGCCCTTAAGAAAACAATTTAAGCCCTCTACTTAGATAAGATGTGGAAGAATGAGAAGTTTATTCCGCTGAATGTCACTTTTAACTCAAATATGTGTTTTCTTTCATTTTAAACCAAGGGTTGCCAGTAAGGCATGTGAATTTGGGTATGTTTATCGTTCAATGGCCAGTATCCATATCACAATCTGGGATACGAGGCAGCTCAGTGGAAACTTTAAGACTGGTAGCCTTAAAATAATTTAACACTCTCAGATTCACATACCTGACTGGTACCTCCAGCATCACATCAGAGAACGCTGAATATTCAGAATAGAATCCACAAAAACCACAGGGGGCCACACAAAGAAATCTGAAAGTCAATGAGGGTAGGAATTGGGTTGATCTTGAAGTAGAGGCATTTTTCAATGCTACAGGAGGAGCAGCATGAAGAAATTCAACCAGACCATGGTGTACAAGGTCATACTGAATGATGAATACCTTTTTAAAAAATTCTACAAAAAATCCAAAAATTTTTTACTACTTTTTCATCCTTCCTCATTTAGGGAGCTAAGTGGCACAATGAATAAATCACTGGACCTGGAATTAGGCAGCCCTGGGTTCAAATCCTGACTCAGATACTTATCAGCTGTGTAACCAGATAAATTATTTAACTTCTCTCATGATGTTTTCTCATTTGAGGAATGACTGGGGTAGACTTTAAGGTCTTTCCAGGTCTATATCTATGAACTTATAGTTCAATTCACCAGTTACTAAGCACCTATTACAATGTGCTAGGTGCTGAGGATACAATCATGAAAACCACTTCTGTGTTCTTGAGGAGTTTACAGACTTATGGTGGGATCATATCTGATATGATAGATAAATATGAAACAAAGTACAGAAAAAGGAAAGAGCCAGAAAAAGTACTCTAGGAAAATATGAGAAATGAGTGATCACCTTCAGCTACAACACTAATTTAGAAGAAGGGGACCTTAAGAAGAGAAAGATGATTTTGACGGGTGAAAATGAGGAGGCAGGGGATTCTGGACGTGGGGCTGGCTTGGATAAATACATGATTGTGGGAGATCAAAGGTCAAAACTGAGAAATAACTAGTAGTCCATTTTGACTTGAGCGGAAAGTTTGTGAAGAGGAAGTATAACTAAAGGAAAAATTTTGGCAAGGAACCAGGAGAAAGGGAACTTCAAACAATCAACAAGAACATTTATTAAGCACCTGCTATTTGTCAGGCAGTAGGGATAAAGATACACAGATTGAAACCATCTCTACAAACAAGGAGTTTTTTCTACTGGCAAATAACTATGGGATCTTTTTTATCTTAAAAAAAAGAGAACTAGAAAAATAGGTTGAATCAAGATTGTAGAAAGCTTCAAATGTCAAACAAAGTATTTTGTCTTGAGAACTCCTGTTTGTCATCATATGCCTAGCCCTTCCTATGTTTAATAAAAGGTAGGAAGTCAAATCTTGCATCTTCTTTTGACACTGTAGATTTCTCTTATGAACCGATGCTAGTCCAGTGGGGGGTTTTAGTGTAGAAATAGGAGAGAGTCATTGAAAGTCCTTGAGCATGAGAGCAACTTGGTACATTAGGAAAACTCTCTTGGCAGCTCTATCAGGGATGCATTGGAGAGAGAAGAAACTAGAGGCAGAGACATCAGTTAGGAGATATTTCAATGGTGGTGTTGAGGACCTCAAGTAGGATCCTGGCATCATAGGTAGTTTTCTACTCATATATACTTCAGGATTTGGGAAATAAAAATCAAAGCTTCAAATCCATATCTAAGCAACTGTAATAGAGTCTACAGAGGATAGAATGTTACATAGCAGATAATGTCCATGAAGCAAAAGTCACCATGACCTCTGGCACTTTTAAGAATTTTACTCAAGAGATACTTATATCAAGTTTGTTGGAAGTTATGATTCAATCATTACAAAAGCTAAATTACTTTTTTTACATATTTGGAAGGACTATATCATGTGTCATTTACTTGACATATACATTAAAAGGTCTATTTTCTGCTTAAATTATTAAAATATTAAATATTTTACTTAAATATTAAAAATACAAATATTTATGCTAAACAGAAGCCAGAAACTAAAATTACCAAGAAAAGAAGGGAGAGTAATTTCAAGTGAGAAAAAAAGCAGAAAATTCCTCATTTCCTGAAATAATGAACCAGGACTCGATCAGGTTGGGATGAAGACAAAGATATCTAAACTTGCTATTGTAAATTTTCTCTCCCTGATTCTACACAATAGTGTAAAAATCAGAAGTTACTTATACCTTATTGGACATCAAAAAAGTATTTTGTCTTAAGAACTCTTGTTTGTCATCATGTGCCTAACCCTTCCTATGTTTAATGAATGGTGGGAAGTCAAGTCTTGTGTCTCCTTTTGACACTGTAGATTTCTCTTATGAGCTGCTGCTAGCCTAGTGAAAGATCTTGTAGTTTGTTTCTTTGAAAGATGGATAAATCAAACATGGAAACAAGTCTTATTCATATTTTGTGTAATCATGTAATACTATCACTCCCATATTTATTCTCAGATATAGGCCAAGTGTACAGCCACATGTTTATTTGACTGAAACACCAAAATAAAAGAAAGCAAATGAATATGACTTATTATCTTATGGCATTTTCCCCAATTAGAATAAAATACTAGCTTCTTTAAGTGGGGATTTACTATTAATTTTGCTCCAGGTTTCACACTACTTAACTTCTTTTGAGTTAAAATTGAGATGTTAAATTTAGTCTACAATTCTTCACGAGGTAGACTTGACTAGCTCCGAGAATGCCTCTGTTCTCATTGTCTGGGTTCATCCCTTCACAACAAGTTCACTAACAGAGCTTCAACTGCTATAAGGACTTATCTCCTCCTCACCTTCAACACTGTTTTTACTCCACACTTAGGATTCAACATCACCATGCTCAATGAAGCCATAAGGATCCAAGGAAGCAATAATTATGAGAATAGTGAGGGCTAACATGACATAGTAAGGAAGGGCCAGGGTTGAAGTCAGGAGGACCTTGGTGCAAGTGACCCTGGGCAAGTTACTTTACCCTTCAGTGCCTCCAAGCAATTATCTAAGACTATAAACCACAGATGATTTGCTGGCCTAAATTGGTTGAAAGAATCCTCAAGTAGATCCAGACCAAAACAAAACAAAAAATAAAGATTACAGTACTATGTTAAATATACTGGTTTTAGTTATAAAGAACATGTCTACATTTCTTAATTCCAATCAATATTTATTGAGAACCCACAATGAGCCAGGTACTGTGCTAGGTCTGAGAATCAAAATGAGAACGGAAGGGAAGGGATTCGGCATTTGCATAATACCTTCTTATTATGTTGCTGTGCTAAGTACAGCATTATGGCACTGTACTAAGTGCTTTAAAAAGACAAAATTAAATAGGCTCTGCCCCCAAGATGCTTATACTCTAATAGGAAGGCAACATGTGTACATATAAGTCTATACAACACATATGCAGCACATCTACAAGGCAATTTGATGGAAGTGAAGGGTGAAAATTGCCAGTGTGATATGAGGAAAGACCTGCAATAGAAAGTCACATATGAGCTGAGCTTTTGAAGGAATTCTAAGAAAGAGGGGAATGAGGAGATGGGAACACATTTTAGTCTTGGGGAATAGTTGGTCCAAAGATATGGAAATGGCACATTTGTGTCAAGAAAAGCAAGATAACCAGGCTGGATGTTCCATAGAGCTCATGAAGGTGAGTAATATGTAATAAACCTTTAAAGGTAAGATGCAGCCAGATGGTAAATGACTTTTTAAAATGCCAGAAGAGTTTTTAATTGATCTATGGAGCAATAGACAGCCATAGAGCTGGCTGAGTAGGGGAGTGGCCAGTGCTTTAGGGATATAACTTTGCAAGTTTTATGAAGATATACCTATGAATGAATAGAAGGTGATGGTGGCAGGAGTTATGGTGGAGGTAGGACTTGGCAGGTGATTGAGTATATAAAGGGAATGAGTGAAAAATTGAGGATACTTGGGTGACTGGATGCATGGTGGTGTCCTAGACTAAAATAGGAAAGGTTAGAAGAGGCACTTGTTTTTTTTAAAAAGAAGACAATAAATTGTTGTTTGTTTTTTGGGATTTTTTTTTCTCCATTGTGGATTTGAGAGACTTAAGGGACATGTATTTTGAAAGTAACTAGTAGATAGAAATAGATAGAGCACAGGAGAGAGAGCAGGACGGTTTATATAGGTCTTCAGGTTTTTTGTATATACGTAATTATTGAACCCATAGGAACTGATAAACCTAATAAGAAATTGACAAAAGAAAAGAGAAGACAAAGCTTTAGAGTATATCCACAGTTTGGGGGATGAAATGTAGAAGGACAAGCCAGCAAAGAAATGCAAAGGTACATTGAGATAAGGGGGGAATCAAGAAAGAGATGTATGAAGAAGAGAGCAGATGTTGCAAAGAAATCAAGAAAGACAAAGATTCAGAAAAGGCTGATGAATGTTTTCTGTTAGGGATCACTGACAGCTTTGGAGAGAGCAGTTTGACTTGAGTGATGAGACTGGAAATCTGCCTACAAAGGTCTGAGAAGTGGATTAGTGGATAAATGCAAGGAACAGAGATGACTTTGCCCTATGTGGTAAATATTAATATCCCAAATTTGAAGATAAAAGAAATGAAGCTCAAGGAAGTTTAGCAATCTGTTCAAAGTATCACTGTAAGTGGCTTAGCTTGAAGAGGCTAGGGTATTTTAACTGCAAATTCAGTGTTCATTTGATCCAGTTATCTCAAATGAGGCCTCTATCTGGGTGATATGCCATACCAGTTTCTATCTAGCCTGTTAAAACATGTCTATCCAACCATGCGTAGTGGTGCATGCCTGTAATCCTTGTCCCTGGGGTGGCTGGGACTGTGGATCACTGGAGCTTGTGAGTTCTGAACTGCATTTGGCTAAGACAATAAGGTATAGTTGGCACAATGGTATGCCCAAGTAGCAAGTAACCACTAGGCTACCCAAGGATGGTTGAAGTGACAAAGGTCAGAAACAGAAAAGGTCAAAACTCCTATGCAGATCAGTGGAGGGATAAGATCTGCAAGTTTCTGCTGAACCTCCAACATGGAAAATATAGAAAGGGGAGAGAGGGGTAGAAAATCTAAGACTTATGGAAGTGATTGTGGAAAACTGAAAGCAAATAAATTAATAATAAAAAACATTTTAAAAAATAGAAAAGATAAGGAGACCCCATTTCAAAAAAAAAGTATGTGTGTGTGTAGGGGGCAGAGATATCGGGAGTAGGGGGAGACATTCTTGAACCAAAGGAAGTATAATTAATCTACCTTCTTCTAACAACTCCTTCAATTCCAGGAAAGCAATATAAACTTCAGCAGAATCTCTTTAAATATAAAGACCATCAAAGACATTCCAATCCAGTCTGTAACCGAAATAGAACCTGTCCTACTTCCCTTCAAAATCCTAGAATCATAGTTGCAGATTGGAAGACACCTTAGAAGTCATCTTGTCCAATCTCCTTATTTTAAAGATGAGGAATCTCAGACCCCACAAAATTAAGTGAAAGGTCCTGTGTGGCAAAGCCAAGGTTTGATCAGTATGGTTCAATGTGAAGAACATCAGTTTTACAGTCAGAAAGTCTTCAAATTCTTGACTTCAAATCCTGTATGACCTTGAGTAAGTCATTTAATATCTCCAGGCCTGTTTTATCATCTGCAAAATAAGAAGGTTGGTCCAGATGACCTCTAGTGTCCCTTCTACCTCTAAATCAGTAATTCTGTGATCAACTGATTCCAAATCCTGGACTATTTCCACTTTACTTGAAGGTTTCCAGTAATGGGGAATACATACTCTTCTAACACAGGCCATTCCATTTGGGGATGCCTTTACTTATTAGAGAGTTTTTCCCTTTAGCTATGTCATTGTTCAGTCATGTCCAATTCTTAGGGTTTTCTTGGCAAAGATATTGGAGCAGTTTGATGTTTTCATCTCCAGCTCATTTTACAGATGAGGAAACTGAGGCAAACAGTGTTGAGTGACTTGCCCAGAGTCACACAGTTAGTGTCTGATGCCAGATTTGAATTTAGAAAGATAAGTTTTCCTGACTCCTGGACTAACACTCTATCCACTGGACCACCTAGTTAAAGGGTTCTTATGTATCCTCCAGGACTAAGTAGAGCAAGTATAAACCTTCTTCTATTTGACAGCATTTAAAAAACTTGAAGATTGTTCTCAGCCCCAGCACACACACACACACTTACATCTCTTCTCCAAATCAAACATCTTCAGATGCTAAAAATACAAAGCATACAAATTTAAATGCCTGAACAAGGCTCTCAGTTGTTATTTGTACAGGGCTTTTAATTGTGCAAACAACTTTCATTTGTATTAGCTCATTTTGCTTTCTATTTCTGTTAGTCAGTCACTGCCTATGCCTGTAGCATTAAATTACACTGACATAGAGATTGAAAAGTTGACAGCTACAGATGAAGGAAATTAGCAATTTTTTGCTAAAATTAGGTAATTAACTGGAACTGACTTGTAGCATGCTATTAAGAGTTAAGATTCTTATCATTTAGTTGACCCTTCAGTGTTTCTACTTGAAGTCTGTGCCTGGAAATTGACTTGCTTCTTTTTTTTTCCTCCTTCCCTATCCTGTTTTTTTCTCTTCCTACTCCCAATAAATCCACAGGTCAGTCCAACCCCAGGGTGCATCCGAGCACTAATGAAGATGCTGTACTGCCCATATTGTCGAGGACTTCCCACTGTGAAACCTTGTAACAACTATTGCCTCAACGTGATGAAGGGATGCTTGGCAAATCAGGCTGATCTAGATACAGAATGGAATCTCTTTATAGGTAAGAGGGATTTAAATAGCACATGGAACAAAGGAGACAACAGCAAGTGTTCAATAACTCCTTTTTTGGTGACTTGAAGTCAGGGAAAGGCTTAATCTCCTGTAATACTAACTTTTCAATGTTTAAAAAGGATTACTGTTCTTCTTCGTGAAAAATTCTTATTTATCACATAAAGATTTTACTGAACAACTGTATTGAAATAGCTGGTTGCTTATGAAAGTTGTGAAAATATTCTTGTTGAGTCCAGTGGACTTATATGGAAGAGGATGCGTCAAAAAAAAAACATTTTTTTTCTTCGACTCATAGAAATGTCACCTACGGTAATGTGTGTATCTCTCTTTTTTATACCTCAGGATAGTCAGGGGTATTAGAAATGGTATACTGTAGAAAAGATAAGCTATTTCATATTCCATAAACTGAGATGATAAAAAGGGCTCCATATTTTAGCTAAAACATGAAAAGTGTCTTTCTTTAATTTGTTGAAGAAAACAGAGTATACTTGCATAAAACATCTTTAGAATCTCTGTGTGTATGTGTATCTTGTGTGACTATGTATGTGATGGAAAGGGGGAGGACAGGAAGAAGGAGGGAATGTGGAGGAAGGATTGTGAATCACAGCCTTTCCTTGAGTCACAGAAATCATTTAGTGAGATGTGCTGCCAAAAGATATTTCCCAAACAGCCATCCAAGGATAAAAGGACAAATTTTATAGGCAGACTTCTCCCAGCAAAATGCACAGGGCCTTGAAAGAGTAAATGTGTTTTCTTCCCTTCTGTCAAATGGCCTTCAAATAAAAGTACTTCCAATTGCATTTATTGCAATTACATGGTGACAAGTGGAGTGGTGCAAATAATAGTGGCATATTTTAGCCATTAATGGCCTTCATCATTTATGCAAACCTCTGTACCAAAATGCAGTGTGAGTTAAATCAGTTAAATGGAGGTGCTCAAGGAAATATTTCCAAGATTCAGACAGAAGAGGAAAAAATTTGTATGAGTTAGCTTCTGGAGGAAAAAATACTCTCCACATAACTAGGGATGCTTGCCTGACAGCCATTCAGCACCATGTGCTGTCTACTGATTGCCACACGTCCATTTCTAGAAGGCTAGGGCAAATAATTTTGAGTTCTGAAAGATGAGAGTTACAAAATGTTTAAATTCAAACGGCAATCACCTCCTATTAAAATCACAGAAATTATTTGGACATAGCAAAAGGTTTGATTTTAAAGATTCAACATTCTTTACTTCTTCCTATCCCCATCTCCCATCTTGAAGCCATGACTAAGATTTACTCAGATTTTTATAGTAATGTGGGCCTTATGGACTTGTAAATGTATGAGAATGCCAATGGAAAAGGAAGTCCAGTGATGGCCACACTCACATACGCCCTTCTCACAGTCATAATGCCTTTCTGAGGTGAGTGAATAGGTATCCCCTTTATTCACTAGATGTGTGTGACCTTAGGCAAAGTCAGGTCATCCCTTAGTTTTCTTTCAGTTTTATCATCTATTGGATGACAAGAATCCAGCTGAGCCTAAAATTCCATAATTCTATGAAGATCAGTGTCCTCGGATTCCTGACACGTGGATGAAGTGATACAATCGAGAGACATATACTACTGTAGAGTTTTCAAAATGCTTTCCCTAAAATTAACTCACTTCATCTCATGAGGAAACAAAGTATTTATTATTTTTCTCACTTAAAAGATGAGGAAACTGGGACCTAGAGAGGTGGTTATTTGCCTAAGTTCATGTGACTAGGTAGTAGGTGGTAAAGCTAATATTTTGTCTCAGACTGTGTGATTTGTATTCTGGTGTTGTTTCACAGAACCATGATGCCTCATAGTGAGAAATAGGAATGATGAGAATTAAGGTTAGCCATATAGGCAGGGGTATGCTGGAGCCATTGTGAATCAAGAAAGCTGATTGGTAATTTTCATTGTGAGTATTTTGGCAAATGCTACAAATCAGGGCTTGACTTACGGTTTGGTTGATTGTCTAAAATAAATAAAGTGATGGAGGAATGTTACTAATACAGATTAAACTTAGAAGTGTGCCATGAGTGTGTGGGTGGGTGGGTGAGTGGGTGTGGAGAGAGGGTGCCATGCCCCTAACTTCCCTCCCCAGAGCTGGGTGGTGAAATATTTACTAGCACACCTCATCTTATAGCCCTCAGATTTAAGTAGAATGACTTTGATTAGTAGAAAAACAAAGAAGAATTTTTAAATTCTCTTTTTTTGATGAACCTACTTTCCATCTGCTTTTAACCAGGTTAAACTCCATTAATTTATTTTGGAGTCAGGTAATTGTATCCCTACACTACAACTGAAATGACTGAGACCCAGCAAGGTGACCTGATTTTCCTCAGATTGCCTCAAAATCCAGTGTTGGAGGAGGGAAAAACCCTGAATCCTACAAAGTTCTATCGCTGATATCACTTGGGCCTTGGTTAAGGACTTGATGGAAGAATGAAAAATAGGCTCTTTTACCTTGATGTCACAGTGATTAAGCTTTTCTCCACTTTGATTAAGCAGCCATCAGTCCCAAGTTCTTAAATCTCTCCACTAACTGTTTCTAGGTGCATATTTTATTAGAAATGAAATGCCTTCTGAGTCTTTTGCCTTAACAATGAAATCTTAAAAACACTATATCTGCTTTATAGAGAAATGATGAGCAGGTAGTATAGGTAAGCAATCAGGCTTCTCTCCTGTGTTCCATTTTTTGAGTATCTTAATCTTACTTTAATGCATTTTCACACCCTCTCTTTCCCTCCCTGTCCTTTCTTGTTTGTCCCTAGATGTTTCCGATCAGAAACTTGCAATTTTTCAGCTCCACTATGGTCTTGAGAGATGGTCACAAACATAGGACTATATATTAATGGCAAGATGTACTTTTTCCATCCTCCTCCAGGTATAAAGTTCTAGCTCATTAATTTGCTACATAAATTAGTCAAATATGCCAACCCCATTTTACACAGATATAGTCAAGGATGACGAGGAGAATGTGCAATTGAAAAGATCAGGGTATGAATTAGTAATTCTACACTGATTATATATAATAGCCCAGCCTTTGGTCAGCACCTGCAACATGTCACCATTTTCAGGCCTGCCTCTTTGTCTCGCAGAACACTTCAGTCAAACAGACCTACTCCTGTTGTGGATTATCATGCATGCCAACTATGTCTGCTATAGTAATATCCTAGTTTATACACTTTACATTTATAAAAATTATGTGCTCATCCAGAATGTTAACAATGGCAGGCAGTAATGTGTTCAATAAAATCAATGATCCAATTGACAGAACATCCTCATATTCTTTGCAATGCCCTGAATAAACTGAGGCTAATTTGGAACTGTTTAGAATTCAGCTAGTTTCTTGAACTTGTCAGAAAAAAAGATAATTCATTTACAAAGTGAAATGTTTTAAATGTTTCAGCGTTCCAAAGCCCAGCTGTGTTCCATTTCCATTGGCGTTCTACCTTCTTTTCTCAGCATGAACTTGGGATTTTATCCTAGAGAAATTCATATTTCTACTGGCAAGCTTTAGAAGGTGTTTTCCTCAGGCTTCTGCCAGTAGGCCCAGAACAGTGCTCTCTACAGAGTGGGTGCTCAAATAACCCTTGTTCATCAAACATTACAAGGAGAAAGGCACAACTCTTCACTTTAAAAAAAAAAAAAAGGAAAAAGTCCTCCTTTTATAAAGCTGCTGACAGCTCTGCTGAAGATGAAATTTAGCCTCTTATTTTGGAGGGCTTGTAAAGCCTCAAGTTTCCTCTGCCAGAAACTGTCAGCTGCTTTCTAATAACATGTGGAATTCCCTCAGTACTAAACACAACCAAACTTCCACTTGCTGAATTAAAACGAATGGCAACCCTCCACGGAAGCACTGCTGAGCTACGAAAGATTGGAAGGAATGCATGAGTGAGTTTTAGTCTTGTTCTCAGTATTAGAAAATAGTCACTAGGGGAAAAAAATAATAATTTTTTGCATTAACAGTCTCTGCTTAGGCAGACATCCCAAGTGCCAGGGTATAGCCATACACAAAAGATTCCAACTTGGCTCCTAAACATCATCTGAATGTTAGAAGAGCTTTGTGTGTGTGTGTGTGTGTGTGTGTGTGTGTGTGTGTGTGTGTGTGTGTGTGTGTGTGTGTGTGTGTGTGTGTGTATGTGTGTGTGAATGTTTACATTAAAATAAAACTGTTCTGACCTTTTAGGAACTAACTGGGAACCTTTTGTGGGCAGAAGTGGTTGTTTCAGGACCATCCTGGGCTATTTAGATTGTTTGGCCCTGACACCTCCACTCTCCTGATAAGAATTGTTCTGTTCGACAAGAGGCCGAGTTGCAGATTACCCCTAGTTCATAAACACAAAAGTCAAGGCTGAAATTACATTTATATAGCTATAATAAATCTTGCATTCACTTTAAAAACTGGGACGTGTAGAATAGCCTCCGCCAAACATCTGGTACCTTCTAAGATTTTATAGACTGTGAAAATTGGTTTAAAAAAAAGAGAAAAGGAAGGGGCAGCTGTAGCAACACCAAGCAGGGATTTTACCCATTTGTATCCGATTTGTATCATTTTAAACAATTCTCTTTTATGATGTTACATATAATGACTACCATTTTTCAATGGAAAATTGTCTATTTCCATTGAATAAAAAAATGTAGGGGAGAGATACGTTATGTGTACTTTAAAGTTTCATTTTCACTTTCCGTTGTGGTGGATGGTAGCCTTTTCATATAGAAAATTTTTAAATAGCGTGCATGCTAAGGTTTCAGGACTCTTGAGAATGGTGATGGTACAGGCAGATCTGGGAAATTTTTCATTTGAAAGGATTAAACACCAATTTGTATGAGTCTGTGCCAAATGGTATAAAGAGAATTATAGATATGATTTCTGCTCTTCAGTGGCATATAATTTGATATACAAAGCAACAGTAAACACTGAACAAGTATATAAGCGTATTTCATAAGTTTTTTCTTCTTTTTTTAATCTGGACAAGTGATTTTATATGTGTGATGAGGTACCAGTGTGAATCCTTCTTCTGGGGCACTCAGGGCACCCATAGTAACAAAATTAGTATTTTTTTTCCTAGATAGAAAAGACTTGAATCTAAGTATTCCTGACTTCAAAGCTGGCCCTCTTTCCATTCTATCATACTTGCTTATTGTGTATCATATTACACAAATTATTTCTATTGAATGTAATCTAAGAGTAAGTGCATCTGTAGGATGGTGATGATGGGTAAGGGAATAAATGCCTCCATTTTTACTATGTAATGGCGGAGGGTGATACTATGGGTCTGACTTTGGCAATGGAGTTGGGAAAGATTATCAAGATTTTTTTTTTCAGATTACTCCAGGAAGATTCTATAGACAAGGTAGAATTTTAAATCAATTTAGATAATATGGAGTTTATGCACTTATAGGGAAAGATAATATATGCATAAAATACATTGTATGAGTAGGTTTGGTGGTAGAAATAAAGTTAACAGGAAAAAGGAGATGAAGGGCACTAGAGAATTTTATTGGAAAAATGACTCAAGTGATTGAATGTTCTCAAAAACAAAATTTTAGCAATATAAAAAACAGCAAATATTTTGGATGAAGTAAAAAAGACTGAGTATGTAAAAATATGTAGCTTCCAGGGAACTCTGAAGAGCTCAGGTCAAAAGGTACATAAAATATGGAAACAGGAACATATAAAAAAGAACCAGAGATAACAAAAATAGGCCAGGCCTATAAAAAAATCTAAGAGAAGCTTTAAATTAGTTTGAATTTCATGACTCAGGCAAGTTACATGCCAGGGTAGTGGAAAAAAATGTGTAAACATGGTCAGTGGGACAGATCTTTGAAGAATCATAGAGACTGAGAAGGAGCCAGGAGACTGGGTACAGGCAGATGTGCGAATTTTTAAAAGGGAAAGCAATGGTGTATTTCATATTCTAAAGACCGTTAGTTAAACTTGTTTTCTAAGCAAAATGTTAGACCAGATTATTAAATAAATAGTTTTTGATTATTTAAAAAGGAAAGCAATAATGACTAGAGGCCAAAATAGATTCAGTAAGAGTAAAACTCGTCATATTTCTTTTATTTTTTCATAGACTAGGGCAATGCTATATACCTAGAGATGTACTGGTATATACCTATAGATGTATAGATATATACCCATAGATATAGATACAACTATCTTCATTTCCACAAGACATGTGACAAGGCTTTTCACAATGTTTTTATGGACAAAATGTATACCATATGATAACAGAGCTAAGTGGTGTATACCTGACGGAACAACACTATAAAAAGATTACTGGTTAATGGATAAATATCTCCTTGGACAGAGTTCCCTATGGCTTGGTCCTGTATTTTATTTTGCTCATCATGTCTATCATTGACTTAGCTGAAAACATTGATTGCAGTTTTATCAAATCCAAAATTGACCCAGATAATAACAAATAGGAGTTTTAAAAGGTCTCTGTAGCCTAGAACAGATTAGATATAAATATATTTTTAGCATCAAGAACAACTCTGCAAGTATTAGAATATTAAACTATGGCTAGACAGTAATGTATATGAGAAAAACTTAAGGATTTTAGCTAATAGAAAGCCCAATTTTAAGTCAACGGTGTAACGTGGCTACCAAACAGACAATACATAGAACCATAACAAAAGATGTATCGAAGGTGAAATCCACAGACCTTAGCAACAAATTAGATAGGGAAGATAAGAAATGGTGAAGATCTGGAAACAACTTGTCAGGAGAGTGCTACCTTTAATAATAGTAGTGAGGTGAGGGTTGGGGGTAAGGATTCAGAGAGAAAGATAAGGAGTTTGGTTTGGGATATATTCTGTATAAAATATCTACTGGACATCTAGTACAAAATGCCTGGAAGACAGAGATGCAAGAGTGAAGGCAACCTGAGAGGTTATGGCAAGAAAGGTAGATTTGAGAATCAGCATAGAGATAGTAATTAAATCCCGGGTATCTGATGAGATAACCAAATGGAATAGTACAGAGGGAAGAAAAGATTGTCCAGGACAGAACTCTATGGGACACTAAGGTTAGAAGGGATAATCTGGATGAGAATACAGCAGAAGAGACTGAGAAGAAATAATCTCAAAAACCTAAGAGAGTATGAAGGAAAAGGAGGTAATCAATAGAGCTTCTAAAGCTTTTTGGTCCCATTTGTGTATAATATGATAACCTGCTCAATAAAAAAACTTGGACAGTATCTTTATTTACTTATTAATTAGTTTATCATCTGGGTCTCCCTGTCTTGGCTAGACTTGAAGTGGAATAGTCTCTCCCTGGCCTCATCCTGCTACTGAATAGCAGAGAAGCTTTGACCCTCTCCATTTCTGTCCTGGGTTGGTTTGCCCCACTCCAGGAAGTTTGCAATGTTCAGTGCCAGACAGTGCAGATGCTTGATTGACTTTAGCTCTCCTGCAGTCAAGTTACCTGAGCTCAGGTTTTTCACCAGCAGTCCAACAACCTCGACTCCCCTCAGCAGTAGAGAGTGTAAGCGTGTTACACTTAGTCCTGGCATGTCAATTTCAAACTGAAGAACAAAATTTGAAGGCATTATTTGACATTTTAAAATTTTGATGTCATCTAAAAAGAATGATTTTTGCCTTCATGGGTTCAGTCATTTCAGTTGTATCTGACTCTTCATAACCTTGTGTGGGGTTTTCTTGCAAAGATACTGGAGTGGTTTGCCATTTCCTTCTCCAGCTCATTTTACAGATGAGGAAACTGAGGCAAACAAGAATAAGTGACTTACCCAGGGTCACACAGCTAATAAGTGTCTGAGGCTGGATTTGAACTCAGGTCTTCCTGATTTCTAGCCCAGAGCCTTTATCCACTGTGCCACCTCTCTGCCCCCCACATTCCTAGAGAAGAGAGAAAAAATACATTTGTTATTATCAGTTGAAGACTCTCCCACATCCTCTTTTTTTCTTTTTGTTC
Organism: Notamacropus eugenii; assembly: GCF_028372415.1. NCBI lineage: Eukaryota > Metazoa > Chordata > Mammalia > Diprotodontia > Macropodidae > Notamacropus > Notamacropus eugenii. The sequence continues at coordinate 233,866,282 of NC_092877.1, read as the reverse complement.
ATTGGTTCAGTATCTTTTGTTGATGATTATCACATGCTCCATTCAGGAATGCTGGCAGAATGGGGAAGCCACACCATCAACTCAGAGAGAAAGTTGGGTCTCATCCATATGTCTAGGGCAGACAGCGTTTGTTGTCATTACTCTAAGTTTGGAGTGTAGTTTATTTCAGCTGAACTGTACATATTTTATAAACATTCTGAAGCAGTACAGTAGTAGAAATACTCTGTTAGTATAAATGCGTGTGACTGTAAAGCAAATCCAGCTGCTGACATTTCACAGCTTATGAATAGTCATTAAAATCTAGATCTTTAGGCAGCCAGTGTAGAGAAATCATTGAATAAAAAACTCATAGAAGTCATGGACTGAAATAGTCCTTCTAGAGGATCCATTCCAACCCTCTCAGATAACTGAAGCCTGGAAAGGTCAAATGACTATTCTTACTATCTGCTATGCTATATCTCTTCTCCCTTTTCTGGCTAAACTCCTCAAAAGGCAATATACATGCAACCTATGCCTTCACTCCCTTTTCTCTTACTCCCTTATTAATTCTCCACAGTCATTCAGCTGAATCAGAGCTCTCCCAGATTTGATCTAGTGACATTGGCCACATCTAGTGGCCTTTTCTCAATCCCCATCCTTCTTAACCTCACTACTGATCATCATTTTCTTCGTTGATACTCTCTCCTCTCTAGATTTTTATGATGCTACATTCTTCCAATTCTCCCTTACCTATCTGACCAGTCTTTCTCAGTCTTTGCTAGATCTTGATGTGTCATGTTAATTAACACTGGGTATTCCAAAAGGTTTTGTCTATCTATATTATGCTATCTATATTATTTCATTTGGTGATCTTATCAGGTCCTATATATTCAATGATCATTTCTATAGAGATGATTCTCAGATTTGTCCAACGGCAGCAGGGAGTGCAGTAGATACAGTGCCAGGCCTGGAGTCAGGAAAACTCATCTTTATGAGTTCAAATCTGGCCTCATACACATACTAGCTGTTTGGCCCTGGGCAAATCACTTAACCCTGTTTGCCTCAGTTTCTTCATCTGTAAAGTGAACTAGAGAAGTAAATGACAAGTTACTCTAGTATCCTTGCCAAAGAGTCAGACATGACTAAAAACAACTGAACAGCTATCTTGAACTCAACATGTCCAAAACTGAATTCATTTTCTCTGCCTCCCCCAAAAATAATCTTTCCCTCTTCCTAACATCCTTTATTACTGTTGAGGGTACCTCCCAATCACACAGGCTCACAATATAGGTGTTGTCTTTGACTCCTTATTCTGTCCTTCCCCCATAGTCATTAAGTTGCCTAGGTCTGCTGTTTTTACCTTGATAACACTTCATATATATATATATATATATATATATATATATATACACACACACACACACACACACACACACACATATATATATATATATATATACACACACACATACACCCTTTTCTCCTTTGATTACACTCATCACCTGGTGTAGGCTCTGATCCCCTCATGTTTGGACTATTGAAAAAGATTCTACCTGGTCTCCCTACTTCACACCTCTCTCCCTTCACACCCTCCACTAAACTGTCAAAGTGATCTTCCTAAAGCACAAGTCTGAGTAGTTAACTTGTTCTATCAACTGCAGTGGATCTCTCTTGCCTCCAGAATTAAATACAAAATTCTCTGTTAGAACTTTAGAGTCCTTTATAACCTGACCCATTTCTATCTTTCCAGTCTACTTGCATTTCATGCTCCTCAAAGTACTCTTGGATCCAGTAACATTGGCTTCCCTGATGTTTCTCCAAGGAAACACTGGATCTTCCAATTCTGTGCACTTTTATTTACTCTCCCACATGCCTGGAGCACTCTCGCTCCTCATCTCCAACTTTGCAGCATCCTTTAAATCTCAACTAAAATCTCACCTTCTGCAAGAGGGCTTTTCCAATTCCCCTTAATGCTAGCATCTTCCCTATGGTTAAGATCACTTATATATCTAGTTTATACATAGTTGTTCATGTGTTATCTCCTCCTTTACCCTGTAAGCTCCATGAATGCATGGATTGTCTTTTACCTTTCTTTGCACCCTCAGAGCTTAGCATATTTCCTGGAACACAGTAGGTACTTAAAAAATGCTAGTTGACAGACTGATTGATCCAAAATCTATGGCTAGTGAACAGGAGAAGCAAGAATATAAACAAAATCTCCTAATCAAGGGCTCTTTCCATGGGATACCCCTCTTCCCTAAAGTCTTCTACCCCCAAAGAAAGAGAGAGTAATTTTAGATATTCAATTTGATCATATTAAATAATATACTATTGTTAATTAATTTTAGATAGAAAGGATATTGGTCATGGATCTTTTCCCTTTTTTTCATGGAACTGGAAGCAATAAACAAACAATAGGTTTAGTTTTATGACAAGTGCATCATTCATTTTTCATTCTGCTTTTTCTCTTCCCCCAATTTCATCTCACCCATATGGAGGCTGCCACTTCTGACTATTTCCTCCATTGAATATTGATGCACTTACCTCTTGATAAAGACATATATATATATATATATATATATATATATATATATATATATATATATATATATATATATATATATATATATATATACACATATACGTATATATAACCTGTCATTTACTTTATTGTGAATATAGGAGAGTTCTCAGATAAGTGGGAAGAATCCAAGATATTATTTCCTTCCAAAAAGCCACTTGAGGGGATGTCAATAACTACTTATTTTTTCACCTCTGTAAAATCTTCATGTGGGGTGGAGTAAGGTATAAGATGACTGGAAAGGTAGGAGTAAGCCACATTGTGAAAGGCTTAAAATGCCAGAGGATGTTACATTTGTTCCTGGTGGCAATAGGGAGCAACTACGTAGAATGAAAATTTTGAAATGTGTAAAATAATAAAAAAATAATGTAACCTTGTGTTACATGTTTTGACTATATTTTAATTTCACAATTACCAAAATATTTTGGGGATATACTCAAAACAGTTGGATTCATCTGATTTCAAAGCAGAAGAAGCACTAAGAAATCGGCACTAGTTTTGAATACCATAAGCAAAGTAAATTTTCATAAGCCAATCTCTGGAAATGAAAAAAATTAATTTCCTTTTTTGTTGTCATAATTCATCCAAATTTTAATATTAACATGATATTTCTCTGTACTCTAACACAATCTCTCCTAGGAATTCTTATTTCCAAGAATATGACAAACAGAATTATTTTCTTTCCTATGTGGTCTTATATGTCATCAAATTCAATGACTTGACCTTTCAAAAAAGAAGTTACCTCTAAATTAATTGTGATGACTGAAGTGTTTCATATTCAAAACATTTTAAGGAAAGTCATTAGGGTTTCAATGGTTTGGGGATTTCTTTGCTTGTTAAGCACATTGGCGCTAAATTACAACCTTGGTGTCATCCTTGGAACTGAGGAAAATAATATAAAAATAAGAATGCTAACTTTCTCATTTAAGCCAACGGCCCCTAACACAAGAGACATATTTGGATAAGGTAACAGACCTTTACATGCCAATAGTAATCTCTAACTTTGGGAAGCTGACACAGTTCTTTCCCAAAGAGCAGATATATAAAAGAAAGTCATCCCATTATAAATATATTATCCTGAGACTATGTGGATCAGTGGAAATCTCTTTGCATATTTGAAATAAAGGAAAGCATGCGATTGCCCCTATGGAGATGAAGTCCTTCATTCAAAAAGCCCCATAATGTTTATTTCTTGTCTGTAGTTTAATAACAAATGCTTTTAATCTCACCTAAAACTGCTGGGGCAGCAAGAGACCAAGGTTTCTTTAGTAAATGATGGTATCTTAGCAGAGTACTGAACAATGCCTTTTTGACTGTTGCAGGTGTACCAGAAATGCATAAAGGGGAGCTTGGGGACCAGCATTAGAGAGGAAAAGAAGTGCATAATTAGGCATGAAATAATTGTAATTTTGAACTATTTCAAGCTAGTTCTCTGAGAAACTAAAGTGTATAAGGTATTGTCAGAGGACAAAAAGGATAGGAGAAACTCAGTGGCATCTTCACGAACATGGATTTATCACCAAGTGTGCCACCTTATTTGGAGCTCATTCTGAACTCATGTTTTTTTTTTTTTATTTAAAAATACCAATGTAGTATTTTCTTATCTGTGGCAACACATTTGAATTTAAGATTAATTAAATATGGTCCGTTACAATGCACTTATTCTGGTTCTATGGTTCCAAATTATTCCCATCCAAAATTCATCTTGTGGTTCTTATTCCTCTGAAATAAAGTCTCATCTCAATTGTTAAGACAATATAGTAGGAAAATAAACTCTTCAAACTCAGGGACTGTTTGATAATTTTATCCTTATATCTCAATTATGTTACTATTCTGCTTAAAGTACCATAATTTCTGAAAGGAATTGATATTGGAGATTTCTTCACTAGGATTATAACGTTACACATAGCAAGCATTTGATGTTGTTGAGGTCAGATAAAAAGCACAAACAAAGATGAGAAAATGCGAAATATGTTCAAGTATTTAGAAGGTTGAGTGGCTAGCTACGGTATATGTATGAGAGTTGTAGAAGATAAACATGGAAAAGAAGATTGTGGTTGGAGCACAAAAAGACTTTTATGTCAGAAAAAGAAATTTGCCTCAATTTGGAAAGCAATGGGAAACTACTGATGGTTTTGTGAACAGGAGGTGGCATGAATAATGATTTTTGTACCCTTAGGTTATCAACAGACAGTTTGCTAATGGAACTTATCAATTGCATTATATAAAAATATCCAACAAAAATATTTTGTAAGAGTCACAAACTGCCAAGTATATTAGTAATTTATGTTTATAACATGGGATGGGAACGGGAGGAAGTTATCTGCATTTATACACATAAGACATCCAATGTTTCCTTAAAAATAGATAGTCGTATTACTCAATCATCAGTGTTTCCAGGGCAATTTCACCAGAAGTTGTGCAGTAATTAACTCAAAATTCAAAATAGACATTTACAGGTAGGATCTGTTTTTATGTTATATTGAAAATAAAAAAAAGTCAAATGGTATTTTCTCCTTTGTATTAGCTAAGTGGCTTTATTGACTGTTCTTGTATTTTGTGTATGTGGCTTCTGAATACTTAGATAATTGTTATGAAGTCTCTTGAGGAGAAAATAGAATAATTTTAGGATAAATCATTAGTAATCACCTATTTATTCACTAACATCTCTCTAAGATGTCATATTACATTATTGATTAAAATTTTATAAGCAATATACAAGCAAATATAAAGTTCTACAACTTTCCTTTGAAACAATGTACGAATAACTCTCTGGGGTATGTACAGATGTGAAAAATGTCAAAGAAGCCTTAAGTTACATCAAGTATTGTTGTAGATGAAATACACAAAAGAAGCTAACAATCATTCTTTCACTCTTTCAATAAGCATCAACTGGTTAATCAGCACAAAGACATGATGACCTATTTTTCAAACATTATTTAATTATTGTATTCATTTCTTTTTTTAAATGGACAGTCTTCTATTAATGTTTTATTATATGTAACTTTATTGGAATCCCCCAAAGCTCTTTTGTTAGCAAATGTAATTTTGTATGTATCTATGTATGCTTATATACAAAGTATCCCCCAAAATCCTAAACTTTAATAGCTTTAAAATTCATGAAGACTTTTAAAATACCATGAATGTGGTAGAAAATGAACCAGGAATTGTAGGAAATCTGGAATGCACCTTTCATAAGGCAGAATATGATTAATGCATGTTTTTATTTGGGTGTGGCACATTAACATACTGTGGATTGTTTAGCATACAAAAACTCCAAATCATACTTATTAGTATATGTATATATGTGTATATACACGTATACGTACAAATTTGTTCTAAGCTCTTAAACCATTAATAATATCTCTTCATGAGGCAGCTTTGCATTATCTCTACCTGTAAAATGAAAATATTAGACCAGAGTTTCTCTGAGATCTAAAATTCTGTGATCATAAAGAAGAATAACTAATATAAAGAAATATAAAGACCCTCAAAAAATTGAGAGGCTTTTTAGCTTAAGTAAGTCAATATGAACCAAAGAAAGAAATTTCTCTAATTACCTATGAACATCTAAGTAGAAGACATACAATCCTTGCGATGTATTGTGAAAAAGCACAGGGAATTTCTAGCTGAGCCCTGAGTGAGGCTGGAAAGAAAAGCCAGACAAAAGACAAAAACTTGTAGTTATGGCCTATCTGGGCCTCACAGTATCCACTATCTCGACACGCGTGCTTTAGTGGGTCATTTGTATGTTTGTCTCTTGCTTCATTCCCAGAGGACTCAGTTAAGGTACCATCCATATTCTGATGACCTAGGCAATTGGCGGCTTGCTCTTATAAAGACAAAACTGATTGTCTCTTAATTCAAAGACTGCCTTAAATTATTTGTTTAGAAACTGGTGGCCTTAAAAAACATTTATGGTACAGTTGAATTGCCTGAAGTCAAGCAATTTTTTTCCTGTTTCCTTTTTTTTAGTTGCAGATTGTCTACCTAATATGTGAATGCCTTCCCAGTATGTGAGAAGCATACTCTTCTGATGAAAAGAATGTGAATCTAGTGAGATTTATATCATTTTCATTCCGTTAGAATCCCCAGATTTGACAATGGTTTTTCCTTCCCCTCTCCTCTCCATTTACTACATTACAAATAAGTGATGTATTTAAGACCTTTGCAATAATATTAATGTCTGTAGCTTCAGGGACCGCAAGGATATCCTCTTCAGAAAGGGGAAAGAAAAGACTTTCCATAATGGTATTAGATCTGTAGCAAGTCATTTCAGAAGAAATTAAGAATTTAATCTTAAATTTCTATTTCCTTCCAGAAAACAGTAATCAAAATAAAATGAGATTATTTGTAAAGCACTTACCACAGTGCCTGGCACAAGTCGGCGCTATATGTATGTATACTTGTGTATATATATGTATGCATGTGCATGTGTGTGGTTTGACACATGTACATATATGTAATTCTTTTTCTCTTCTCCTTCCCAATAAGATCCTTTGAGAAGACAAAAAGATGAAAACTATTCATAATAAGCTAGCACATTATTCTTTTTAATAAGAAAGAAAACTAGAAGATAATCGTAGAACAGGACAAAGGGCAACGTGCTATTGTGGAAGTTAATTGTATCCTTACCAATATAGCCAACTGTGGGGTAAGCAGCAGGGTAGGTGGAGGATGAGGAGGACTTGGTGAGAGAACACACACAAAGTAGATAAACCTAGGCTATGTAGTATTGGTACGATAACTCTCTGATATCTCAAAAACTAGTGGAGAATGCAAATAAGGGGAAATTTTCTTATCCCCAAGTTTTCTTTTCAGAGAATAGCCTAGGAACACCACATGTAACCATCAAATACCTTTGATAGCCAACCCTGGTGTCTCCTTCTTTCTGTTTTTGTTTTTGACCTATACATAGAATATCTAAGAAAAGTGAGAATGCCTTCTTATAAGATCATTTTAGTGCTCCAATAACTAAACCCTTTTGTGATGGGATTCAATGTGACCCCAGGAATAGCGATTCTAGGGCTTGTATTATAGTGCATTGCTAGAACATACTCATCTTGTGTAATAGTTACACATTTCCTAAATTTCCATGATTAACATAAATGATGCCAAGGGGCCACTCTTTTTTTCCAGCTTCCCTTACTTTTTGTTTTGGCTAACATAAAAGTTAAAATGTTGACAATTACATTTTCCTGTTTTCTGCAAACTAAAAACACAGCATGAAAATGCGAGTTTATTGGAGCAGTAAATGCCCCCAAATAATTTGACACCAAAACACTAGCCTCAAAAAAAGGCATATGCAGTTTCCATCTGTTAGTGTAACGATAACAAAAAGACAAGATTTATCTTTCATGTTATGAAATTCACATAACAACTCCAGCAGACCTCCGCAGCCTGCCCAGTTTATTTGTATTAATTTGGGGGTTGAAAGTAGAGGACAGTGTTTATTTTATACCACAGAAAATGCAAAAAACTCACAAGAACCTGTATATCTGTACAGTTCTACAGAGAACACATAAAGCACACAAAATAATTCCCCAAGGGAAAAAAATGACTGAACTCAGAGGATGCCATCAAGGTGATACTGCAACATTCTGATGAATCTCTTTCCCATTGAGTCCTGCCCAGTCCCTCTCAGACTCCTTGCATTACCCAATGGGTCTTGGACTCCTCCTGAAAAGATTGTAGCTGCTGTTGTTGTGTTTGTCCTTCGTTCTCAAAGAGGACCATGACATCAAGATGATGACATGACTTGCAGTTGACTTTGATTTGAGTGAAGGAGGGCTCTGCAAGGTCTCCAACCTCACTTTGTTCTCCTGAGCCACCTGGATCCAGTAGCTCAGGACAGCTGGAGAAGGCCCAGGATGCAATGTGAGACCTTGGCCTTTCAGGCTAAGGTCTTATAGCATTCTCACTTTGAGTGAGACGCGTCCTTCGTTGCTGAAGACCATGCCATTAGAGAAATGATGACATGACTTGCACTTGACTTTTGTTTTAAGTGAGGGAGGGCTGTGCAGGTCACCAGCCTCATTTCTCATCTAGAGCTATCTGAATCCAGTGACCAGATATTCATCAGGATGACTGGAGATGACCCAGGATGAGGCAATTGGGGTTAAGTGACTTGCCCAAGGTCACACAGCTAATGAGCGTCAAGTGTCTGAGCTGAGATTTGAACTCAGGTCCTCTTGACTCCTGCATTGGTGCCCTATCCACTGTACCACCTAGCTGCCCCTCTGAGTGAGATACACCTATTCAATGAATAGGCTTCTTTAAATAGTTGCTCAAGGGATGGCCCCTTTAATAAAAAAAAAAAAATCAAACTGGGAGGAGAAGAGGCTTCCTGAAAAGATAAGCATGCTTTGAGCTGGCTGTACTGGCAACTCACTTCCAATTGGACTGACATTGTTTTGATCTACTTTCCAAAGAACATAACACCCTTCGAATCATTCACTTTAGTAAAGAGGAGTGGCAAAAGCCTGATCTCTTTCCTCCCCACCCCATCCCAACTCATCATTTTACCCTTAAGTAGCATCAGCAGGTCACAAGGATACTCTTTTTTTCCCAAGCACATCACTGTTCAGGAACATCCTGCTCAAGAAACCACCCTACCCGCTCGCCACCATGTTTCTGGATAGACTAGATTCCAGAACTCTTAAATAAATGTTGGGGTAGTTTTGAGTTAGGCTCTAAGGCTGTCACTGCTCAGAAAATCTCCCTTTTCTGGCAAAAACTATATTCTAGAACTTGTGCACTTGGAATTACATAAGGGGCAATCTTGCATGCAGGTGTGTTTTTAACACAGGAAAGCTCCCTTTTTTGACTAGAAAACTAGATTCTGAGATTATAAAATAGAAATGCACCCCCTCTTCTACACGGGAAGTAGGGATTTAGGAATAATGTTTGTGAACTTCCTCTTTCAGGCTGAATAGCCCTCCTACTTTCAATGAAAACTAGAAACAAAGTAGTTCAATTCATTCCTGCAGGTCAAAATATTTCCAGTAAATTCTCTGTTTAACTCTATATTTAAGAATTTTTCAGCTTGACTTACACTTAAAAATTATGTTTCATTATTTCCTGCAAATGAATATAGTTTAATTTGATAATTATATTTCATTGTTATTAAGTTACCTTTTTAGTGAGGAATTTTGTCATTCTAATTATATGCAATAATTCATATTTTCACAAGTTCATGTCACAACACCACAATATTGACTTTTTACTTCCCTTCAGAAAATATTTGGTGATACTTTAAAATCGGGAGTCAATGGATTTTTATAGACCCTGACAATATAGGCAGAAGCCTGTTAACTATAAGAAGAAAGGGTAAGAACTTGGAAAATTAGAGGCCTAGTGGCATTTTTGACAATTCCCTTTCTCAAAGAAAATGGAAGTCTGGGGCAGAAGAAAATGTTACACTGCAGAAAGTTGAGAAATACACATAAAATTAAGCAAGTGCATTGTTAAAGAAAACATTAAACCTTCTAACTATTCACAAATAGGAAACTTAGAACAGATCCCAGGGCTATCATAACCGAAAAACTCTTCACGCAGCACTCGAGTTTAATAAAACAAGAGTGAGTTTACCTCCTCAGGCATTGAAATCATTTGGAAAATACTGATTAGTGGCTAACACAAAAATCTTTATTTTAACACATACACACATAATGATAAATCCTCAGAAATCTTGAAATGTATTACTACAATACCTGATTTAGAGAAAGCTCTGTTAGAAGATGGTCCTTCAACTTCCTTTGGCAAATAAGCCATTTACATTAATATATATATATGTGTATATATATATATATGTATATATGTCTTAAAATGCACTTAAAACTTTGTTAATTCACGATCATTTGATGTGTGGAATCACTGATGATGGCTTAGCATTAAAGTCATTCTTGAAATTGGTTTTTATTTTCCTCAGGCATTTTTTCCCTAGTTTGTTTCTATAACAATTAAGATAGGAGGCATTTTAGAGGTATTTTCCCCTTAATGTTGAGAATGTATTGAGTTTTTTTCAAATCACAAATGTCTTTCACAAAGGAAGGAGGGGTAAAGGCACCACTGTGATGCTAATGGCCAATATTGTGAATGTCATATATTAAAAAAAAAAAACACTTTGGAATTATGTAAAGTTTTAAGAACCTTTACATCTTCTTATTAATGGATTTGTGATTTATCATATTTTTAAATATATCAATGAACCTATGTGATGCTACAGAAGATAAACTAAAGAGGAGTCTTCTTTTTCCAAGATAAGTGTTTATAAAGGAAGTATTATACAAAAGGTCTTTCCCTAAATTTTAATAAAAAATGGAGTGGTATGACTTTTCTGAGGAACTCCATTGTTTATTTAGAGTAGGGATAGGAAAAGGTGAGTGAAGGAAACAAAGGAGGTCTTCCGATATACTCATCAATTTGTGATTTGGTCAGATCTGAGGATCATCTGTCACTTAAAGATGTCACGTTAAATTAATTAATGAAGGATAAACTTTGAGTCTAGTGTGAAAGCCTACATTCAGTAAGCACTTGTTCCAGACATTGTATTAAGTGCTTTATAAATATTATTTAATTTGATCCTCACAAAAACCCTGGGAGGTAAGTGTTGTTATAACCCCCATTTTACAATTGAGGAAATTGAGACAGATGGAGATTAAGTGACTCATGAAGGATCATACTGCTAACAAATGTGTGAAGCTGGATTGAACTCTGGCCTTCCTGACTCTACGTCCACTCTTCTAGTCTAATTGCTTGAAAGCTGCTAGAACAAGATACAGCACAGTATGGTGGAAAGTGAGATAGTGGTGGCACAGTGGATAGAGTGCTGGGCCTGGAGTGAGGAACACTCATCTTCCTGAGTTCAAATCTAGCATTAGACACTTACTAGCTGTGTGACCCTGGGCAAGTCACTTAACCCTGATTGTTTCAATTTCCTCATCTGTAAAATGATCTGGAGAAGGAAATGGCAAACCACTACAAGAAAACCAAGAAAACCCATTTGGGGTCACAAAGAGTCAGACATGACTGAGAAGTGACTGAACAGTAACATAGTGGAAAGCACATTGAATGTGGAATCAGTAGAGACCATGGGTTCCAATACTATTTCTGAAGTTTACTCATTATATGACCATGAGTAAGTCACTTAGCGCCTGCATTGTCCTTCACTGAGTACATTATAGTGGAGATTCCTTTCAGGTATGAGTTGTACTTGCTGGCTATAGACTTCCTCACTCTAAAGTTCTTTGATACAGCAGGTTTAGAGACAAGATTTTTCCTCAGAAACAGATTACACTAGAATAATGTGGTCCTTTCCAACTCTGAGCCATAATGATTTTGTGAAATGTCATCATGAAGGGAATTATCTTATAGTAGTGTACAAACAGGATTAGAGCAGAGACCAGTACATCAAATTTCAGCCCTTCTATCCCCCAAACAGGAAAGAGAAGCAATTTACTCTCTTTGAATCTCACCACCAGATCCACAAAGCACTCAAGCCAGCAATGTTACTTCTCTGGATGGGTGTCCCATTGAGAGCAAAAACCTCTTGCTGCTATTTGTACCTGGGACACACTACTATGTCCTGGTCTGGATACAGCTGTGGGGAAAGCTTCCTGAAAAGAGAACCTACCACTGCATTTCTCTCTGACCTAGCTGCCACTGTCACTGATACTTGTCCTAACAGAGTTGGCACAGACCTGCAAGCCATAATCATCTCCTGATGTCTCCCCAGGTCTCTTTCCAAAACCTGTGCTTGAAGAGATATCCCTGCTACGTACATTTCTCTGTAGGACTCTTTCTTCATGAAGAAGGCCTATTACCCAAAGGCTTCCTGGAGAATATAATCTAGAGAAGCTATGCCTATCCCTTCATAGGTATCTTACATATAAAAATCAAAACAGGGGACAGTAGCAGTTAAAGTAAAGGAATGAATTGTCAAAACACTACAAAAGAAGAATTTTCAGGAATTTTTGAATAATTGAAAACAAGGAGAAGGGATGATTTCTTTCATTGAAAGCCTGGATAATGTTGGGAGCATTGATAAACTAGAAAAGAAGTATTTTGTTTTAAGACATGTTGAGTTTGAGAAGACAGAGCCATATCTAAATGGAGGTGTTCACATGTGTTTGAAGTTAGATCTGAGGGGAACTCTGTGAGACTCATCTCTAATCTGATTAGCACCTGCTTGGACATATCAGAGGTTCGTATAACCTAACTGATCCTGCGGTCAAGTTCACTAATTTAAGCTCAGGGAACAGGTGCTCAGAAATACCTCTTACAAACAAGGGGTCCTCAGTCAGGTGCAGGTGTAGTCACTGAGGGTCTCTCCATATCTAATCACCTTCACTCTAACTTTCCAGATCATCATTCTCAATCTGATTCTCTCTGCTTCTGAGTGCACATCCTTCAGTGAATCTGTACTCACCAAATCTCTTTAATAAAGTGCAGGGAATGTAACTAGAATGATGATTTTACAACCAGGTTCAGAGGAGAGAAATTCTAATAACTCTCCAAAATGTTTTAATTCATGATTAAGGAGATCCATGATGTTGATTTTTCATAACTATACTTAAGACCATTAGTGGTTCTATTGACTCTTAAGTCACAATGCATATGTGCCAAGCCCTGGTTATACCAGGTTATACTGGAAAGTACCTGGTTATACTGGAAAGGCAATGTGGTACACTTGGAAGAATAAAGGGAAAGGGATAGACATTTATTTAGAATTTACCACTTGCCAGACACTGTGCTAAGCACTTTACAAATATTATCTCATACTCGTAACAACCCTTCGAGGAAGAGTGCTGAATCTAGCATTGGGGACCTGGGTTCAGATTCTGCTTATTCCTTGTGACCTTGAGGAAGTCATTCATTTTCATCTTCTGTAGCATGAGGAGAGTTGGACTAGATGACCTATTGGTTTCCTTTTAGCTCTTCATCTACGTCTTGATTGATTAAGGACATTTACAATTGTTACAAATAACATCCCTCGCAGCTATATTTTTCCTTTATGCACAATACCATGTGTCACAAAGCAGTATCATTTCATTTCTGCAAATGTTAATTAAATAGAAGAATGCATACCATGCTATGTCTGTCACCAGTGAAAACCACCTAGGTAAGGACCAGTGTAATATAATGGTTTCTCTAAGTTAATGGTTTCTGGCTTTAAGCCCTGCAAGAAGCACAAATATATATGATGCAACTTTCACACATAAACCTCTGGAGGAACAGAGAGACTTTTCAAATCCCATATTGTCAGCTCCTGACTTAAGAATGCTCCAGAGTATAAATTATTTTCCCCATATTCTACTGTGGCTTTTGTCAACTGGCTTCCGCTTATCCTATGATGGGTGAGAACCGTGAAATATTATTTGAATTGTGAGCAAAGAAAGTATCCTAAAACCACCTGCCCTACTTTGGGAAACCGACTCAACAAACAGAGGGAAGGTCAATTCTGAAAACAATAATTTGGAGTTGCGAAAAGCAGCTCAGCTCAAAGGTTTAGTCTGTAGGTAGTATTCAGTCATTCAGTGCACGAGGAGGATTTAGATTTGTTCTCAACTCACAGAGAAGCCTAGAGTTTTGTGAACAACATTTCAAGAGTAGTTTAAAAGTGGTCACTCATCACTTTTTTTAAATGTGATAAAACTGATAATAGAATTTAGTAGTTATGTCCCTGTTGAATTGGGTTAGTATTGGTTGATTATAGGATTCCTTGAATTTCCATGTGAAATCTCTCAATAGTAAACTACATTTCTTCAGAAAATCCAAGAATGAAAAACTTCAGTTAAATATTGTTCTGTTTTCCATTGATTCCCATGTATTTTAACTTGTGTTCACTGAGCAATAATTCTTTCATGTCAATAACTCATTAAATTATACAAGAAATCAAGGTGAGAAAAGTTTTATATGGAAAACTACATTCATAATATAATACAGAAGAGGGAGAAAAGTAGCTTGGAGATTCACAATTGTGAACAGCCTCATCCTACTAAAGATAGCAGAATGAAATGTAATGTCTATTTAGGCTGATACGTCCTAATTAGGCAGAAGCAGAGGAGCTTCACTGATAGAACTGCTTCAGTATTTTATGTGTTTAGACAACAAGATGTGCTTGAGTTTAAAGTAGCACCTCACTCAGTAGTAATTATGGGAGCAGTCTGACTTCATGAATATATTAAAGGAAACAGAGTTCTAATATTTTCAGGTACATACTGAGACTTGTACTAGGTCAAAAGAATATTGCTTATTCAAGGTTCTTAAGGAGACTGTTTTACTGAATGTAAGAAGAATTATTTGTAATGTTTATATCCAGGGTTTCTTTTTTTAAAGGAATGCTTATAAAATGTTTCGAAAGTTTATTTTTTTGAATAATTGGAACATCTTCCAGAATCTATGTTTAGGTTGCCTTTTTTTAAAATGCATAGTTTAAATAAGTCAACTTTAATCCAAGTCCTGTCTGAGGCATCTGAATTCTGAATTTTGTAGTGCCGATAGTTTGTTATGTGAGTATAATGAACAGTGTGAAATTCAACCAACACCAGGTATCTGTTCTGTTCAAGGGACCATAATTGTTAGACTTTGACTTCTTCAATGATGTGAAGCTCTTAGTGAGTTCACAATCTCACTGTGGAATTACACAAATAGAGTTATACAAAGACCGATATGAATTTCCCTTGGCGGGAGAGAAAGGGTGGGGTTTTTCGTTTGTTTTTTGATGAGGCAATCAGGATTAAGTGACTTGCCCAGGGTGTCAATCCAGGCTGGATTTGAACTCAGGTCTTCCTGACTCCAGGGCTAATACTGTATCCACTGCACCACCTAGCACCACGCTTTGATTGTGTTTTATTAACAGATTATGTTCTATGATCACAGTCAAAATGTCATTTTTCCTAAGACTAAATGTATTTCAAGTAACTTCCTGATAAATTGACTATAATATGATTGTTTACATACATGCTATTCAACAATTCAATTCAACAAACATTTATTAAGCACATACCAGGTGTCAGTCATACTGCTAGGCACTGCGGAAACAAACAAAATCTCTGCCTTCATGGAGTTTACATTCTATTGGAAGAATTCAAGAGAGACATGAGAGAGACAGAGACAGAGTACAAATAGAGAGAGAGAGGAAAGAAACAGACACGCACACAGAGAGACAGACAGAAAAAGAGAGGGGTTATTACTAGCTGCTAAGGGAATCAGTATAGGTTCCTCCTACAGGAGGTGATACTGGATGTGAGACTTGAAGGAAATCAGAGATTACAGGAGGAAGAAATGAGAAAGGGGTATATTTCAAACATGGCAAAAGGCCTGCCATTTGCAGAGTAGGATATCTGCTAAAATGTAGAGGAAACATTAAGTAGGTCAGTTTCACTGAAACTTTGAATATTCCCTTCTCAAAATATTGCTAGCGAGTATCAGTGTATTTTGTTTTAAATTAGAAAAAAACATATTTGCATTATTTACTAAACCGCCATGATGTATCTGGACTTTGTCACAAATGTTTTCCTGTAGAGGAATATGAGAAAGAAGTATGAGCATATGAAGAGGACTATAATTACAGCAATTATGTGAAAGTGATTTACTGGTTGTAGAAATTGAACAGATTTCATATAGGGTAGATTGACCATAAAAGCAAGCAGGATATTGAAAATAAATATTTTGTGAGCTAGGAAATTGCTTTTTAAACACACATACCAAATGTAAATGTTTACCAACATTTGTATAATTTGGTTTGAGTTCCTTAAAACATAAAATGGTATGGTATGTTTTCAGTTTTTTTAATGTAAAGAAATTAAATAGATGTCAAAATGATACACTTGTGTGATTCTTCCATTTACCCATCTGGTAGATATATACTTGTTAACTGAAATTTTTTTTTTTAAATTGGAATAAAATGAAGCAGATAACTTCTACTACAAGATAGATAACACCAAGAAATTTTTTTGTCCAAATTCTAAAAATAAATAGAACTGATCAGCACGTAAGTGTTGGTAAAAAAAAAAAAAAAAAGTGGTGAAAACATTTAATGACCATGACATTTTAAAGTGAGTTACAGTCTTTGTACGATTGTTTCCTAAAAGTATAATTAAAAGGAAGGCAGACATTCAAAGTGGCATTTGGTGGTTTTTCTGTGAGAATTGTAATGCTAGCAATGGTAGAATGTATATTTAGTTTTTATATGCCGTTAAATTATTACATCACAGTTGGATTGGAAAACTATAATATCATCCCACCCCTACATTCTGACCTCTTTCGTTGAATGTAATTGAAAACTAAAATTTTGTGCCTCAGATATAGTAGTAGTAAGTGGATACTCAATAAATACCATTTTAAGAGCTTCTATTTTTAAATTTTAAAAGTAAAGTGAAAAACATCTTATTGATAAAAGAAACATAGGACAAGAACAATCGGGTTCTATAAATGAGAAATAGTTAAATAAAGTATAAATAAAATCTAAATATTTAACTATGTGAAGCATCATAACAATTATACTAGGAATAGAAAAAAGAAGGATCTCAGTCTACAAACCAAACCACATTTACTGATCACCCTATATTGTGAAGTATTAAGATCTCAAAGAAATTTACTTGTGGTGCTCTTTTTTTTCCTTTTGTATTCACTGTATTTTGTTGATATGTAGAGTTGCGGAGAGAAAAGGGTGTTAGACCTGGACTCACAAGAGACCTAAGTTCATATCTCATTTTTGACAACTATTAGTAGTATGACAATAAATGTGTCATTTCATCTTTGTGAACTTCAATTTATTTATGTGAAGTATGAATATTTTACAGCATTGTTTTAAAGATCACATGAAATAATATGCATTTTGTAATATGTAATTATGTAATATTTAATTATGCAATATTATGTAATATGTAATAAGCAATATATAATATTTATTGTGTCTTATAATTGCCAAATATTACTAAATGAGTAAGAAATTGGTCTGCCCAACCTTCTTTTTTCCTTATATTAAACCTTTGTCCTCTACTATTCCCTATTCCACTAAAGCAAACTTGGAAAAAAGGTTCTCAAATACTGAAATGGATCGATGATCCGATTGTTTCTGGAGTTCTCTCCACTGATGTAGACAGTAAACTATCCACATACAACATTTTGTCCGTGTCCTCTCTACAATTCATCAGAGTCCTGGAGACCTTCCTTGCTTTCTCCCAACATAATGAAGGTAAAAATGGAGTATCCTCCCCGCCCACCTGTCATTCCTGGCTCATGCATCCTCCAACAGTTCCCAATCTTGTCATACAAAATCATATTTTATCCCTTTTCTTCTGAGTTCTTCATTGGTTTAACATCACAGCCTATTTACACCTCTCCATTGTCCTTTGTTTGATGCCCATCTTTATTTAGTTCGTCAGTGGTAGTAGGGTTCCATGTCTCAGTATCACATAGAAACACTAATGGAATGTTAGCATTGAAAAAACAGCCCTTTGTTTTCCTGGGATGGTTGGGGTCAGTAAAAAAGCTTTACAATTGCTTTGAAAGCAATCAAGTCCTTTCTCATTCGTTTTCCAATTCTGAGCACAACTCATTGTCCAACTATATTGTGTGCCACTATATAGTAGCATAGAGGAAAGGTAGGCTATAAAAATGACAGTCTTCAATTGATAGAAATTTTCTGAGCAAATTGATCTGAAAAAAGGGGCAAAGTAAGGGAAATGTCCATGTAGTCATGTGTAAGATGGGTCGGAATATTGTTTGGGGAGAGAAATTTCCATTTGAGTTTAAAAGACTTGGAGGACAACATCCACCAATGATGACATACAAAAACAATGTACTTGTAAATAAAATAAAGGGGCAGCCGCTTGTAGAAGATCTTTGCCAGGAGCATTTCTAGAAAATTTAAATGTATTTTAAAGTGTGCATTTAAATATATTCTTAAGTATGCCTCCCCTTTACAAATTATAAATATTCACCAAGGTTGCATTTAGAATTGTATTATGCATAGTTTCATGCAGTAAGTAGCGAAAAATGATTGTGTTGGTTTTCTGTGATTTGTGCAATAGAATTTTAAATTATTTACTGTGAAGAAACGAGTATTATTCAGCCGTGATACAATGGCATAAAAAGAGAAGCTATTACGGAAGTGAGACTTCCAAATGGGTGGAAATCAATGAGATGAAGAGAAAGCTGAGGCAAAGAGAAATCCTGAGAGGTGTTTTCTCACCCTGACCAGAAAGACAAAATTGTGTGAATTCAATGCAATAAGTACTTATTGAGCACTTGCAATGTGCAAGAAGCAGAAAAATAATAATGTATAGCACTTTAGAGTTTACACAGTGATCAAGTCAGAGTAGAAAAAGCAACAGTGGCTCTGGAGTCAGAGGTCCTGGGTTCTAATTCCATTTATGACTATTGCTATCTGTGCATCTCTGGGCAAGTTTCTTACTCTTCCTCTAATTTTCATTTCCTCATCTTTAACATGGAGTTGGATGAGATATGGCCTCTGAGGTCCCTTCCTAGTCTAACTTTATAGTACTGTGATCTTATATCATCTGCTAACTTTAGGAAGTCAGGGACCCAGGATCTGTAGCCCTCAATTGTCTTTTCCTGGTTGTGAGGGTAAAGTATCACCCATTTGACCCTATTTCTGTCTCTTGACACAGTGGGTCAAAATCTTGGGGCCAGCAGTTATTATTTTCAACGGATAGGGATTCTGCAGAAAGCCCTAGGTATACCTTTCCTTTGAGGAAAAGTTGAATACCATTCCAGTTGGTCAAAATATGTTTCCTCCTTCATCTGCTAAATGGGATTCTCCATCCTTCACCACTTCTATACAATCTCTTCATTTAAATATCCAAAGAGTATGCCTCTAAGAGCCTTGCACTTTTTTTTTAGCTCTGAAATCCCACACATTAGCATCAAAGATTTGGAAAAATTGAAAGACCCTTTGGCCACAGGTTCTTACCTTTATGGGGTGTTTGCAGACCCCTTTTATAGCCTGATGAAAACCTGTGGATTCCTTCTCAGACTAATGTTTTTCAATGCATGAAATAAAGTACACCACATTACAAAAGAAATCAATTATCAGAATATTTGTTAAACAGCAAGTCATAGACCTCCAGTTAAGAATCCTTGATGTAGCCCCACCTGCTTATTTTATGGAAGAGTAAATGGAGATTTAGAAGAATTTTATGGCACTATGGTTGCAAGGTTATATAACAAGTTAGTAGCGGACGATTGGTATCAAATTTCCTAATTCCTCAGGCAATACAGTTTCCACTATATTAAAACCATTTTTCATTAGGTTAATATCTCTTTCCCCCAACCTGTTACCTCATCTGCAGCACTAGATAGACTTCTGTGCCCTGTGACTGGAAAAGCAAAGAGGAGAATTATATGGAAATCATTGAATGATCACGATACTGCTCTATTAGAGTGGCGGAGTGGAGCCACATATTGTACTTCAGGAAATGTCTTTAAGGATGAAATAATATATTCCGTTTTCAACAGTAGAGTCAGTCAGCAAGCATTTAAGTATTTGCTATGGATCAGACATTGTGCTGTGTGCTAAGGATACAAAGAAAGGCAAAACAAAACAAAACCAAAACAGTTCCTGCCCTCAGGAGGCTCACCATCTAATGTGGAAAACAACATGTAAATAACCATATACAGTGTGTCCCAAAAATGCAGTTTTCTTGTACACATGATGAGTTGGAGATAATCAGTAAAGGTGTTAGCATTAAATGCTACCTTTCCTACAGGAAGGCTTCTATACTAGAAATTTTAGCTACAGAAAGATTTACCTAGTGAAAGACATCTACCTGGACCTCTCCTTTCTTCCTATGTTACACTCCTGTCCTGGTTATTTGTGTGTCCATTCTATCTGGAACAATCTAGGTACCTTCTGGTTCTAAAAGTCTAGAACCTAGTTCTCAGGGCCTAGCATAGTGCTCTTAAAGTTCCTGAATAGGTATTTGATAAATTACATTGATTCTATTATGTTTCAACAAACTCTGACAATTGATGCCACAAATATACAGATTCAGATTCTTTAGTTTTGGTTCAAATCTCTGTGAAATCCATGAACAATGTTTTCAAGGACTTCAAGGTCTGGTAGGAGAATATTGCTAAAGATTGATTGCTCTGCCTTAATAATTAGAAGGTCTTAATAAGCAGCTTACCCTTGATAAATAGGATTGCTAAAAACTGCCATGCTTATTGTGGACTAATAAGGTTGAGGTGTCAAGCTTTATAATGCATTATAATCTTAGCACAGCTTGATGCTTTAAACACATTCATTATCTACCCTTTAAAAAGATCATTTACTACAACTACTTCTCACTTAAAATCAGCATCCCCAAAACTGGATTAAGCAAAAATTAAGGTGTCCTATAGCTTGGCATGACTCCTGATTGAGAAATTATTTTCAGGGTGTATAGTCTAACTAAAAAGAATTATCACATACACTTGTGTATGTTACTATGTATGTATGCATATTTAATCTGTCTTTCCTTGTCTCCTACCACTAGAATGTAAAGTTTCTTTTGAGTAAGGATTACTTTATGTACTGTATTTTTATGTCTAATGCCTAGCATGGTGCCTGATGCATAGTGGACACCTCATAAATGCTTGTTGATTGAGTGATACTGAGTTAAAATCTGGCCTTAAATACTGTATGACCCTGGGCAAACCATTTAGCCTCTGTCTTACTCTTTCATCCCCTGGATTCAAATCTTTGTTTCCTTTACTGTAAATCTCACTTCTAACAATTACAGAATGTATGTGGATACATTGATCTGGGAATCAGCTATTTATAAAGATGATAGTGTCTTAGAGTGATTATCAATAATAACAATTTCTCTTTCCCTCCCAGCTTGATTTAGTTTTTTTTTTTTCTTTTGCTCATTAAAGAGCTATTCCTTGCCTACTTCTTACAGAGGTCTATTCACTCAATGGGAGTTACCTCCTAATAAGTGAATACCTGAAAAGGCCAAGTTCTCCCACTACATCCTGGGCTATCTCCAGTCATCCCGATGAATTTCTGGTCATTGGATCCAGATGGCTCAGGAGGAGAAAGTGAGGCTGGTGACTTTGCACAGCCGTCACTCACTCAAAACATAGTCTAGTGCAAGTCATGTCATCATTTTTCTGATGTTACAGTCTTCTTCGAAAATGAAGGACCAACCCAACAACAATTACTAGCTCCCTGATCCTAGACAAGCTTCATCCTCTTTTTTTATATATGACAGTTTATATATGACTTCACGTATCCAGCTGTGTTTCAACCCATCAACCATTTTCAGCAACAGAGTACAGGGCTATTTTGCCCAACCTCTAATTTTTCTGCAGTGTTCTCAGATGTCTTGATGACTAGAAATCCCATGAAAACGTCTTTAGTGCCATTTTATATAATAAATGCATGTAACAAGTGTTGGATTTTCATTCAAGGATGAATGAGGTATTACCTTATTTAATTATAATGAGAATTATTTGATCCATTCCTTTAAAATGTGGAGTTTAAAATATAGTGAACATCCGATGCCTTCTGCAAAGCTTTCCCTGAACTATTCTAATCCTCATTAATCTCTTTCCCCTGTGAACTCCTACAGGAGTTCTAGCCAGTACCAAACAATTTAGCAGTTAATCATATGGAGTTGTATGTGTTCACTTTGAATCAGTCTTATATAAACTCTGTAAGGGTTCAAATTATGTTATTTTTTATCTTGGTACTATTAGCACCTAGCACAGTACCATGTAAATAGTAAATATTTAATAAATATACATTGAATTAAGCTTGATTGCTCATTGGATTCATTTGTAAAGTCCATGAGGGACAGAGGCTATATGATCATTTGTATAGTGTTAGGTAACTTCTCAGTGCTCCATAAATGACAATAGATAAACTGTACGGATCTCAACACAACACAGTGCCTGGCACATAGTAGGTGCTTAATAAATGTTTATTGACTGATGACAACATGATAGCCAAAATTACCAGAGAACAGAGTTCTAGATGCTTTGCCTTCTGTCCTTCAAAGATCTGTGATTTGATTTGTCCTCTATAACTCTGAGTTGCTATGGCCAAGAAATTTATCACCCTGTGGCCACCTTGATGAGTCTTTCCAAGCTTAACTATACTGTTGCTTACTCTTACAAACAGTATATACGAAGATATGTCCATTTTTTCCTATTCACTCATAATCACAGATGACCACTACATAGCAAAATGTGTTGTTTTACATAGTATTTCACATACTTGAAGCTGTAATTAGCAAACGAAAAAACTCTTGTCTTTGCATTTGATAAAGATGAATATTACTGACTAAAACGAGGCACTTTTACCTTTTCAAAAAATTTTTAAAACATTTGGAGAGCAGTATTCATTTATGTTTTTCTTTCCTTTCACTTTATAAATCAATCTAAGGGGTAAAACCTTGATTTTGTTTATTACACATACATATACATATGTGTGGTTAAGTATGTGTGTGGTTATGTGTATATATGTGTGCAACCTCGTATGGGGATCATTTTTTTCCTTTAAAGTAGGATGCCCAGAAGTCAATCTAACTATTCTCAATTAATCAATAAACTAAGGGTCTGCTATGGTCTGGACAGTGTGCTAAGCACTGAGATACAAAAAATAATGGAAAGAAAACACTTGCCCTCAAAAAGCTTATGTTCTAATTGTGCGTATAATATACAAGCATATGTGTATATATCTATCTATCTATCTATCTATCTATATCTATCTATCTATCTATCTATTTATCTATCTATCTATCTATATAAATATATATATATATATATGTGCCAGCATGCACTGGCAGAACTGTGTGAATAATGACTTGTTTACAATATGATACCAAATGGTTACATGACACAATGTTGCATCATCAAAATTTCAAAGCAGGAAAAAACCCACAAATTTGCAATAAATTATTAAACTGAAGATGCATCATTTGAAAAATATTTTATATTTATATGTTTGTTATATGTATATATATATATATATATAAAACAAGCGATGCACAGGATAAATAGGAAATAATCAGCAGAAGGAAATCACTGAATTTAAGGGAGGTCAGAGAAAATTTCCTATAGAAAAAGAGTACTAATTGTCCAAGGCATTTCTTTTTGTGAAAACCTATTCCATTGTCTTTTCTGCTTTGGAAGATAAGTTCACAAGCTACCTATGAAAGAGAAGAAATAATTTCTGTGGCCAATGTGTCTATATGTGTATATGCATGTGTGTATGTGTGTGTGGCATGTGTATGCATAATTTAAGTCAGAATCTTTGTCTGAATCACATTATTTTATTACTTTCAGAAAAAAATCATACTGAGGTCATGATAGCCATACCATTCCCAGAAGCACCATGGCATAGTGGATAATACTGAATTTTGGGGTCAGGAAAACCTGGTTTTAAACTGTGCTTTTGATACTTATTCACTTTGTGATATTAGGCAAGTTATTTAACCTCTCTAGTTCTTAATCAGTTCTTTAAGACTGAGCTCAAACATCTACATCAAGCGAATTTCCACAGTGTTTGAGCCAATTATGTCTCTGTTTGGCCTTGTTTTATGACACTTGGTATACATTAAAACATGTTAGGTTTCATTAAACTACATGCTAACTGCACCAGCATGAAAAACAGCCCAGCACCCTGCAAGACGTTCATAAGCTGGTAACACACACATACATATGTACACATACATACATATATACATACATGCAAATAAACGCATATACAGATAGTGTAGATAGACAGACAGACAGACACATGGACACATAGACACATAGATAGATGATAGATAGATAGATAGATAGATAGATAGATAGATAGATAGATAGATAGATAGATAGATAGATAGATAGATAAAACTCTATACTGCCTGGTGGCCACTCCTTTCTCCCTGTGAGGCTCTCTCTCCTTGGCTTAGTTAGAAATCACATTCAGATGATAGGAAAACACTCAATTACTGGTCCAGTACTTAAAAGTCTTTTCTTGTTGGTAGGACCTGCTTGTGCCCACTGGAAGAATTTTCAAGAGCACAGCATCACTTTCATGACCTGGCAAATGACTTTCACCAAGGGAGGGTGACATAGTGGTTAATAAGTATTTCGTGACAACCTTGGGCTTTTATGCCAGTTAATCTGTTGACTGAGTCAGTTAGTCAATAAGCATTTATTCAGTACCTAGTAGGTGCTAGGCATTGTACTATGCACAAAGGCGAAAGAATGAAAGGCATCCCCCTTTTCAATAAAAACAATAAAAAATTACTCAGTATCCCCCTGGAAATTTACTTTATTTAATTAACATTTTTTTAATTTGCATCATTTCAAAAATGTGTAAAATATTTTTCAAATGATGCATCTTCAATTTAATAATTTATTGCAAATTTGTGGGGTTTTTCCTGCTTTGAAATTTTGATGATGCAACATTGTGTCATGTAACCATTTAGTATCATATTGTAAACAAGTCATTATTTATACATTTCTGCCAGTGCATGCTGGACTTCCCAACAATGCACTACACCCTTGCCAGCCAATACTTGCTTGTTAAGACCTGTTGGCAGACTTGACCACCAACTTATAACTTGTATTTTGTATGTTTATTTGGAAAATAATGCAATCACTATGACTTTAACTCTGTTACACAACAAATGAAGTATGTACAACCAGTTTTTCAAAATTTTCTTTTCTTCTCTTATGCTTCCATCACCCCTTATTTTTATTCAACACTCCCCAGTTGCACCTGAAGCTAGTACCACTACCACCCCCATCATTCCAGTGTCCCCTAGTGGGCAGTATTGCCCACTCTAGAATGGGAGAAACAACACACCAACAACTATGTATAAACGAGTTCTGTGTAACAAGAAAATAACCAACAATCAATCAACAGAAGAAAGACTTGGGAAAGGCTTCCTATAGAAATCAACATTGCATAGTAGAAAGAGAGTCGATTTTGGATTTAAGAAGTGTTAGGTTCAAATCTCCCTTCTGACACATACTGTTGTGTTGTGTGATTGTGTGACCTTGAGCAAGGGACTTCATATCTCAGTGCCCCTAAGCAACTTTCCAAAACTGAGTTGCAATGGCATACCTGTGATGATAGAGGAAGTTCCTCACCAGAAAATCCTTTTGTGATAAAATCACAATTCCTATGTCAAAAAAAAAAAAATCTATTGATATAATCCCATCTCTATAGCTTTTTTTTAAAAGCTATTATGAAATAATTAGCATTTAAAGACCTTATTAATTTATTGCATATACTTACATAAAGCACAATTGTATTAGAGTAAGAATCTCCCTATATCTCCAACCAGGTGTGGTATGACTCTCTGGGTAAGCCAGCTGAATTACCATCATGCCATTGGAAATATGGTTTGACATGGACAGAAGTTCCTCTTCCCCAGTGAATGTTAATATTCTGTATAAGTGACCTTGCCTATCAAAGCAGACTGTAATTCAAGACAATGCATGTGCTGAGAATTAGCACAACCTAAGCAAAACTGAGAGCATTCTGATTCAGAAATGGTCAAATTAATTCACAGAAAGTATGTTTTAATTAAAAATTGAGAGAAGCAGTCATGCATTCTAAATGTGTTTATCCACAGTAGCACATTGACAGAGAAAACAAAAAGGGAATCTACTGGTTTTAGCCACTGATAAAACAAAAGGAAATGAGAGGGTTATCCTACTAATTCAGACTCAAGGTCAAAAAATAAAACAAAACAAAAAGAAAAACAACCTCTTCCATCCATTTGACATTGGTAAAAGAATTGGTCGAACTTAGAATCAAATCAAGAATTAAGACTTAATTTCCAACTTGAGTCTGATAATATATAATTTGATATTTAGTCTGACAGATTTTTCTGATAATTTTTTTAAAAAAACATCAAAAGGCTTTCTTTTAGGGTTTTTTTTAAAATACACATAAAGTGATTGAAATTTCTTCAAGCAAAAGAAAAAAGTTTGAAATATGGTCAAGTATTGTTGTCACTTAATTCCCTTAGAAATTTGAAGTGTTTGAATGAAAAACTAAAGCATGATGGCCATCTCATTACCCTAAACTGAATGTATCTCATTCAGGAAATGTGGCATCTTGGAAAAAGATCTAGACTCAGATCCGAACAGGAGATTCTCATTCAAATTCTGCAATTAGCATTGTCAGAGTACCTGACTTTAGCGAAACCACTTAACTACTTTGGGCCTCAGTTTCTCCATCTGTAAATGGCAATAAATGGTGAACTCTATAAGGATAGGGACTGAGTGTTTCTATTTCTCCATATCTCCAGTGATTAGCATGATATCTGGCATATATTAAGCACTTACTGAATGCCTGTGAACCTGGCAATCTCTTCTGGGTAGGCTTGTTGTTGTGTTCATCCTTAATTGCTAAAGAAGACCATGCCATCAGAGAAATGATGACATGACTTGCACTTGACTTTGTTTGGAGGGAGGGAGGGCTGTGCAGGTCACCAGCCTCACTTCTCCAGAGCCATCTGAATCCAGTGACCTGATATTCATCAGGATGACTGGAGACAATCCAGGATTCACTGGGAGACCTTGGCCCCTTTAGGCCAAGGTCTCTGCAGGTAGTCACATAAGGTGAGGTAATGCCCATTTATTGCAAACTCATCAACAATGCATATTACAACCCAGACATGCTTACTTTTCCTATACTCCTTCCATCCATGTCTATCCTTAAGTTCCCCACAGAAGTTCCACTCAATGCTGAGGGTTTACCCACATATTTCTTTTATGGCATCCTTTTTTACTCTACTTCTCTGTCATTTCCTATTGATAATGCGCCATATGGTTTCAACCAAAGGCTTCTGGGTCCCAGGTCAATATTCTTGGCACTATTAGTGATCAAGGTAACAGCTATCTTATTCCCATTTCAAATATTCCAATAATATTTCTAAAAATTTTAATTAAATCTAGTCCATCATAGGGGAAATGAGAAGGGAATTTTTTTTTTTTCTGAAACCGATCTCTTCAAAAGTGAGCAAAAGCGTTCTACCAATGCAGTTGGACAACTGTTTTGCAATGTATACTTTTTGCCTGGATCATTGAGCAGTTAAGTGACTTACCAATAGTAACACATCCAGGATGTGTCAGAAGGGAGATCTGAATCCAGGTTTTCCACACTAAATGTTTATCTACCATACCACCCCACTGCCTCTCTAATATAGTCACCTTAAATATTTTCCCCCAGTTTTCCCCCTCAGTTGTCTTTCTCAAACTGACACCTTGAGCCTCAGAAAGAAATAAATAAAATCAAATGCTTTTACATCAAATTGTTTCACAAGCTACCCCCATGCCCTCTCCCAAGAGAAACACATGCACTCTACCTTCTTTTTTTTCAAAGTAGCAGTAGGTGCCATGTGCAAAGATTTTGCTAACAGAGTTTGCTTTGTCTTTGCCAGGGAAATAAAAGGATTAAAAATGGGGTGGAGAAAACCCCCATACCCAACTTGTCACTTCTTGAACTGAGGATAAGATGGAAAAGTTTTGAGAAGTTCTGTGTTCATTGAGCTCTTTCTGTCTCGTCTTTCTTCCCTTTATGTATGACCTGAGGCTCTTCCAAAGCAGCCTCCAAGCACCCATAGAGACCTGAAGCTAGTGAATAAAATATAAGTCCCAAACATAAAACTTAAGGCAAGGAAATCTAGAATGGAAACATTACCTTCCAAATCACCTTCCTTTCCCTGGTCTTCTCAGTACTTTTGGGCAGTGGATGTAAAACTTTAAAAAGGACAAGATTTTGTGAAATCTGTCTTACTTTTACTAGTGATTACTATTATAATGTTTTAAAATTGTTGGAAGAAGTTCAAAAGATTAATCCAAATATATATATTTAATACTTCAAAATAATATTACCTCCTTAACTAAACAGATCTCCAATTATAATTAGAATCTCACAAGTAGATACATATTCAATTATTGTAAAATTCACAAAAGAAAATAATAGTCCACAGTGGAAAAATCCATTAGAGTGATGATAATTTCTCTAGTAACATTTAAGCCCTATCTAAGTGGCCATGCAGTTAAAGCATGAAAAATGTCTTCTCTGTCAGTAATTTTCTCACTTAGATTCCAAGTCATTATTCTTAATGAGACAGAATAATCAAAAGAGAAATGGTCATAAACCTGTTCTGGATGTCATTAAAGTGACCAAGAAATTTCATTTGTGGCAAAAAGATGCCTTCAGTTATATCCTCAGGTTACTGTATTGTATTTTTGTGCCTTAACTTATTTATATTTACCTTCATCATGTGGTTTATTAAAGGTATTAGATTTGAATGTAAAAGGGCAAGAAACTACTCAGTCTTGCCCTCTGTAATGAATTTAGGGCTAATTATGCGCAGGAAATTGCTATTTGCCATTTGAAAAATTGTTTCTATCCTAGATGTTATAGAGAGCATATAGATTCTGTATGTTCACATTAACTTCAAACCCCTTGCTAACCATAGGTTGATTTAAAAAAAAGAATTAAGAAAAGATACGAACACTGTCTGAGTATGCTAGTTAGGTAATATTTGAATGAAATCCAATCTGTATCCCAAATCTGAGGAAATTCTTCCATTCATTTCTTAAAGAAATCACATTGCTAAAATATAATAATAACAGTATGTAAACTGATTTACATATTTTTACAAATCAATTAGCATATATTTTCTCATTTGATTTCAGTGCTTAGCACAGTGACTGGGTCACAGTAGGTATTTAATATTTGCTTGTTGAGTGCACGATCCCTACAAAATTGAACAAGCATTTTAAAGTTTCTACTATGTGTCTGGCACCACACTAAAAGTGACACCAAAAAGATACAGTCTCTTCCTTCCAGAAGCATATATAATAAGAGCTAATAAAATTAATAACTAATATTAATAGGGAAAGGAATAGCATTAATAATAGTAATAGGAAATTTTTTACATTTACATGGCATAGACTTTGGCTTAAAGGGGCCAAGGTCCCCCAGTGCATCCTGAGTCATCCCCAGTCATCCTGATGAATATCTGGTCAATGGATTCAGATGGCTGCGGAGGAGAAGTGAGGCTGGTGACCTGCACAGCCCTCCCTCACTCAAAACAAAGTCAAGTGCAAGTCATGTTGTCATTCCTCTGATGACATGGTCTTCTTCGACAACGAAGGACGAACACGACAACAACTGTGTTTTGGCACCACACTAAGTGCTTTACCATAGCGATCTCATTTGGTCCTTACAACAAGCCTGCGAGGTAGTTGCTGTCATTAATCCCATTTTATAGTCAAGGTAAGTGAAGCAAACAGATGGAATGACTTGCCCAGGGTCACACAACTAGTAAGTATCTGAGGCTGACCTTGAACTCAGTTACTCCCAGCTCTAGGCCCCAGGCTCCATCCACTGCACCACTGGGTGCATATTTTGGGAATTACCTCAACATTATTAGTTTTCATTGTAATTCTGCATATTTGATTTTAAACTTTTGAAAATATCACTCTGAAAAGGGGTCCACAGGCTTCCCCAGGGAAGCCATGAAGTTCTGCGATATAGAAAAAGGTTAACAACCCCCAGAAGAGTACAGCGTGTACATAGATAAATATAAGGCATATTCAAAATAAGAGATAAAGAGCATTAAAAACACTATGAAGATCAAAGAAATGTCTAGGTTAGAAGGTGGCACCTGAGTCATTCTTTGAAGGAACACTTAGATGTTAAGAGACAGTGGTGGGACCTGAGCACTTTTCAGACAGCCTACAGGCTTGGGGGAAGTAGGGGAAGTATGATGACAGGAGAATGGAATGTCTTGGAAGGAACAGCTAATTTACCAAGTTAAATGGAATTGAGAGTATCTAAAGGGAAGTAAGTACTGGGGAATGAGTGAAAAAAGTATCTACCAGGCTGCGGAGGGCTTTAAAATGCCAGACTGGGGATTTGACACTTTGTCTTATAGGCAATGGGAATTGACATGGTAAGATCTGAATTTTAAAAATATTAATTTAGCCTTTCTGTGGAAGATGAATTGCAAAGGAAGAGTCTGGAAGCTGGGAAACCAATTAGGAGACTATTATAACAGTCTAGTCAAGAGAAGATGAACCTAAACTGGGACAGCAGCCACAGTGAAAATGGAAGGAAGGCAAGAGATGTTAAAGATGCTGTCGAGATGAAATCAATAAGACTAGCCCTGTGATAGGATATTGGAAGTAGTGCGGTAGGGAAACTCAAGGATGACTTTAAGGTGACAGACCTCTGAATACTACAAATATTACTGTCTCTTTATTACAGGTGAGGAAACTGAAGTTCCCTCAGATTACATAATTTACCAGTTTCTTTTTGTGTTCCCCTTAAATGGTACAATTTGGGTCAAAAGTATCAAAGTCTTATAAATGTGCATTAAAACCTTTTATTTCATCTGAAAGTCATGGGTCCGTAACCTTCAGAGTCTTATTTCAGTCAGGTTCCATGCATTTCAGAGTGTCTTACATTTACCACTTCAAGATTAAGCTGTCACACTATATTCTGTCAAGGATTTTCCCACCCTTTCATCAGTTCCTTTAAAATGTTCAGTAGGAGAAAAGGCTGAAATGATTGGGTAAAATAAAGCTTTGGGTTATTTGTGAACTTCTTTTACCCAGAATAGATTATACCCCATCACTATGGATGAGGGCCAAAAGCTGCTGTAAGGTAACATTTTTACAACATTTTACGTGGTGACATAGTCGGATGATGAACTGTTCAACAGTGGTCACCTAATCCATAAGCATAACTGTTATGCACTTGAGGGACCAAAATATATGCCCTGAAATATGTGACCCTGAATATAGACATAGTTATAATAAATTGGAAGAGAACTGATAGGAACCAAATATTTCCAAGATAAAATACAGTCTTCACTAAGAAAGGAGCCAGAAATATTTTAAAAAAATAAAAAGAGCCAAGCTCAAAAAAGACACAAGATCAGAGGGGATTATGGATTCATTTCTTTATTTTAACACTTCTCTGGATTCCTAATTGTATTCATGTGTTCATTCCCCAAACCACTTTGGCTCATAAAACTCCTCCAGCCTCAGTTTCCTCATCAGTAAAATAAGTGGGTTGCACTAGAATGCCTCTGGAGTGCCTTCTATCTCTAAATCTATGATCTTAAAGTCTTAAAGTAGATGGTCCTATAATCCTTAGTAGATGCTCATCAATTTGCTATAGCTGAGAAAACACAACCAGCCTAACAAATTACCTCTGGAAGTTTAACTAGGCTGGTGCTCAGAGCACAAGCTAGGATACACATCTCTACTCAGAGCTTTTCTAGCTTGGTGGAGGGCCTCTCAGAACCTTACTCTGTTGTCATACCTTTAAGAACTCACTAATACACTGAAGAAAGATTTTCGTGGAGACTTTCCTTATATATTTATTTTGAATCATCATATTTAAAAGTAATATAGAACAATGATTTTCACATACTGTCTGAAAAATGAACAAATAAAAGGATGAAATTTAAGAACTGTGCATGATCTCTGAAATGCATCATGTAGATAGTAGCAGTCACTTCTTTCTTTTTTTCATAAACAAAGGCTTTGCTAGTTTGTTCGCCTGTTTTCCTTTAATGAAAGGGGAGAGGGGATCAGGGTGACACAATGGACTGAATGCTAGATTTACAGTCCTGAAAAACTGGGTTTAAATGATGGCCTCTGAGAACCCAGTCTTTTATTTCTGTTTTCCCCTAACAGAGAGACAGGGCAGAGACTCTACTATGGCATAGATACTGATTTCGCATTCGTTTGGCTAGCCTGAAATTGAGTGAGTGCAAATAATTAGAGTGCCAGAAGCAAGGATGTCTTAGAAAATGTGACAAGATCATCCAAACCACTCCTTTCATTTTATAGATGAGGGAACTGAGGTCCAGAAAGATTAGGAGAATTACCCAAGGCCACGCAGTACCCAGGTCCTCTTGACTCTCAGCAGAGGGCTTTTCCATGCTCATTTCACTTCTCAAAGACAACAGTGGCTACAGTGAGGGACCATAGAATTTAGAGCCAGAAGACACCACAGGGATCATCTCTCAGGAGTTAATATGGGGAAGGGGGCAGATTAGGAACCCCTTTGGCAGTCTAGTAAAGCTTATGGACATCTTCTTAGAATAATTTTTGAGATGCATAAAATAAATATATAAGATTACAAAGAAACATGCTAAAATATAATTGTATTAAGTTTATACACTCCAGTTTAAGAGCCCCTAAATATGATTATTAAACCACCTTTGATTCACTAATTAGAAAATTTATAGACAAAGAAGTTGAGTAAGTTACCCATGACCGTGGAACTAGTTAGGTGCCCAACTTAGAATAGAAGCCTAGCCTTCTGCTACTCAGGCCAGGGCTTTTTGTACCCTGCTACTGCCTCTAATAATGTAGGGCACAGTGCTAGACACTGATCTAGTCTGCTTCTGCTCTTTGCCCTTGAGGACCACCAAAATGACATCACAACTCTGACGGTGACTGATTAGACCAATATGGGCTCAGAAGGCTCTGCCACAGGTCAGGCACAGGTAGTCTGTCTGAACACTTGGGATGGAGATGTCTCCATGCCTTAAACTAATCTCAACTTGAAGATGAAGTAGACCAGGAAGAAAATCATAGATACTGCACGTGAATCACAAAGTAACTACAGATAAATTCCCAAGCACTTAAGTATTTCTAAATTCCTTTGGATATGCTGACAATATTTAAATATATTATCCTATAATTCTTTTTTGAAAAAAAAATCTTACTTCATAGCTAGTATTTGTACAAGCAGTGTAATCAAATATTTCCAACAAAATACATGTTTCAAGTAGCTTCAGAAATGTGAACCTCTCAGGGACCTGAACAGAATAGGAGCAGGGAGAGAAGACTTTGAGCTTTGAATTTCTAGAGTGCTGCAATCTGCCATCTCTTCAAACTGCATTCTCTCTGAATGCCCCTCTGCTTCCCCAAAGCATGTGCTCCCTCCATTAAATGCGTTACAGTCAAAAAGGGCACTGACTGGAATTAGAGGAGCTGAGTTCCAATCCTATATCTAATATACACTACCTTTGTGAACATGACAAGTCACTTAATCTCTTTAGGTCTCAAGTTTTTGTTTTTTATCTATAACATGAGGGTTTGGACTAAGTCTTTGAGTGTCCTTCCAGTTTTACTTATATGATACTATGTTAAAATAAAAACAATGAAACTCTACTTCAAAGTTTATTTACAGAAGCCAGAAAGGGAAACTTCTTGCTTGGCTTAACTTTGAATATAAAGCCAAGATTATGCTTGAATACTTTATTTTATCCAAATAACTCCCATAAGGTAAAAGCTTTTTTTTTTTTTTTTTTTTGATCAATGACTAGCTATGGGAATGAAATAGTCACTTCTTCAT
This sequence comes from Notamacropus eugenii, assembly GCF_028372415.1. Classification (NCBI taxonomy): domain Eukaryota; kingdom Metazoa; phylum Chordata; class Mammalia; order Diprotodontia; family Macropodidae; genus Notamacropus; species Notamacropus eugenii. Next base: position 233,832,359 of record NC_092877.1, on the reverse strand, counting down.
TCAGGTCTGCTGTATGTACAGTTTGCAACCTGAGAATTCACTGTAATTTTTGTGATCTATGTTGCTTCTGAGTACAGAAAAAATATCCCCTGGCATTCTCACTGACTTTTCTACATTACTGTGACTTATGGAACAATGCAATATCTGAAGGAGTCACCAATCGATTCACAAGCATTTATTAAGCACCTACCTCTACCATAAAACAAGCGCCATGCTAGGTTCTGGAAATACGAGGCAAATTTGAAGCTGTTCCTTCCCTCAGAGAGCAATGGAGCACAGTGTGTATAAATAGGTCACAGCTGTATTACCAATGGTGATTTGTATGCAAAAAATACCAAACAGGAAATGTATCTTCAATGAGTTGTTATTTCTCCTTTCTTTGTATCCTAGATGCTTAGCATGGAGTAATTAAAAATGTAAATAATTAATTAACAAGTAATTAATAAATACTGTTGACATAGAAAATGCGGTGGATTATTCCTCTAACAGAGGAATAAGTAACAGCTGGCCAGCGCAAGTGTTAGTCAAGGTTGCACAAAATACTAAAAGACTTAGAGGAAGATCTTCAACCTTTTGGGGAGACCCTCTCTGGAAAGCCAATGAGAGGACATGGATTGCACAGGATGAGACAACTAGCCTTGGACAGATATCCCAAATCGTCAGTATCAGAGATCCATTGAAAACATATTTCCAAGTTCACATGACTCTTTACGGTAGTTTCAGCATAGAAGAGGAGGAATTCGAGTTCCCCTTGCTATATGTCCTATCCTCTCTGTCCCTCTGCCTGCTAAACTTATTTCTCCTTCCCCTATATGGGAAGAAAGCAGAGAAGTCTAGTTTTGAACTCTTTTCTCTTTCCTTATTAAAATCCTGTTAGAATGAAAATGTTAGTTGGGTACTTCTTTTGTTGTTCTGTTGAATTTCAAAGATGCTACTGCTCAGTTATTTCAAAATATGCAGCTAGCACTCTGGCCATCTTCGTTTCTCTTCCAATAAAATTCAGACTGCCCCTGGGAATCCAGGTTCTGATAGGTGAGCCTTGTCTTGCCCAGAACCAGAGCACCATGCCACTTTCTGGCTATTTCCAATCCCTGCTGCATTCACTAGCTATTCTCCACCCCATCTCCCTTCTAACTCTCTTTTATGTGTTATATTCCCCCATTAGAAGTAAGCTCTCAGCAGGGTTTGTCCCAGGAGCTTGTTATCTCCAATTCTTAGCACAGTGTCTAACACATAGTAAGCACTTAATAAATTTCTTTTCATTCATTCATTCCATAACAATTTACAGTAAAGGATGAGAGATTGCATAATGGAGCTGATAGACATGATTTTTAAGTTCTACCTTTGACACACACTTGATGAGTCACAAACGTTTCATTCTCCCTTTCCTCATTCCTATATCCCTGGTACTTTCTAAGGATGTGAGACAGAAAAGTAACCCATCTGCATCAGCAGAGAGAGCTTTCAGGATAGGAATTCTCCACATTGATATCACGTTCATCCTTCGTTGCCGAAGAAGACCATGCCATCAGAGAAATGATGACATGACTTGCACTTGACTTTGTTTTGAGTGAGGGAGGGCTGTGCAGATCACCAGCCTCACTTCTCCCCAGAGCCATCTGAATCCAGTGACCTGATATTCCTCATAGCTTTGATAGTAGGATGACATTTATGTAGCATTTTAAGATTTTCTAAATGCTTTATAAATAATATCTCTTTTGATCTCCACAAGAAAGTGAAGACTGAGATTTGACCAGACATGTGCAAGCAATGTGGTCATGGACCAGTCATCGTCACCTCCTTCCCAACCCTGCCCTTGAATTAGTTTCTTCATCTGCAAAATGGAAGTATTCTTATTTTACGGTATCTTGTTTATGAGGTTGCTATGAGCAAACCACTTGAAACATCGATAGAAATGAGTTGTTAAATATAAATCATCTGTTACAGAACTGAAGATCATTTGATTTGCATATTTACTTGTTTACCCATGAAGATGGGTCTGGAAAGTCTCTTAATGCAACACAGGCCTAAAAGGACCAAGATGTGAAGCATATGTAATTAATCACTTTTTGACTCATTGAATTTTAATGACCATACCTACTGGCCTATTCAGTTTTGCTACCTCAGGATGCTTGTAACTCGAAAATTTTCTCTGATCTTTTGTTAAAGCCCTCCCAGTGGTGATCCACCATCTAACCAAATTGTTTGGTTAGATTGTTCTATAAAAGGCCATATTTCCTCCCTAAACTTCAGCTTCTTTGAGAAGTCGGCAGTTCATAGAACTCTACTGAGAGGCATGATGCACAGGCAAACCTTTCCCTCCCTCTTAAGATCATTTTCTATAATTAGGGTCTTGGAAGTAATTGCTTAGCCAGGTGTGATACTGCAGCAATATTTAAGGATAATACTTAGAAGTAATGAGATAGTCAAGAGGCTTCCTGGGAGTATATTGATAGCCTGCAAACTTTTTTTTTTAAATTTCAGAAAACTTTCTGATTAAAATGAGGATGTAGTTGCCTTTTGCAAGAAGTTGTTGGAAGTAATTGTACACGAGCCACTTACAAAGTCATTTTTTCACATCTTGTAAAATGATAATTTGCTAAAGTTGATTAAAAATCAGACATTGAGCTGGAGCTCTCCTGGATTGTACAAATATGCTATTGAGCCATTGAGCCACTTTAATCAAATTCAGTAATATTATCTTTTTATTTGCTTTAACTTTGCCTGCAGGTACAATAAAGTGAAAATATGTATGCAATGGAGCATATTTATAATACCAGTCAGGATGCCAGGTGGGTTGTAAAATAAATGTAATTGTTTTCAAAATATTGAACCAGATTAGCATGGATTAACACATTCATTTTAAAATCCATGGCAGGAGGTAGTCTAAACATTCCGGCAAACTACCCTTGTTACTCTGTTTATATCCTTTCTCAACACTCCAAAATAAGTGCCACATAAAACAGGGAGTGTTTTAACATAGTTCATTTTCATATGAAAGCAACACAATTTATTAAACAAGACAAGTAAGCAGTTGTCTGCCATATTGAAGGCCAGATTTGCAATGATTTGCGCCCCAGCTTTCAGCAATTGAACATCAGTGGCAGACATGGAAGCCAGAATCGTGTCTGCAATAAATATTCATAACTACTCCTTGCAGAGGAGCAAAGGAAATGGTTGTGTGCACTGGTTAAACATGGTTGGCAGTGGGTAAATCAGGGTCAGCAGTCCAACACACCTGCACTGCCATCTCTGGCACTGCACAGCTGAAATCACTCAACCACTGAAGTACTTTGTCCTAAATGATGGTTTTTGCAATACTCTTGATGAGGATGAGATAAAAATCCCTGTGATAGCTCCTGCCAGTTACATTAACTCCCTTTCCCACATTATAGGATTATCATGTCACTAATTTTAAAATAGAATGGTATTTAGAGGTCATCTAGTTCTACCAGATAAAGAAACTGAGGCACAAAGTCACACAGCTAATAAGTGACCGAACCAAGATTCAGATCTAGTTCCTATTATTATTAAAACAGGGATCTTTCTTGTCTTGATTAGTCATTTCATCGCCATCCAATTGTTTGTGACCCCATCAGGAACTGGGTTTTTTTGACAAAGTCACTGGAGTGGTTTGCCATTTCATCCTCCAAGGGATCTTTCAGCTATAGCACAGTACCTCCCATGCTTGACAGAGCATGTCTATCTGTTGGATTTAGCAGAAGGGAACAAGAAGATCATAGGAAAGTGATGATCTAGTATTACTTTACTTTGGTTAGACCACATCTCTAGTTCTGTGTTACCTTCCAGATCTCACATTATAAGAAGGACATTCAGAAGCGACAAGGGAACCAAGATGGTGATGGAACTTGAGTTCATTCTATGTGAGGACATTTAGCCTAGAGAAAAGACTTAGCAGTGGGAACATGAGAGCACTTTTCTGGGATTTGAAGGGCTTTCATCTAAAAGAAGGAATAGACTTGTTCTGCTTGGACCTTGAGGGCAGTCCTAGGAATGATGGGATAGAAGATGAAGCAAGGCAGACTGTGAGTCCTTTTGAGACCGAGCTTAGTAACAAGTAGAGCTATCTCAAAGGGGAATGGGATGCTTTGAGAAGTAATGGGTTTATTCCTCAGTAGATCTCTTCCAAACAAAGTCCAGAAGATGACTTGTCAGACTGAAGTATGGATTCTTGATCAGTTGTGTGAGTTGGATTAGATGGCCTCTGATCTATTTTCCGACTCTGACATTCTGGGATTCTATGAAAAAGGGCTTACAGAATATGAATTCTAATAAAATTCAAGAGCAAGGCCTAGCATTCATAAACTTGAGATGTTATTATCAGGTTTGAAAATCATGCTCTTTTTATGTCGCCGTCCACTCAAGGCTTTTTGCCTTCCCTGTAACTCATGTCACTAAACATCGTAAAATAGTTTACCTGCAGGCAGAGGAATAACTAAGGTGTGGTGATCAGGGTTTTGTCTTAGAGTATTGAAATTTAGAGGGTAATGACAGCCCTTGTAACTTTCCTTGGTGTAATGGGAGTTAAAAATCTTCCCCGCCCATTGATAGGCCTTAGGTGGGGTTTTTGAGAGAGGCTTGTTTCCTATGAAGGCCCATGCCTTTTGCTGATTGGTAATGAGGCACTGGGTCACTAGGGATCGTGCCCTCTGGCTCTGAAAAGAGTATATAACTCGGAGGTGAGGTTTTGCTTTAGGGCTTAGTTTTTGGAAGAAGATTTGAGAGCCAGATGAGATTCTGTATAGCCACTAGGCAACCTTCCTCCTCTTGGAAAACCCAGATGTAGGTATTTCTCTCTCTGGTAACGATACATGTATTGCTTATGGTCAGACAGTTGGAAGTCCTATCTATTGGTCCTGCTTGCATTTTCTGTTGGGTTTTGTGCTTGATTAAAGTGACTGACCCTTCAAAAACTGCTTTCCTTTTAGAAAAGCGCATCTAAGAACCTGTGCAGCGGTCCCTCCTGTGGATGCTGGGTTGCTTACTGCTGTACTTGGTTGGGTAGAAACAACTGGCCTTTGCTCAAAGGTAGTAAAAGTTACTAAATAAAATAGAACTCCACCCTACCCCCACTCACCCAGGTAAGTTTTTTTCCCAGTCAGCCCTGCTTTCTCCTTGGAAAACATTCTTCTTAGCAAAGACATCACAGTGTCCTAGCACCTTCTTTTTGGGGGCATTTGAAGATAAACCACATATTCATGGTACTGTTCCTTGATGTCAAGCAGATTTCAAATCACCTAACTTATTTCCATACTGATAAATGCTTTCAAAGCCAGAATGTTTAGGCTTTCAGCAATTATTCCAGCTTCCCTGAACAAGTCATTCATTCCTTCAAGAGTAAATGGTTTCTTCCTGGTCCAACAAATGCAAAACAGAGTGTGAAACAATTTTATTCAGGCTGCGCAATTATGTTTAACAGTGCAGAGATTTGTTTGTGAATACCTTCAGGATCAAAATGGGGAATCCTTCTAAAACATAATTAGGGTTTCAAGGTTTTTCATAGAGTTTTTAGATATATACACTTAACTTTGGGGATGAAGGAAGGTAAATGGCTTATGTGAGAAAGGGAGGAGAATGTGGAACAAAAAGCTAGGAACTGAAAGCAAATTAGATTACGAAGAATGTGATTTTTTAATGGATTTTCTTTTAAATCTGGTTCTTGCATGATATCCACTGGTCAGATTCCATCATGTCTTGCTCCATCTTTGTCCCCTTGTATACAGTGAGTCTTCCTACCCGCTACTGGCATCATACCGTTAGTGTGGCAATCACAGGAAATCACGAAATCAGACAAAACGACACATTCCGCTACTGCCGCCATGAGCCAGGCATGACCTCTTCCCTTGCTAGACTAAGAGATAGTCACATCAGGAAAGCACGTTACACAGCACCACAAGTGACTTGGGTCAGCTTTGAAATTGTTTTCTCCAGTGTCATTAACCACAGTATCGTAAAAATTGTAGATGAAAGAAACCTCAAAATTCATCATGCTCAGTACCTTGAAGGCCTGTTAGCCACAGTTGACTTGAAGAGCTTTATTTAGTTTGCTTTTAATTGTTTCAAGAGGGAATACTGCCACCCATTTCCTTGCCATGTCTAATAATAGCATAACTCTCATTGTCAAAAGCATTTTCTCGACATTTAGAATAGCTGCCTGCGTAAAGAAGAGCGCTGAGGCCATTAGCTGAATAATCCACGTTTGTGTTGTGGTTGCTTTCTAATTGGCCTATGAAACTTTCATTCTTAGAGCCCAGGAAAGCAAATCAGGGGGCTTGAGCTTTCATCTTGGATCTGCTGCTAATTAGCTATGGATCCTTGGACAACTCAACCTTTCTGAAGCTTAGTCATTCTATCTGCAAAATGAGGCTTTGGGGGAATATATTGTTTCTAACGTGTTTTCCAGTTTGGGTGTTTTAAGATTTCCAGCTTTGTTAAGGACTGACCCTCTGGACCAATTGTTCGACTAAGTTTGCTTCACTTATCTACAAACTACCTTAATATAAATTATCAGACCCTAGGAAGGCAAGGTAGCAGAGCAGAGAGGGCACTTGCTCTGAGTTCAGAGGACTTGGGTTCATATTCTGCCTCTGATATTTGCTGTTTGACCCTGAGTAAACCATTTCATTTCTCTGGGCTTAAATTTTCTCTAGTGGAAAATAAGGAAGTTTAACTAGGTGACCTATGAGGTCCCTTCTAGCTCTAAGCCTAGATCCTATTCCCAACTGAAACAGTCAGCATTATGTTATTAAGAAGAGCCCTAGGTTTGGGTTCAGAGAACCTAAATCTGACTCCTTTCTCATATTTAACTACCTATATGAATTCCGGCCAATCTGGTTCTAATTTTCTTACCTGTAAGATAAAGAGTTGAATTAGATGAACTTTAAAATACTCTTCAGTAATGACATTCTAGGTTTTCACTATACAGCTTTATCAAAGACATATTCTATATGTTAATTTTGTGTAACTGTTAGTATGTTTCTGAGTCTTAGTTTCCTTTTTTAATTTATTTTATTTTTAATTTGTGGTATAAAGCAAGCATTTCCATATGATAATATAATTTTAAAAGATGATTGCACATGAATCTGCATATCTATTATGTACAACTTGATTTTCCTTTTAAATTTATAATAAATAAATTTATAATAGTCATCTTTTTATCCTTTTTCTCTTTTTCCTCTCACCCCTACCCTAGAAATGGATCATATAATTATTATATGTACTATAATACATATAATATACATATTATATATTAAATACATTTATAATATGTGTATATGTACGTACATGTATACATCCATATGTCAAATTATTCTGTACATACTTCTGTTTATCGGTTCTTTCTCCGGATGTAGCTAGTTTACGTCTTCATTGTATCTTTTATTGTTAATCTGGATATTTATAATAGTCAAAATTACTTATTCACTCAAAGTCATTCTTAAGACAATGTTGCTGTTACTATATACAATATTCTCTTGGTACTGCTCATTTCCGTCTTTGTTATTTCATGCAAGTCTTTCCATGTTTTTCATTTAAATCATTATTTCTTATAGCACAGTAGTATTCTGTCACAGTCATATACTACAACTTGTTCAGTCTTTCCCCAACTAATGTTTCCTTTTCTATGAAATGGATAATGATAAAACTCACACTTTCAACATCTCAAAGATGATGTGACCAACACGCTTTGTAAGCCTTCAAGTACCGTATGGATGTATTTATTATTTGCCATGCTTGCTTACAACATACTGTTTTGGCGCTTGTATGAAAAGTTTCCCATTTGTAGATGGACATGCCTCCCTATGAATGTCCAGACAGGAATAAGTTATGTACATATATGATCATAGGATCATGGCTTTAGTGCTAGATGGGACTTTAGATGTAATCAAATCTAATTCCCTTATGCTACAAATTAGGAAACTGTGACCCAAAGAAATTAAGTGACTTGTTTAGGGGTTTTTCAAAGGTGAAATGTGAGCCTCGTTCTTCCAGATTCCTAGTTCAGTACTGCATTCCCTACACCTGTATTCTACAGTGCTTGATCAGAAACAGAGGCATCAGGTCCAAGGATATACAGAATTAAAAGAGAATAAATACAAAATGAATGCAAGAAAACTAAATACAAGGTATTTAGGCAAGGAGGGCATGAGCACTTGAGGAGGTTTCCTGTAGAAGGTGGTCCTAGAGCTAAATCTCAAAGGAAGAGTTGGATTCTATGAGGCAGAGGTTAGGAGGGAATGCGTTCCAGGCATGGAGATAAGATTTGGTGTGCCCTATGTGAGGAATGGAGGGAGAGACTATTCTGGTTGTATCACAGAGGGTTAAACAGGGAATAATGGGCACTGAGTCTAGAAAGATAGTTTGGAGCCAAGTTGTAAAAAGTTTTATATTAAACTTGTATTTTTAAATTTTATTTCTTTTTACCTTTATTTATAACTTTATATTTAACTTATATTTAATCCTGGAGGCAGTAGAGAGCCTTTAGTAGGAGGTTTTTGAGTACAGGAGTGATCTAGTCAGATCTACAGTTAAGGAAAATCACTGACAACTGGATGGAGGACTGGGATGGGGAAAGATTTGAGGTACAATAGCTCAAGGCTATTGGGAATATACTAGACTAGAGATGATGAGAGTTTGAACCAGAGTGGAGAGAAGAGAATGGATTAGAGGGATGTCCTAGAAGTAGAAAGTCAAGATTTAACCCTTTATGATCCATTGAGTGCTATGTAAATTAAAAGAACTTAAAAGGACAATGATTTTTCTCAAGCATCTGAGTTTAATTTTAAGGCTTCACAGAGAATCTCAGAGCTTGAATGTGTATATAAGTCTAGAACTTTACTGAACATGCATATGTTAAGTGAGACTGACCTTATGCATGGTATAATTATAAAATAATAAAACTCTCCTTAATGATTCTCTTATAGAGCCATAGACTCTTTCAACTTGAATAACTCTTTGTCTGGAACTTCACAAAATAGGCATATGTTAAGCAAGGCTGACTGTATGTAGTGTAACTATATAACTAAAGATTCTTTCAGTGTCTTTTTCATTATTTGTATTTTCACATTATACTGAAGACCTATCCCATGCAAGGCAACTCCTGGGGTTTAGCTCATTAATTCTTACTGAACTGGTACCTGCCAATATAAAAATCAACCAATCAACAAGCATTTATTATGCACGTACGACTATTTGCCAAGCAGTTTGCTATGCAATAGAGATCCAAAGACACAAGAGAAACAGTCCCAGCCCTAAAAGATCTCACTGTCTAACAAGAGAAACAGCATGTCCACAAGCCACATGTAAACTTGATACAAGATAATCTTGGATTAGAAGAGTTTGGAAGCCTCGCCGAGGGGAGGGGAGAAGAGAGAGAAAGAGAAGAACATCTTTAGCACATGGGGTAGATTCTTTATGTAAGATTTATGGGAGAAGATGTGAAGGTTGTTATCTATACCAATGCAACTTCATCAATGAAAAATGGGTCCATTAAAATGCCTAAGTCTACTCCTACGAAATTGAAAAAGAACACATATTATCCATGTTTGACAAGTGATAAAACTAAAGGAAAGAGATGAACTCACCCTTAGGGTTATGGCATTAAGAGTCAAGTCACAAATAAAACCTGAGTTTAACCAGTTAACTAATCAGTGTTCTACTCATTTAACTACTTGACTCATTTGAGAACTCTAGTTAGAGAAACTCTATGTTCAGTTTCATATAAACAAAGTTAGAATGTGTCACATGAGATGGTTATGCTTAGCATAAAAGGTAAATAATTCCACAACAGGATATCTCACACAATAAGCCCAAATTATCATGTGTCATGTTGGGGTTGTTTAGTTGTTTCAGTCATATCCTGCTCTGTGTTGACCCTTTGGGGTTTTCTTGGCAAAGATACTAGAATAGTTTGCCATTTCCTTCTCCAGCTCATTTTATAGAAGGGGAACTAAGGCAAACAGGGCTAAGCAACTTGCCCAGGGTCACACAGCTACAAAGTGTCTGAGACTAGATGAACTCAGATCTTCCTGGCTTGTGTCTCCACACTCTATCCATTGCACCACCTAACTGCCCTATTTGTCTCTCAGTACAAATATAAACGCCTTTGTTTAACAGTTAAATCCCTTTACGATCTTAAGTTCTTCCTATCTTTTATTGTCTTCCTATCTCTTATTCCTCTGGTGTTGGAATCTTAAAGACCTACTTCTGAGCAGAAGCCCTACTTTCAATCCTGATGCAGTACTTAAGAGCTGAGTTTCTGCTGTATTATTGCAATTTGCTAATTATCTTTTCAGTTAAATTCAATGATTGCCTTCATAAATTAAGGAACAACCATATCTGCCTCAGTTGGACCAGGAATGGTGCTATTAAGTCTTCTACAACAAAGCATTGATGAGATTGTCAAAGTCTTGTTCAAAGCACGCAAAGATGACACTATTCAGGCTTACACAGAATTATGAATAACTTTTCTTAGTTTGGCTGCCTAAGGCTGCACTCTACCAGTAGTACAGGATAAAATAAGAGTACTGGGTGCATCTAAGAGATGATCTAGAGTTTGGGGGGGAAAAGCCTTCACTCAGAGTTGAGTTGTGATCTTGACTAAGTTAAGTAAAATCAACAGATTAGGAGATGAGAGGAAAGCACAGACCTGGGAGTCAGAAGACCTTGACTTAGTCCCAAATGTACTATTAAGTAACATTTCTTATGACCCTGACTTATCTGGCCTTCAGATTACTTGTCATCCATAGAATTAGACATGATGTAAAGGGGCATCCTAAATAATTGTGATACAGTGGCTGGTATCCTGGGCTTAGACTCATGAAGAGGTGGGTTTAAATTCTGCTTCTTGTACTTGCTTGATCAAATAAAATAATAGTTATTCCTTCCACACAGTAGGTGGTTAAGGTTATGGTAAAATTTTGTGGTCTTCCCTTAATACCAGAGAAGAAGTCTGAATTATTATACAGTATTAAAAGTTTAAAATATGTTGATCTTTTATGATACTATAATGTATTCCATGCATTTCTGAGTTTCTAAATTTTTTCTATGTTGTCTGCTGGCTTTTGCATGTCATCTATAGCTTCCACAAAACTCCTCCCAAAAGTATCATTTAATATCTTATGCTGACCCAAGATATATTGAAACCATAATGGATAAAGTCTCAATGTGAAAAGGATAATTGTATTTGTAAAGCAATTAACATGCAGTATGTATTTAGTAAATGTTTGTCACCACTTTCCCCTTGCTAACTATCTGATCACAATCTTTTGGAGCCTCAGTATACTTATCTGGAAGATGAAGAGAAAAGTTCCTGTAATAACTACTTATTAAGCATCTTATAAGCTTTAAGCAAAAAAAAAATTATTTACTTTATGAGCTTCAAAGTATTATGCAGATGCCTATCATTATTTTCTTTAGGGATTTTTAGAGGTGACTGAGGCATGGTGAGTATGTTTTTCTCTTTCCATTTCCCAAAGTATCCATTGTGACTCATTAATGCATTATTTACTCACATTGATGAGTACTAATGTAAAGTCTTAACTAAAACTAGAATCCTATTTTCTTAATTTTTTCTCCTTCAGTTGCTAGCAGTGTGTGTGTGTGTGTGTGTGTGTGTGTGTGTGTGTGTGTTGTTCTTGAATATATTCTCTGACTTTGGAGTTCAATAAGCTAGCAAAGACATTCTGAATAAATTTTGTGAATAAAAGTTTATGAGATACTGCATCAAAGGCTTCAGTAAAATCAAGATACATTATTACATATGTTGTAGATATTCATGGACTCCTCTTGTAATTATTTTTAAAATGGATTTGTATGGTCTTATTGTATTCAATTATTTACCCCATGCTGTTCATAGGTACATAAATGTTTACAGCTCTCTCTGTTAATGTGAGTTCATTGTTTCACAAGAAAGAGAAATGTCAGCAGTAATTTCCAGGGTAATTTCTTGCAAACTTGTACCTTGCATACTTTTCCCCAGTGCATTGTGCTTTGTTTTTTAAAATTCCCCATGTCTCAGTAATGGGTAGTGTACAGTTTTCTGCTCTTTCCTGTGTCTAAAGCTGTGTCTCCATGGTGCTACCAACCCAAGCGTATTATTCACACAAAGAGGGCCACCATCACTACCAACCACCAAATAAACTTGCCAAAAATAAAAGGAACTGAGACAGGGGTGGCCTCTTGTAGTGGAAAATAGTTTGGGCTTGGAGATAAAAGAGGTGACTCAGGCATCGGTTTTATCTATTATGGTGTGGAAAAGTCATATAACTTGCACTGAACCTGGTTGTTAATCTATGAAATCAGAGGCAAGAATACCTGCTTTGTCTATTTTAAAAGCTTGTTATGAGGCTCAGAGAAAATGATGAAGGGAAAGAATTTTGTGACAATAAAGTGTTATATCAACAATTCATTGATATTATTTTTATTATTTCATTCACCTCAATTCTTTTCCTTCATTTTCTCAACTCCCACTCACCTCTTGAGGCCTTGAAGTTCTGTTCTGACCTTATCACTCAGCTGTAGCTGATCTCTCCAGAATTGCCAGTGAGCCTTTGTTAGGTTCTAATGACCTTTTCCCAATTTTCATCCTTCTCTGGGTTTTGTGACACAATATTCTCCTGATTCTCCCCTTACCTGTTCCTGGGTGCATTTTTCTTCTCTCCATACTCATTCTCTTGGAGCTCATCATGAGTTCATTCATCATCTTCATGCAGATGATTACATGTCTGACTCTACCCTCTCTCCTGAAACTGCCAATTAACCTCCCCATTTGGGTATTCCATTGGCAACTCAAAAATTAACATATTCAAAATAACTTAATATCCCCCTCAAGCTCTTTTGTAGCTAGAAACTGAGGCCAAAAGAGATTAAATGACTTGCCTATGGTCACATAGAATGACAGTGTCAAAACAAACCCCAAATCCAATAGTTTTTCCACTAAGTCATTTTCACACAGATTTTCATTGTTTTCTTGCTGATCTAATTTCTTGCACTTTTATAGCAAGAGTTCCAACAGAAAAAGAGATAATTTTGATGTCTACGTGGTCCACCCATGCATAAGGCAGAAGAATTTAGGTGGGGTGTTTCTTTTTCTTGAAAAGATAAGAGCATAATGAAGGAGCATGCAGTCTTGAGTTGAGCTACTTATAAACCAGATTGATAATAGAGTAGCAAATGTCATCATTTTTAAAAAAGATAAAAACAGGGGTGGGACTAGTGCATTCTTTTGATTTCCCCAATTTCATCAAGAAACACTAGGTTGTAGATAAGGTAGAAAGCCTATATTCTGAGAGTTTTCATGCTTTCAAGACCAAAATTTGCCCCACACTTAGAACAGTGTTTAACTTCAATTTGAAAAAAAAAGATGTGTATAATAGTGGGAGGAACTTTGTGATATAAAATAAAACTTGAAAAGAAGCATGAATTGTCCATTCTGGAAATGGCTTTTTAAAACTCTATACAGCTCGCACTGTAGAGATAAAAATGAATGTTGTTACTTTCCATGTCTTTTTTTTTCCTCCTCCTCCTCTTAGAAATGGATTATAACAGATGCTCAGTACAAAGTACTAAGAGGTTACTGAGAAATAGAATCTTAGTATCACAGGATGTCTCATCCCCTAAGGTCTGGGTATGCATCATACTCTGTCTGTGCTTTTGGTAGAGCCAAACGCATTTTGGATAATGTATTTCTAAAATTAGTTTCTGTGATGAATGTAGAGGGCTTTAAAAAATTAACTGAGAATTATACATTTATAGTTTAGTCTACAGGCATATGATCTACGATAAAATCCTTTTTAGGATGGTTGATGATTTGATTAAGGATCATAATGAACAATTACATGAATTGTTAATATAAAATATCTCACTTGTCCACTTGTTATTGCATGTGTGTGTATGTGTGTGTGTAAGCTTTTTGTGTCTGACATCCACCCACCTTTTGTTCTTTTTTTTAAGGTTTCCTGGTTTAACACAAATTATTCAGTGCAGAGCTCAATTACAAATGTGCTTTGACAATCAGAAGGCTGTATCTACAGCTTTATCTGGAACCTCAAAAGAGGTGATAAAGAAGTTCCATGGACTAGAATGTAAATTCATGTATCTACAAAACAGCAGCAGGGTCTGTCTTTGATTTAAAACTTCAGAAAAGAGAGAAAAAATTCCTGAGCTCTTCATGCTCAGAAAAGCAGCCCTACTTGTGGGATTTATCCTAACTAAATCCTTTGTTGTTTTTTTAAATCACCTATAAATGCTATTAAATAAATATGGATTGCCATGTTAAAAAGCTACAGCATAAAAGATAAATGCCAAGTGCTATTGTGATTTTAACCAAATATATGAGAGAGCATTACAAGATGACCAAAGGTCTAAGTGACCTTGACAGCATTATAGGGGTCAAATTTTCATATGGATGAACTCTTGCTAAGCAATTTTTCCAGTCTATTACCCACAGTTAGGCATTTATTCACCATCAAGCATGATTAATGCCTTTTCCTTCAATCTACTTCTCCTTCTAAATATATGTATTTTGACCATGCTCTCTATTGAAATTTGCTTTCTTAAGGTTCTTTTTACAGCTTCTTAATAAAGGAGTAGAAATAATGATGCACAGAAACAGATTAGGAATCCTTCAATTTTGGGATTTGCAGTATGTTCCCATTAAAATCCACAATACTGCCTAATTGTGCAAATAAGAGAAGTCTAGTGTCTATTGGATGTAAGCTCCATAAAGGCAGGATCTGTGTCCTAGGGTTTTTTTCCTCTTTATAATGCCTCCATGCCTCTGTTTTCCCAACTCTAAAATATGGATGATAACAGCACCTTCCTCTCAGGGTTGATATAAGAATAAAATGAGATCATATTTATAAAGCATTTAGCACAATGCATGGCACAAAATAAGTTCCTCATCCTTCCTGCCTCAGAAAAGAGAAGTCAGCAATTAGTCACCAGTTTTAAAGGGGGGATGGGGGTCTTGCCTATAGAATGACAAGAGAATGCAAAGGCATTTTTTTGATTAAGACCCTATAATGTCTTTCATTTCTTCCCCAGAATTTAAGACAGTTGAAAGAAGCTATCATGCAACGTGTGCATCTCTTTAAATAAGTTACAGAGCCAAAGATACTGAGACCCTGTGATCCTACTTTCAAATCTATAGAACCTTCAAGATTTAACTGTGCACAGAGGCCAACACATAATTACATAGTGGCTTACCATCAATCACATCAAGAATGAATCGGTCACTGGGTGGTCTGGGATGGATTTATTTAGCAACAGAGGATCTTTCTCTCAGACTTTTTTCTGTTCAGAGGCAGGTAGACATTTAGTGGCATTTCTGTGCTTGTCTGCAGGGAATTATCTTTGTCTCCAACCTCTGTAACATACATTCTCTCCATAGTAGCTACCTTGCTAGCACCAGCAGGAATGAGCACACATAGCATGAGCATCATAGGATTCAGACTTAGGTGGGGACTTGGAGGTCATCTGGTTCAACTCGTTCTTTTTAAGGTAACCTTTGTCACAGATAATAAAATAACTCACCTAAGTTCGCAAAATAAGCCGCAGAACCAGATTTCAAACCAAAGTCTCCTAACTCCAAGTTTATTACACCTGATTTTCCACTATACAACGCTGAATTCTAGCCTATGATAAATGGCCAGACTCTAGAGATTTATTATCCAATCAGAAGCCTATTTGGAGTGAGATAGGAGTAGTAGGTCACATGGAATACTGTTAAAGATAACTGACTCATAGTCCAGGACACCGAACAACTTTATCCATCCTAAAGGCTCTTTCATCTGGACTCCTTAGAGACTTCAGGACCCACTGCAGTGGTTTCATGGAGCTGGAAAATTCCATTTTTGGTTGGTTCAACCTCCTGGAAGAAATAAGCATTGATGAATGTGAGAAAATAGAACTAGGTAATCATCTAAACTGAATTGGGTCACATTTTAATATTTTACCCTCCTAGGGACTTTGCTCTCTTTTCTAGGCTAATAATTATAAAATTCACATTAAGCTTCACAAGGAAAGAATTTTTCCCAAATAACCCCATGACTTAGGTAGTAAAAATACTGTTTTTATTTCTATTTGACAGATAAGGTAAATTGAGTCTTAGGGAAATGGTGACTTACTCATGATCACAGAGCTAATTAGTATCAGAGCCAGTATTGAATCCAGGTTTATAATTTCAAGTCTGCTTTTCTTTCCACAGTTCCACAATTGTCTCTCATGGAATGATATGATACCATCTTTTAATAGGGAAAGAATTTAGATGCTAAAATTAAACAGTATGTAAATTATTTTTCTTGCCTCTCTCTCTCTCTCTCTCTCTCTCTCTCTCTCTCTCTCTCTCTCTCTCTCTCTCTCTCTCTGTGTCTTGAAGCATAGGAAGACTAGAATTTTATTTTTTTTTTTACATTATGGGAACAACTTCTGGGCAAATATACCCAAGGAATAAGTTTACATTATTCGTAAAAATGCAGCTTTGTGGACAAGAGTCTACACTTTCCAGTGCATCTTTATATTTTTATTTTTGGCCAGGATGGCAAGCATAAACTGAAAACTATGACTGTTTTCACTCAAATGCAATACTAAAGCATGTGTTATACTTTTGAAATGGCGGCAGAGAGAGCACTTTAAAATACTCTGCTTCCTGAAATGGTTTCAAAGGTATGTCAGACTGAATGTTTTTAAAGGTTTGATACAACTACCAAAAGCATTTCCAAAATAATAGATTTCATCTTTCTGAGTCCATTTTGCTATTATGTGGCCCCCAAACATATCTCCATGATGTCACAGGATCACAGAACCAACCCTAGAAGGATATATGAAAGCCGTCTAGGACAACCCACTTATTTTTTCAGATAGGGAAACTAAAGCCCAGGTCACAGAGGTAGTCAGTAGCAAGGCTAGATTCCAGTATTTTGGACTCCAAATTCAGCATTACTGTATTACACTGACAAACCAATCTACTAGCCCACAGTCTATTCTGTGACCTGGGGCAGATAAGATAGCTAGAGGTAGGAAGCAGGATTAATCTCTTCACTCAAGAAATAAGAAAAATTAGCAAAACTCATCCCAGTCCCCAACCTTCCCAAACTGCCCTCTAGCTGTTTTTGATTATTTGTTTTCCTTTGGCCCAGGCTATCAGAAGCTGTGTTACTTGATCCATAGCAGTTTATAGACTTGGAGACCGATGATCGTTCTTTTCACTGTACTCTCACTCAGGTTTTCATACCTTTATATCATCCAGAGAGCTTTTGAAAATAATCTCTTCTTCAGAATTCCCTGAAGTCAAATGCCAACTCAGGATAATTAACCAACTTGTAAAATATTTCCATTACAGGTTCCTTCAGGGTAATCTCTCACTGGTTTAAAGGAAAGCTTTCCATAGGGATCACATTATAGTTATTCCTCCCATATATGGGTGGGGTGGGGTTAGGGATGCAGATACCCCCACCCTGCACCCTCGCCACATCCCAATCCAGAAAACCTGGGTAAAATGTTTTGACCTTCAGAAGAAGTCTGAATTATTATGGTATTAAAAGAAAATATGTTGATATTATACAGTACATATACCTGATATTATACAATGTTATAACATATTTTATGCATTTCTGAGTTTCTAAACTTTTTCTGTGTAGTTTGCAGTTTCCACAAAACTTCAAAAAAATTCCCATTTAATTTCTTATGACAATCTGCTACATATGGAAACCAGCAATCAAGAAAGTCATGATGTGGAAAGGATTAACTGTAAAAGTTATTATTCTCTTACATTTAGTCAATAGAAATACATGTGCATATTATTGTTCTATTCTCTTTAGGAAAAGAGACTACTTAAAAGAGGAAGAATTTATTTTTTTATAGTTTATATAATTTTCCTTCTACTAAATGCTCAAGTGGTGGTCTAAGGGAAAGCACACTGAAGTGGGAGTAGAAATTTGGGGTAAAATTCAAGGTCAGCTACTAGCAAACTAACTTTGTAGCCTTAGTAAAGTTACTCCATCCATCAAATTCTCACCAATAAAATTAGATACTTGAAGTAAATTATCCCTAATGTCCTATCCAGCTCTAAAATATAAACTTTTTAGATAGATATAAGGATAACACAAAGTATTAATATAAGAGAAAGGAGAGATAACATCCCACTTGGGGCTTTGTAGAATAGAATATGTTTACTTAAAGCAACAAATTGCTAGAAGAGAGATAAATTGGACAATTTGTCAGATGTGTTTTATTCCATTTTTTATGATTCTAGGATTATATATCATAAATACATACAAATCCTTAAATTACAGAAAATATGAGAATAAATACTTTAACATTCAAAATGCCACGGTAGCTACACAAAATCATCTGCACTAATGGTGTTTGAAGATGATTTTGAATGAGCCATAACCATTTTATGAATATTACATTTCTGTAAGCTTAAAAACATAATTAGAGTATTCAAGCTATATGTGGTAAGTATA
The DNA here is from genome assembly GCF_028372415.1 of Notamacropus eugenii. Taxonomy (NCBI): domain Eukaryota; kingdom Metazoa; phylum Chordata; class Mammalia; order Diprotodontia; family Macropodidae; genus Notamacropus; species Notamacropus eugenii. The sequence goes on along the minus strand of NC_092877.1, from coordinate 233,813,874 downwards.
TTCTTCATATATTTAAGTTTCCCAGAAATGTTTTGCCATCAGACTTAAAGGAGAGTCACAGATTAAACGGTGTTCTTTTTATATCTGCTCAAATTGTGAACACAGTCGTATTTCAGACATTTCTAACAAGACAGGTTAAAAGTATAAGAAGAACGTAAAGGAAAAAAATACTGTTGTTTACCAGTAGCAACAAATTCACTGTGGAGGAATCTTTTTATGCCACCAGAATCATACAGAATCAATGGAAACCTCTGCCAAGGATGTATTCATCTAAGGCAGTTATTTCACCCTTGGTAAACCTGATGCTAAAATGTTTCAAATAAGATGTTTTGTTTTTCAATATTTCTCACTAATGATACATTCAAATGCATCCACTCTTATTCCATATCAATTTGCCCTGTGGACTTCATACATTTTTTAAAGTTGTTAAATGATCTGGTAACTCTCATGGAAAATTTATCACCATTAAGGTAATTCGTTGGCTTTTTTAAAAATAAACTTTAAGCAAACAGCAAAATATCCAGTTTCTTTATTTTTAAAATCAAAGAGATTATAAGAAATGTTGCAAATATTGATATAGTCTATCTTCCTATGAAAGCTAGGCACCACAAATTGCTCTTTAATGTATAAGAGTTAACCTGTTGAAAAAGAATGAAGGCCTTTGGTGACAAGTAGATTTATTATTCACTGTGGAGTCAGTGAGAAGAGTTCAAATGCAGCATCAAACGCTTCTTAGCTCTGTGACCATGGGCAAGTGATATAACCTGTCTCAGCATCAGTTTCCTCATATTTAAAATGGTGATAACTGTAGTAGCAACATCTCAGGGTTGTGACATTCAAATGAGATGACTTACATATTTGTGTAAAATGTCACATAAATGTTAGTTAGCTATTATTGCTACCTCTTACTTCAGATAAATAGAATAAATAAATCCCTGGGGATCTAGTCCTTTGTTCTGTCCTGCATTTTTCTTTATTGAGTTTCCTTGTTTTGCTTCTTACAGATTCAAGAATTAACTGGTTAATTTACTTTAAAGTTTAAAGAGTTTACCAGTAATAGAAGAATTGATGATGTAGTTTCTGGCTAGTTAGGATGGCTGAGAGGCTGATCCTGTTAGGGTATTCTCAATCCAATAAAAAGGAGCTGGGTTAATACCCCAGAAAGTAAGTGTTTTGAGCCTGACATAGGAATTAACTGAAGGGAACTACTCCAAGTTTGAAAAAAAACGTCATTTACTTTGATTTTTTTTTTAAATGTTTAACTTGTAAGCTGGTTAGTGGAGGAAGGCAATTCTTGTATGGTTTATTTTCACTAGTCATACTTGGATCACCAATATAAACTTTCAAAATGCTTACATTTTAGCAAAAATTTAAAAGTCTCATTTTTCCCCTTACAAATTTCCTCAATTTTCTTAGGAGTCTCAAAGACTCATCTCTCCCCCTGAAATTTCTCCCCTAACTTGTTAGGGTTGAATTGAAGTTCTTCCTTTAGATAGTACCAGAGGCTACAGAAGGTTATCATTCAAATGGAGAGATAGGACTTGAAAGAGTTAAGATACTGAACCAATAACACTCCAAAACCCAGTAACAAAGATTACTATATCCCCATATTAAGGGTTTCAAGAGATATCCTAGTATATTACCCAGAGGTGGTCATGCCCATTCTGGAAATTTATAGTGAGGCCTATATATATATATAGGATGTTAGATGTCTTTTTGGTGTTAGGTAGGCAGAAAAAGAAGAATGAATGAAAAGCTTTTTTTGAACTTGGTAAGAACTGTCGATACAAATATAAAATAAAGACAGTCCCTACCCTCTAGGAGCTAACATTCCAGTGGGGGAGAATGTATACAATAACAACGCTGTAAAGACAAACAGCTTTTAAAAACTTAAGAACTCTGGTCTATCCCATGACCTCCCAAAGTTCATAGAAGTAGTTAAGAATCATGCCACTGACTTTATGCCAGCAAGAAAATAGACTTCACTTGCAGAATGAGCAAATATATTGATAGAACCAATGAAGGAATTTGTTTTCCTTAACCATGTTTCTTACAAAGATTTGTTGTTGTTTTTTTCAGTTGTTGGCATGGGGATGGGAGGGGGAAGAAAAAATAAGTCTCTACTAATTGGGAAAAATATTTTTAAATAGCAGTAAAGATAGAATGATGCCAGATTGTGGAAGGCCTTAAAAGTTAGAGAAGTTTAAATTCTTCTCTTCCCTCCATAGAAGATGGCTAGAATCTTCCTTTAATATTTTAATATTTCTTATATAATATTATTTACTTCAATCTTACTTACTTTTAATTACTTACTTTAATATTACTTAAGTTGTCAATCTGTTGCTTTAGTCTCACTATATGACAAATTTACCACCATGTATAACCATATATAACTTTATAATTATGACATTTCTTTCAAGTAGATAATATGCTTCTGCCTGCTTATTACCTCCATATGTCTTTCCCTTTCTCTTTAGATTGTTTGTAAAAATTTTAACTATCTGAATGTAAAAATAAAGGGAATTTAAAACATGTCTAGACTGACAGCTGGAACTGCCCATCAGTCTATCAATATATGAGTCTTTGATAAATTCTCAGAACAGCGGGCTCCAAATTGAACAGGAAATGGGTATCAGGCCACATTGTGTTTGGTAAAGTTCACAGGGCCTCCAAGAATTCCAAACTGCTTAGTACCATGAAGACTGAACTGTGCCATTACTAATCTTCTAGTAATATTATCATATCTTTGAATTGTATACTAAAAGGGCATCATAGTTCCTCTTCAGCGAGTGATTCAAGAATGTATGATTTCCCTGACGTGAGTGCTCTGTGAATGAAAATCACAGCACTTCTGTGGTACTAATACTTCTTGGTAGATGAATCTTCAAGAGTTACTATGGTTTCCAAATTCATCATCCTATGGCCAACCAGGTGACAACCTTAGAATTTAGTTAGGTGTACAGTCTACCACCTTTACTCAAAGGCTTTCCAGTTTGGCAGAATTTGCCAGAGTTTACCTTCCCTTGACATAACCTACAAGAACTCAGATTCACCTTCATACCGCAATGAAGCATTTGGATAGTATTTAACTCTTATAAGAATTAAAATGACAAACTCTGAACTTCTCTTTTGCTTATGATCAGTGCACCATTTTTTTCTCACTTAACTGTGTTGCTTCCTGATGTAGGAACTATTTTGATAGTTTTTTGAGGGCAGGCAAAGACCATGTCATGTTTTCAGTTTGTAATACACACAAAAAGTAGCTAGAAAATATTGCAAAATCAATAGAGATCAAGTAAATCTGTATTCAATTGACTGATCAGTAACACGCTTAGCCTCTAGTTCAAGTTAATAGCAGTAACACAAAGTCTTTTTTGCTGATGAAAATATTTGTTATCATGTCTATAAGTGGTTACTTATGCAGACATGTATTTTTCACATCATAAAATCTACCAGGCACTAGCATTAATTGATATTATGGTTAAAAACTCCAGAAAGGTGACCAAAAAATGATTAAAATCAGTAGATAGAACAACCTCAACCCCTGGAGGTGATAATTCTGGAGTAATGTCTGATCTTCCCAGGAGACCTAGGAGAAATAACCAGCATGACTCAGGCTCATTCTGCATTTGATAAATAGGAGGACAGTTCCATGTAGTAAATGTGTGTGCCAATGATCAGTCATCCCTCTTTGTGCTAGATTAAGCATAAGCAGGTCATGGTGCGTTACAATCTTGTTCAGTCACCTAAAATGAGAGCTGAGAAAGGGGAAGAAGGAGCTTGAGTACAGGAAAAATGACAAAGTAGAGCTTATGCAAATGAAGGCCACTTTCACATTTGTTATAAACTATTCTAATCCCCTGTTGCAATATAAGATGCCTTTTTATCCTTCTAAGAAACTAATTTTCCTAATAGCTTCTTCTTTGCAAGCTTTATCTTGTTCTCATGTTTAGTTACCATTCTTATTTTTGAAATGTTTGTGGCACTATGTGAAGTGTGCTATGAACATTTGTATCAAGATCCCCATAAATTCTGTGAAGTAGGCCTCTGTTATCATCTTATTATCATAATTGGAACTGTCATTACTCATCATCATGAATGCACAGATCCTCTGAATGCTAAAATTCACAGTCCTAGCTCAGTTTCCATCTGTCAAATAGCCAGTTATAGTCACTTGTTATTTCAAGTTTTTGTTTCCTGATTGGTTGTTTATGATTCCCATAGAGTCCAGTCTATTAGTCGAGTAGTCTGATATCCGTCATCTTTATTACGTAACCCACCTATTCTCTTTTTCTATGACAGATAGCCTTTAAAGTATGTGTAATCTATGAAAAATTTACTCTAGTGTATGTTGCCTATGACCTTCTGCAAAGTTTGTCACTTGGTCTACCAAGAACTCAGTGTTCTTTCCACTGATGACTTCTTCTACTGTCGTCTCTTTTCATAGAGAGCTGGAAAGGAGAAATGCATCACTTCTTAGTATTCCAAATCCTGTTGTCCCGTCTTGTGCTACCTCTTCCATTCAACAAATATTATAGTACCAATCACCCTTGCACATAATGCTGTATGCCCAGCATAGTAGACAGAACACAAGGCTTGCACTCAGGAGACCAAGTCTGAAGACCCCTCTGTACTTACTAGCTGTCATGGCACAGTAAATTAACCCCCTTAAATCCTTAGTTTCCTTTTAAAATATTGGGATTAGCAACATTTACATTCCTTACCTTATTTGGTTGTTACAAAGCAAGCATATCATAAAGCTTAAAGTGTTACATAAATGTTATTTGTAGTCCTCAGAAATAAAGAATTCCTGATGCAGAAAAGAGGATGCTGGAATATAAAGAGTTGTAGTTCATCAGTAAATGTGGCAGTGCCTCATTAAAATTCCTATGAGTCCTAAGATTAGATCATGTATGTAAAGTTCTTTGAGATCATATAACACTATATGAATATGAGCAATGAATATAGTGCTATATCTACTGGACCATGAATTCATATTCCCAGTTCAGCAATTATAAAAGGTGATTCCATGCAAATGGCTTCAGATGTACAGCACAGAACTGAATCCACCTCACAGTATATATGACTCACATTAGGAAAGCAGACCAAGTTCATGACATGGTACACACACACTTTCCTTTATTTCATGTAAATAAATTTAGTAGTCCCATGGACTTGATGTAGCTAAGAAGGACTAAAGATTTTTGAAGAAGGGAGGATGTGATCAAAGAAGTGCTTTAGATTTCAGGAAATTTAGTCTGGCAGTGGTATGTAGAAATGTATTAGAAAGGAAGAAATGAGAGGTAGGGAAGATCATTTAGGAAGTAGAAAGACTGGAATGAAATAGCCAGTCATTTCATTCCTTTACAAATAATATGGAGATAGATACATAGAAAGACAGATAGACAGATAGATGGACAGGAAATAATTATTATGTGGTTGGCTAACATCCACTGGACCATTTTATTTGAATGCTATGCAGACAGTTCATCTACTATATCTAAGAAAAAATATTGCCTGAAGCGAATTAGATTCCCAAGGAAGCCATTTCTCTGCAAGCAATATTCTATCCCCCCTTTTTTAGGGCAGAGGCTTAATTAGGAATTTCTGCACCCTAATGAATTCCAAGAGCTGCCTTACCACATTTGTTCAAGCCACTTGTGGGAACAGGCTGTAGGAACTAAGTTGAAAAAAGAAAAAAAGAAACTCCTTCCCTTCATATAGACTATTTAAAAAAGAATGTAGCTTCCAGTCAGTAGTGAGTCTTCCATCTGTACAGGGTACTGTCCTTGTATTGTCAGGTAGAAGACAGATAGACAAACAGAACCGGAAAGAAGACAGGTTGCTAAAGAAAATAGTATTTTAACACTCATACAGTACAAGAAAGGATGGCATTGAATGAGGGGACATTGCGGTTTTTTATTGATATTTTGTTGTGGTTTTTTTTTACAATACTTTTACTTCTAAACCTATCATCACTCCCTTCCTGCAAACCACCTAGTGAGCTATTCTTATAATAAAGAATAAGAAAAAGTGAGAGGAAAAGCAGCTCATCAGAAATAACCAATAGAGCAACTGAGTCTGGCAGTATATTCAGTGTTCTCTACTCACAGTCCCCTACCTCTGCAAGGGAGTGATGGAGGTGAATCTTCTTGAGTCAAGCTTGGATGTTATAATAATATAGCAATTCTTTTCTTTCGCTTTTTTTCTGTCTTTGCTGTTCTTTCTATTTATATTGTTGTACTCTCCATGTATATTGTTTTCTAAGTCCCCTTACTTTGCATCAGTTCGTGTAAGACTTCTTTTGCTTCTCTGAATTCTTCCTAGTCATCATTTCTGATGGTGCAATAATATACCACTACATATATGCATCACAATTTGTCTAGTCATTCCCCAAATGAAAGGGAGTATCGTTAGAGGAAGAGGGTAATGCTAGGAGTCCTATACTCCCTTCCAGACTGACCTGAGTCCTCAATAATGTAGCCAGAGTTCCTTGGAGCACAGAACAGGGTTCTGTGTAGTGCCCTTTCCCATTCCCTACCAAAGTGATACAAGGGAGGTTAAGAGAAAAAAATTTCCAACCAGTATTTGGGAAAGTTTACTTTCGGCTGCCATGCCAAGAAGGGGACCTTTTTTTTTTTCACGCTAGTCATTAAAGAGACTCACTATTTTGTCAGTTTTGTTACTGTTGTTGTTGACACCAAAAAGATGAAGACTGTGCTCTTGAGCATCTAATCAAGTGATAAGTAATACCTAGAGGAAGGAGCTCAAGTAGGGACTGTCATAGAAACAGCATGACCTAAAGCCACATGGAGAAAGATAGGTATCTGCCCAGGAACTCAGGTCTCCCACTGCATCCAGGGTCATCTCCAGTTAGCTTGATCTATATATTGCCACAGGACCCAGATGGCTCCAGAGGAGAAAGTGGGGTTGATGACTATGCACAGCCCTCCCTCACTTAAATCCAATTCTTTTGCATGTCATGGCATCCCCTCCCTGATTTCATGATCTTCTTCAAGAATGAACAACAGGGCAGCTACAGGAGAAATGAGTGAGCCTTCTTGTCTAACATCCTGGAACACACTCTCCCAAAAAGGGACTGAGTCCATGCTGAGAGTTATGAGTTGAAGGAGTTTGACGCCTAGAATTCTTAGCAAGTCAACAAGATAGGGAGCGGAAAAACACTTGAATTGATTCAGGAATATGGCTGATAAGACTTTGCTCATTTTTGTCCCTCATTAAATGGCTACTGTTTAGTGAAATGACTGTTTCCCTGCTGCTCTTTGCCTGAATCTGTTAACAAGGTGAACAACTTAATACATTTTGTTAACTGAGGTAACAAGGAGGTTTCCTATTATGAGAATGAGTGATCCAAATGAGCTAGGATAGGAAAAATTGCCAATCAAAGTCCTTACAATTCAAAATTTCAACTTACGTCCAAAGTGGAGGTGGAGGGAAGGAGGTGAGGTGTACAGGATGGAGGAAAAGAAACGACAGTAAGAAGAAACATTTAATATTTACAGAAAACAGTGACCTCTTCTCTTTGGCAGATGTCCTCCCTATGAGGCAGTCTGGAAAATCAGAGAATTCTGTGTTTCAACCCTAATTGTACAAAGTGGCACAAGGAGCCAAAAAAAGCAATCCTGATCAAAATCATTTTTAATGGAAAGTTTTCTTAGCAAAGGAAGATGGGGCCATGCTCCTGGGAGTCCCTCTTTTATTAAGATGGGATTTTCAAATCAGAAGTTCTTATTAAAGATAGGACCATATGTTTCCATTAAGCAGACTGCCTCCTTGGTATCCAGAATCGAGAATGGTAATTACTGTGACTAGAACAGAAGCTCCTACCCCTAGCCCCAGTGAATCTACTATATTATGAGTTATGGTGGAAAAATCAGAGAGAAAGAAGTTTTGACATTTAACTATTGCCTAAAATCAGAAAATTACGAGATTTAGTCAAGAAAAATCTTTGAGGTAACTTGTGGAAAAGTGCTCAGAAAATTATTCCATTTCATTACATGAATCACAGATACCAGGAGGATCTGTGTGGGCTTCCTGAATGTAAAAGAAGTATCATATCTTGAGAAATGTTGCCTTTTAAGGGCATACACTGAATTGAGACTGAGGCCTGGAAGTTGGTGCCAGGGCTAGGCCCTGGAGCTGGGAGATGTAGGTCAGAATGAAAAAAAAAAATAATAAGAGAATTTACAATTGAATCATCAGTCTGATAACACAACCAGTGGTGAGAGGCAGAACTCACACACACAAAAAAGTCTCAGCATTCACAATGGAAAACAGAACAAGAATCGATACCAAGCATTATGAAATAAACTGTAAGGGGATAACACCAGAATGGGAGTTTGGAGAATTCCTTTCTATCCATGAGGACTTGCTCCAAAAATTTCAGCTTTCCTGAACCTCGGTTTCCTTATTTGCAAAACAAAGAGATTGGACTAGATAATCCTCAGATTCCTTCTAGCTTTATACTGTAATGCTTCCATCCAAAATCAGGGATATAGGTCAGGAAACAGAAGGTAAAAGCAAGGCAAGAGAAAATAATTAGTTCTTAAGAATTACCTACAATCACAACACAAAAGATAAAATGTTGAACACCAACAGTCTATAATGAAAAGAACTGTGGCTTTTGAATAATAACCCATGATTTGAGTCTCGTTTCAAATTTTATGAGTTGTGTGGCTATGGGCAGGTCATTACTTTCCAGACTTTTGGGGAGAATCAAATGAGATGATATGTACACACACATCAAAATACATAACTGGCACCTAACTCATAAGGACATATATAAACTGCTTTGCAAACATTGAAGCCCTATATAGATGCTACTTATTCATAATATCGTGTTAGTAGTAACATAAACATAACTTACTGGTATTGTCAAAGATAGTAATAGTATTATCAAAATAACCCAAAAAACAACTTTTCCTGCCTCAGTCTACCTGGCCAAGTCAGGAGGTTTGTCTCCTGGGAATCCATCCCTCATTCCTGCAGTGGTTGGCTGATGGTGGACTTCAGGAGAAAGTCTAGGACTAGGCAAGGATTAGTGAAAAGCTTAAAATCAGGAGAAGATTCAGTCATTTCTCCCCCGGAGAAAGTTCCCTATTTGTCCAAGAAAACACTTCCCATACGTGAAAAACCAGCTTGCAAAAGGCCAATTGTCTTGTTCTAATTAGGACTCTAATAATACCAGCAATAATAAATTCTCTGAGTCTCAGGGTCCTGATCTGTAAAATGAGGATAACTCCTGCCTCACCCATCTCAAATAATAGGTAGGTAACAAAAATCAATCAATAGGCATTTATTAAACTCTTACTATATAAATGAATAAAAAAGCATTTATTGTTTATAATATGCCAAGTACTGTATACCAAGTACTAGAGATGCAAACAGAAAAAAAGAATTCTAGTGTTTTTTTCTCTCAAAGAGCTCTCACACTCTAATATACAAAGTGGAAAAGGGGAAAAAACTAGAATATAACCACCAAATTAATAGTTGATTTTTTTGAAAAAATTAACAAAATTGATTTTTAGCTAGTCAGCTCTTTTGTCCCAAATTTATTGTATCAGGAATAAAAAAAAAGGTACCTTTTGTTTACGTAATAATAACAATTATTGGGTGTAAACATATAAAAGAATGTTAAGCTGCAGGCCTCTGATGAGACTCAGAAGGGAGAAATCCTAAGAGTGATCGGCGAAACAGATGTCAAAACCTAAAGGTCCTTAGGCTACATAATTAGTTAAGATGATGATGATAGGGGACTCTAGGATGTAGAGGGGACAAATACTGAGGCCCCAGAGGATCTGAGGAGTTAGTGTTAAGGTAAATGGTAATGTTTCGTGATCCTCCATCTTTTTAGGATAATTAAAGTTGCTGACTGCCATCTCAGATGAGCTCTATGAACAATTAACCAATTAGTCAAGGGGAAGAGGGAAGGCTTGGTGGCAGCTAGAACCAAAGGTTTCTTTTTACCTAATCACAGTCTTCTCCAGGTGTTGTTGTGCAAGGTGGTGTTGTTGTTAAAAGAATCTAGTTATTTATGAAGCTTCTTGCGTAAGGCTTTTTTAGCCTTCAACCATCAGTTTACAGCCCTAGTTGGATTTTTAATTATGTCTTTAATCTCTTGAATTCTAAGAATTTCTCAGACACCCAAAAGCACATTCTGGAACCAGCTTCCAAGTCTATTATTATCTGCTAAAGCATAGCTGCATTAAAACATATTAAGCAAAATTGACCCTTTTATGTAACTTTGCTTCTATTCCATCACTGATACGAGGGAATGTGTCATTTAAATCAAGCTCACTTCTAAAAAGACCAGTGCTACCATTAGGACTGTTGCTGTGATCAAGGTTTTGGCTTTTTTTCCCCCTGAACTTCTTTCAGTCTTTACTCAAACCAAGTAAATTCAACAAACATTCATGGTTGATTGATTTCAGATTATTGATTGATTGATTTTGAAATGTCTGTTACAGAGCAGTGTTTTAGGTTCTGAGTAAAATATAAAATTTAGAGGAAATACAGTACCTGCCTACACTGGAGTGATGATACATGTACAAATAACTGAATTATTAACTAATAATACATAATAAGTGTGTCATAGAGGTTTAAATTGTAATAAATTGACATTACATAGTGTTTTAAGTTTTACAGAGTGCCTACAATGCCTTGTGAGGTAGGAATTTTTGTTATCCTCATTTTACAGAAGATAAAACTGAGGCTCAGAAAAGTTAGGTGAATTGTCCAGGGCCATGGTCAAGAATTGAATTTATGGTTTCCTGACTCCAGATCCTACACTCTATCCATTATACCACCTACCTTCCTCCAAATAAAAAAAGCATTCATTAATGGTCATTACCAACTGGGTAAAATAAGTCCTCCTAGAGAACTTAGCAATATGGCATAATTAATAGCCACAACAAAAATTTCCCTTGTAGCCAAGCCAATTACTATTTTTAGTTTGGAATACCTATCAGGAGAGTTTTCCTGGGAATTAGCAGCACAGTATAGTAACTAGAGACATAGCCTCAAAGTGAGAATTGGGTTCATATCCTGCCTACATGACCCTGGGCAAGCCATTTAATTTTTAAGTGTTCCAGGTCACTCTATTAAACTATAATTTATGAAAAAGGTTCTGACTATATAGACAGAAAAAGTTCCTCAGCCTAGAGAGTTGAAAAACCAAATAACTTGCCCAGGGTCACGTAGCTTGCATGTGTCAGAGGGAGCTTCCTGGCTTTGAGAACAGTTTTCTGTTCATTACTCTATGCTATCTCTCCCAGTGAAGGACCCTTTAAGTTTCATGGTCAGAGGAGTTCACACTATAGTTTCAAAGCAGATTGAGGCAGTTTGGGTTTGCTTTACCAGTTGTGTTCTTTGTGATCAAACTGGAAAAGCACATGTCCCTGCCTCTTTTTGCTACTCTATTCCTGATTCTGGCTATTCCTGACTCTTTCTTCAAACCGTCTGGTCTTGGTTTTAATCTTGGATTTTCTGTATTGGTGACTCATGAATGAAGCTGACTGAGATCCCAAACAGAATTTGTCTCCTGCCATAGACCAACTTTCCCTTGTACCCACCTAACCTCCAGTAATCTTACTCCTTCCACTCCTGCAGGTAGATCTGTGGTGAGCAATTTCTAATTTTTAAGATGAAATTAATCTGATACTTACTTCAAAACTGTAAAAGAGATAATATTCTTTTAATTTGCCTTTGTGTAATGAGGAAGGCAGATGATTTGTGGCATTCTGCAGGGAACTCACAAAAGAGACTGTAACAGAAATATAATCAGATATAACCAACCCAAGTAGACAAGCAATTAATTCTGTTTCCTGGGCCTCTCGAGTCAGTGATCCATGAATTGGTATTCACTAGCTGGTTATTTAAATTTAATCTTTAAAGCTTAGTGCCATCTTTATTAATTAAAATACGAATAATGATGATGATCAAGTGATATGGGTGTCTAGGTTCATCAGTTTCAACTTAAGTTATTGAGTGGCTTGAGTGAATGGAGAAAACAAGAGCCGTGACCTCTTCTAATTCTTTTCTTAGTTGTAACAACAGTTTAAGTTAAAATCATTGAGCCAGAGATTAAATCAAGTGTTCCCGGAAATTCAGCTTTAGTATATATTTCTAATTTTATTAACAAGTTCTGAAGATTGAACATTTGCTTGCAAGACATGGTATGGTACAAGGCAGGTTATTTGAATTTATTTCATTTAATGATCTGACTGTAATGTTGCCATAAAATAAGATCTCCTGAATGCTAACAGCACAGCCAGTCCTGGGTAGAGTTTATTGAGTAGACAATGTTCTATGCCAAGTTCCTGGGAACTTTAAATTGATTGCAGTCCAGGCCAAATACCAGGAAATTGTTACTCCAATCTAAATGTATTCATTTACAAATGCAATATTTCAATTAATTATAAAAAGGAAGGGTCATTTGCATGAATAGTAGTTTGTGACAACTAATGTTACTCTAGGTTGGTGCCTCTCTCACAGTATTTTCCTTTATCCTGGGTTTATAGTGGTAAAACCACTTCCATGTGTCATTCAGCTTTGCACTGACATCAGATTCAGCCTCAGAACACAAGTACATTAGTAGTAATCTTTCTGAAAAATGAAACCATTTAAGACTTCCTTCATACTTCCCTTGTTTGGGATGTATCAGCAGGATAGAGCCTCGAAAGCAATAATAATGGGAAAACTGAAGCTATTTTAGGTTCCAGAATCAACATGAAATAGAACATGAAACTTCCAGGTCTACAAAAACTAGATAATTAGTAGAGCAAATTTCTTCATGGAAAGTGCTGGCACTCTTGGTTTCTTCTCCTACTTGGAGTGTACCAGGATTTCAAAATAGCATTAAAATCGACTCTGACATGAAAATGAAAGAAATTTAAGTTGTGGGCAGAGGTTGAGATGGATCCTTATATATCCCTGTATAATTCTCTTTCCCATCTTCAGTAGAAAGAAGTAGGAATATTTACCTTAAAGACTTAAAAGGAGAGGTAATGATAAGGAGGACGTGATAGCCATTTCCAGATACTTAAAGAACTGGCACTGGGACATGTTCTATGTCGTCCCAGAGAAGAGGCATAGGTGGAAGTAATTTAAGAAAAAAAAAGCAAATTTACGTTTGATGTTAGGAGAAACTACCTTAACAACCAGAACTATCTGAAAATGGAATGAGTTACCACGGGAGGTAATAGGTATCCTCTTTGTTGGAAGTTCTCTTACTTGGCCAGATGACCACTTGCCAATTAAGTTGTAGTGAATTCTTGTTCAAGTAAACGTCCTTTCCAACTCTAAGATTCTCCTTAGTAATCAGATTTCAAACACTGAATCAAAGGAATAGAGAAGAAAGGACCTTATTTTTCTTAATTTCTTCTTTGAAAATTACAACACTACTGTACTATAGAAAATTTACTGTCCTATAAAAAACTACCGTACCTATAGTAAATTTGGTATTTCCATTTATTTTGTCTCTGTATTGCCTTGGTATTTCTTTAAAATTTTAGAACTTCTTTCAGAACTAATAACTTTATGAAGACCACAGTTGGAAAGATAATGAGACCTAGGGAATTCTAGCACTGATGAGCAGAGCCAAGAGAACAATTTTTATTTTTGTGTTTATTCAACAACAACATTTTAAAACAAAATAACTTTGAAAGATTTGAGAACCCTGATCAATTCCTGACAAACTACAATTCCAGATGTCAACTCCAGAGGACTGATGATGAATTCTGCTACCCATCTCCTGACAGTGAGGAGAAGGACTTAAGATACAGAACTGCAGAATGAGACACATTTTTAGATTTAGCATAGTGCCTGGTACGTAGTAAGCACTTAATAAATGTTTGTTGACTAACTGGAATGGCCAGTATGAGAATTTGCTTTTCTTGATGTGTTCTGAGGGTTTTTTCCTTCCCTTTTTTCTTCACTTATAGAAGAATGAGGTAGAAAAAAATAGGAAATAAATTCTTTTTTATTGAAAAACTGAATTTAAAATTTTTTTTACAACTGCTTAAGCTGTTCACAGTCTTGTAGAGGGTGGGAATGAAGAACATGGATGACTGGTTTTGCTGTCCATGCATTTCAACCCAATTTTTTTTAAAGCATATGACAGTCTAAATGCGAGTGGTTGTACATGTCTATAACTCATATGACTAACCCCTTCCAATTTTAACATTCTGTGATAATAGAAGAGCACTTCATAGGCCACTCTTTTATCTTTTTCTAGCTATCCTATGAAGGATGCTGTTGTAAGATGCTGTCTGATAACCATATTTTCAGTTAAGGAAGGATTTGCTGTGTGCTGAGACTTTTCCTCTATGCAAACTGAGATCTTTCCCAGGCTACAAATTTCCTTTTGCAGGAAGCTTTCCCTGACCTTCCCAGGTGCTTATGCCTTGGGCCTTTCCACATTAGAATTTTATAGAGAAATAAGAATGGGATGGTCTATGCCAACAAGCATCCTCATCCTTGTTTAATTGGTCCCCCTGTGTCCTGATTGAAGTCAAGAATAACTAGATTGGTAAAGCAAAGAAAAGCAGAAGACTAGAAGCCAGGAGACCTAGGCTCTGGTCATTCTTCTGCCACTAATTTGCTTCAACCTTAAGCTAACTATTTTTATGATCCCAAGCCTTATTTTCCTCACCTGGGCAATGAGGCAGTGCTACCACATGAACCTATGACCTCCTCTCCCTGAGCCCCACACCCCCAAACCATTCTGAGTTCTTTCTCAGTTTAGGAGACCAAACAACAGGGAAACCATCCAGTAATTTAATGGCATTTACATGTCTAGATCAGAAAGCTCCTATTACTGAACAGATATTTGCTCTGTATGGATACCTTATAAGAGCAGATTCTTTCCTTTTCTTATCATGGTGATGTGGAGAACTGTAGCAGATAGTTAAAGGGGGGTTGGAAGTAGTGGTTGATGTGGGCTGGAACAATTTCAGAGGTTTGGAATAGGTTTTTATTTAATCAGATTTAATGAGGACTATAAATATGTTGGCCTAACATTTCAGATATTTTTAATCAAAGGGAGACCCTTTGCAATTGACAACAAAAACAAATTGCATGCAAATGACCTAGACAATGACGAGTCCTTTGCTTCTCCATTAAGATGCAGTTATTACTAGCACATGGTGGAATTTCTATTGATGTCTTTTTGTTTTTGCTGGACTGTTCTCTCTTTGGATACGTGTAAGGGGGACCTGAGGCATTTGCAAATGATGTGCTGAGTTCCAAAAGACACGACCTTCAACTTTTGCGTGCTCTAGTCTGATTTCCTAAGAGACAGATATTTAATCTCTCTGAAGCAGCTTGGTTGAACTTTATTTAACTCAATGAGAAGGCAAAGTGTTTGACAGGACAATAAGAATAATAAAATGATTGTACTTCTTGATGTTTTGCTCTTGTCTGGAAGCAAATCTACACTTTTCTTCTTAATGGAGCTGTTATGCATATCATGTGGGTCTGCACCCATATAAATAAATTTATACCCCTGAACTGAGAGCAGTCTTTAGCCCTTAGTAGGCTAGATGAATATGTGATGACTGCAGTAAAATACATTTATCCCACAAGTGAGGAGAGAATTGATTATTCTAGAGAGCTAAAGCCATAACTAATTCACTGAGGCTCTTTCTTATGACAGAGATAAATATTATGTGTCATCCTGACCCATAAAATATACTGTTTTTACAACAGACTCATTGTAATAATTTATCTTAAATGTCTTATATACATATTTTCCTATGATTTTCAAACTAGAATCATTTTGTATTCTTATACCTATTAAAAAAAAAGCTTGAGGACTTAAAAAAAATAAGTAGCATTATTACTGCTGCTAAGGTGAAAAAAAAATCGAGCAGCTGCATGGAATAGTGGATAGAAAACTACCCTCCAAGTCAGAAAGATTTGAATTCAAGTCCTTCCTGTAACCAAAAATGCCTCTATATTGGTAAATAAATTTACTTTTTTAATATTTCAGGCACTTCTCTGAGACTATAGTTTTGCAGACCAAGTGCATTGAGAGTGGGGGTATCTTTACTTGGAGTTCCCTATTCCAAGGAAATCCCAGGTCTAATCTAAAATAAGATAGAGTCAAGAAAATTTTACATACAAGCTCATAGATGTAGAACTTGAGGGGTCCTCATAAATAATGTACCCTAGTTCTTCGTTTCACAGAAGAGGAACTAAGCCAGTAGAAGTTAAGTGACTTGTCCAAGCTAAGCTAGCACTTACAAATCTGAGGTAGCATCTGAAACTAGGTATTCTTTTCTCCAAGACCAATTACCTTTTTACTATGGTCCTGATCTATATCTCACTACTGGACCCAGATATCTCCAGAAGGAGACAGTGAGGCTGGGGACTTTGCACAGCCCTCCCTCACTTAAATCCAATTCACTTGCCTGTTATGGCAACGCCTTCCTGATGTCATGGTCCTCTTTGAGAAGAAAGGACAAACACCAATGATTTTTTATTATACCATGCTGACTCTAATCAAAACATCCTTCTTTCTTTTCCAGGGAAATAATACGTCTGTGTGCACACTAATGCAAGTGCATGTTGTACACATTTTGGTCTATGTGGATGCAAGTACCATTTGTAGCTGAGTTCACCTGTTTACCTCTTGACAGATAAGCTTCAGTGTGAACTTTGTGCCTACTTTCAAGCAGGCAAAAGGCTGTCCCCAGCCAAACAAGTTCTTGCTTCTCTCCTAACAGCTGTCGTAACAATACTATAAATATTAGCACAGCATTGCTTAAAAAGAAGAAAAAAAGATAATTTGCTTGCTTCTTAAATATTTTCAGCTTTCATGAGGGAAATAGCGTACCAAGTAAAAGAGCTTAATTTCACAAAGTACTTACAATTTTTTTTTTCCAAACTCGGTTTCTAGCAAGATACCAAGAGGAGGGTGGTAGTGATAGAGTACAGTGTGGAAATGAAATAAGGACATGGAAGGAAGAATGAAGAGAAGGAGCCTCCTCTCGGTTTATAGATAAGAAAACAAGCCTAGAGATGGTCAGTGATTTTTTGTCAGGGGCACACAATTAGTAAATATTTGAGGAAGGATGTGAACTGACATTTTCCTAATCCCAAGACCAGTGTCCTATAATGTAGAAAAGTCCTCCTAACACAAAGGTAGGGCTGGCTATGGTTTTATCCTGGGAGCATGAGCTTTAGACATCACCTGATTCAACCACCTCATCTCACAAATGAGAAAATTGAGGTACAGAGAGGTGACCTGACTTGAGAAATCTGAACCAAGGTGCAAAATCTAATACTCGTTTACAGCCTTTCTCAGTTCATTCTGTGGTGGTCAACCTAGCAGTGATGAACCTTTCCAAACTTAGGTAGGGTAATATACCCATACTTGAAATCTTTTCAGTTTGATAGAGCCCAAGGGGGCCTGAGTTTCACTAACATAGCCTTTGAGAACCCACAACAAAACGATGCCTTAATCAGAAAAAAATACTGGATATGAAAAAAGAAAGAATTTACTATCTCCTCCTCTATTGGGATTATAATATGATGAAAATTTGCACCATAAAGCAAGGATTTTTGCGTTAAAGACAAACTTCAATGTCTTTAGAGTTTTGCCTGGGGCAAGTCCTATTACTAGCTCACAGACCAAGGAGCAGCTAAGTATGTACCTAGTAAGAACGTAGCTTTTGACTTAGATTCAATCTACCATTGTTTCATTCAATTCACAAAGGTTTTTAGGGGACTGTTTATTTCTTTTTCCAACATGACAGTAGACAGAAGAACAGACACGGAAGACTTGGTCAAGCCACTAACTACCCATAGTTCTGTCATTTGGCCTGAATTCCCTCATCTGTAAAATAACAACGAAATTGTACTACCGACCTCATAGAGTTGTGAGGAAAATACTTTCAAAAGCTGTAAAACACTGTATCATTCTAAGCTTTTTTTTTTTTTAAATAAAGAAGCTTCATTTAGGCACTGGACTTTCTGAGAAGGGGTGAAATAGTCAGGTTATAAGTAAAGCAAGTCAGAGATCCCATGCTAAAGTTATAGAATTAAGTCTTTGAGTAGTACAGTTTTCCCCACTTCTGCAGAGCAACTTTCCCCATCACAGTTTTGATATATAGCAGGTCCTCATAAGAAATGAAGTGAAAAATTTTGGAGAGTTTAGAAGAAGCCGCAGAGGACATGTGAAAGCCAGCAGATGACACAAAACATGTTTAGAAACTCAGAAATGCATTAAAATATATGTATAGTATTGTGTAATATCAACATTTTATCCTTTAATACCATAATAATTTAGACTTCTTCTCTGGTACCAAGGGTGGGTCAAAAAATTTTACACGAATTTTCTAGATTGTGGGGATGCCATACACCTAATAACAGTGAAATGGAAGGGATAACCATATGAGCACTTCTAGCCTGGGCAAGATGGGGTCAAAAACAAACAAAAATACATTCATTCAGAATGAATGAATTTTCAGTATATTATTGGTACCTTAATGTTTGTTAATGTTTAGTTTGTAGTGTGATGAGAAAGATTTAAAGGCCTGAGTTCATAATATTCTGCTTTCAGAACTGTCATTATGAAAAATATGAATGACTGATGCTTATGCCCCCAGCTTAGAGAAAAAAAAACTCTCTGTAAAAGGGCTTATGTTTGGGATCTCAGCCCTACACTAGGAAAGGTCATTCTCTCCTATGTGACTCCCAGAGCTTTCCCACAATTACATGATTCAAACAAAGGAACACAAGAAAATGCAAATAAACACCTATCAACCACAGGTGTTTAAAAGAAGTAAGAGTAGATCAGTTTGATCAGTCTTTAATAGAATAAGTATATATTAGTTGTACAGAGTTTTTTGTTTTGTTTCCATAATGGCGCAGCCACCAGAGCAAGAACCCATATTAAAATATACAGTCTTATATCTGGATGGTTGTCTCTAGCTTCATCACTATAGACTCTCTAGAGGTGTGGGTTTGACCACTGATGGCACCACTGGGCTGCTAAAGTTCTACTGTTCCTCCATGTAAAACAGCCCTATCACCTACTTCATATCAATGTTTCCTCTCCTTTTTCAACACCTCATTCCCAAACTGTGATATTTCCTTGTCTGAGGACATAATCAAAAACTCCAAATTTCAGAAGTCCATGCAGATCCAAACCATCCTTATCCCCATGTAGAAAAGGCACTGTGATCTAAATATTAATGACAGGCAAAATGGGAAGATAAATAAAAGGTCAGTCTCAGAGACAGGAAGACCTAGGTTCGAGTTCTGCCTTTAACACATACCAGTCATGTGACCATAGGCAAAAGACACAACTTCTGAGTGACTCATACAATATTCAAAGACTATAAGTTACAGAGTAGTTGTTGATATGCATTGGTGAAGGGAATTTCAACATGGGGGATTCTGTGCTGTTGAAATCACAGATCCAGACCAAAAATTAGGGGAGCCCTGCCTGTGGAAAATGAAACAAAAACTCTCACTAACGACGCAGATGAGCACATCTTCTACAACTGAAAAGTTTTACAGAAATGCTAGAGGCATGAAAAGTTTAAGTGACTTTGTCTTGACTCACTCACCAACTCTTTGTCAAAGATAGAATTTGAACCAATCATCTTGACTCTGAGGTCATATTTTATTCACTATACCTGACTGTCAAAAATTAATTGATCATATCTGATCACACTCCACCCCAAAACAACAACCACCAAAAAAAAATTTGTATTTTTTCAAGACAAATTATGGGGAGGGGTGTGCAGAGAAAGAAACAAAAGGGTAGGATAGCTATTTGTCAGGGCCTACTCCACCAAGTTACTTAAAATTTATCATTTTTGAACTTAAATTTCAGTTTCAGTATGATGCATGATGGTTTGTAGTTTTTTAAACTAACATTGATTTCTTTTTCGGTAGTCAAAGCTACGATGTCTAGGCAGCCAGCACCTACTAATGTAGGTGAAGTGATTGCTCTTAGTTTGATATACTTATGGTGAGTTCGTCCTTCCTTGCCAAAGAAGACCTTGCCATCAGAGAAATAATGACATGACTTGCACTTGACTTTGGACTGAGGGAGGGCTGTGCAGGTCACCAGCCTCACTTCTCCTCCAGAGCCATCTGAATCCAGTGACCAGATATTCATTGGGATGACTGGAGATGACCCAGGATAAGGCAATTGGGGTTAAGTGACTTGCCCAAGGTCACACAGCTAGTGAGTGTCAAGTGTCTTAGGTAAAATTTGAACTCAGGTCCTCTATCCACTGCACCAGCTAGCTGCCATAATGGGCAGCTAGGTGGTGCAGTGGATAGAGCACCAGTGCAGGAGTCAGGAGGACCTGAGTTCAAATTTCACCTCAGACACTTGCTCACTAGCTATATGACCTTGAGCAACTCACAACCCCAATTGCCTCATCCTGGGATACACTTATAACTTCATATGGGACCCCTTCCATTCAGGATTCCTAGCCCATCCTCCACCTTATAGAGAACATCCTACAGGTTCATTCTCTGCCAAACCAATTTCAGTCTAGAATGTCTTTGGGAGTTCAGACCCACTATTATGTGGCACATATTGACGCACAACAAACACATACCCAACCATAAAGCATATCTTGTAAGGTTTAGAACTTATTATTTCTACTTTCACTGAATAAAGTGAGCACACATATGAAGGAACGTACAGTCTAGTAGAGGAAGCAGCTTGCTTTGATTGCCTAGTATCTTTACAAACCTTAATTTTACCTGAACTCTCTCCTATGAGTGTGGCTCCCTTCTGATTCTCTGGGCACATAGTTCACTTCCACTGGCACCTGATTTGCTTGATTTTCCTTTTTACAACTTCATGGTCTTCTCATGGATTCCTGAATTTGTTGTTTCCCTCCGGCATTTGATCTGGGTTATTACCTGGTTATTCCCAGCAATACAATGCAACATGAAAGGCATAGTAGTATAACTGGGGAAATAAATTGTCAATGACTTCCACAAATGCAACCCGTGGAAGTCACTGGAATGTTACCTGTTTACTAAAAGCATATCTGTCTCCATCCTTTCATTCCATACTCATAAAAAGGACAATCTCTGCAAATCATTACTTCATCTGAGATCCTATTAAATTCTACTCAATTAAATTCTCTTTGTCACTTGAATATCTGATACATAACCACATACTCATTCACATATTTACATATATGTCTGTATGTACATATATATAAACATACTAATATACTTTTTCATCAACACTGTAATTCCGAATCCTACTGTAGATTATAAACCAGTCTGTCTAACAGACAGCAAAAAGTCAAGTTGCTAATAAATTTCTTAAATATAATTGTGTGTGTATATGTGCAAAAGGGTGTGCGTGAATACACAAGGCTATTATTATTCACCACCAACAGTGCTGTTACAGATAATTCAAGAGAAGATTGGTTTCACAATATGGGCTTGTTGACTAATGTATCAGTAAGTGAAAAAGCAATAATAAATAGAAGGTGGAGGCCTTGATTCTTGTCTGAAAACCATTTCTACAACGTAAATCTTTGTTCGATTAAATGCTTCTCGGTTGCCAATAGGCACCTCCTTGAAAAAACAAGCAAAGATATTCATCACCATGAGTCGTGTGATGTGTGTATCCTGAATGTGAAATAAAAAGTTCGTGTAAGGCATCAAATGCACTGCTTAACTTTATCATGAATATCACTGCTTAACTTTATCATGAATATCACTGATTCTTTTTTTTTTTTTTCCATGTAAGAAAGTAAATAATTTTATTTAGAAACTAGCAGAGCTAGTAAAATAAGTCATTTAAGCTCTATTAAAATAGAAAACTTCCCCCCCTCCCAAAAGAAAAAGTGCCTACTTCATTCAAGGTACTTATTCTATGTAGTCATATCTTTTTCCTCTTTCTCTAGAACTCCATAACAGGAAGGTCAATCTAAATTAGCTGTCACCTTTCATTAATCTTTGAGCTTTTCTCCTCATTTATTAAAAAATGAGGATGCATTAAAAGGTACATAATAATTAGCAACAAAGTTAACTGAAATCCAAATATCTCACTATTTACTTTTGTCTTTTATCTTAGTCATATTCCTGAAAAAATTCTGCCTAGGACCAAATCATTTTAAGCAAGGAATTGTCGAGGTTGGAGTTGTGAGGGAGACAAGTGAAGAGGAATAGGGAGGAAGAATTTGCCATGTGATCACATTTAGTATTTTCTTTCTTTTCCAGTTTCAGATTTGGGGGTTAAGCACAAATGACTTAAGGAAAGAGCAATCAAGCCATGCCCTTAACCTGATACTGTTCCTATGTCTTTATAAAGAGGCAATTTGGAATATCAAGGGTTGAGTTTTTTCAATTATTTCCCTTCTTTAAACTTTCTATGGGACAGTCACAATGGTTTGACACTGTACAGTCAATTGAAGTGCCAGCAATTCTAGGCCAGGAAACATTAGTCAGAAATAGGAAAGTAGGGGGTGCTGGCAGGAGAAACAAAATGTATTGTTATTCACTCTCCCTTCCTCTACCATTTTTTATTCTTAAAGCCCAGTGTGTTATAGAACACCTGTTGGTGTGTTGTTCAACTATTCTAATGGCCCTTTCAAAAGGCTAGCTTGTTATGGAGGTTTAAGTATTAATCACACCATAAGAGAATATTGCTTACCCCACCTCAGTCTTCTTTAATTCTAGTTTCCTGAACTGTGTATTCTTTGCCATATCTCAATTCCTCCTTGATCTAAGAGGTTTTTCTAAGGATATAATTTCTTACGAATGAATGATCAGGAATAATACACTGCTACATTGGATCATCTCATACCAAAGCCTAATAGGAATTGATGGGAGCAGGAATTTCTATAACTTCCTGGCTCTTGTTTTCTCATGCTTTCATTCTCCATCCCCCCTTGCTCTAATAATAAAGATAACTAGGTATTTTCAAATATATCAGAATGGATAAACAGAGTCTACTTGCCATGAAAGGAACTGACATGTTCTCCTCCTCAAGACATCTACCACCATTATTTAGCTGCAAAGAAAGATCAGGAGAAAAGAAAGAAAATAAGTAGGTCTTCAGATCCTTACAATTTTTAGTCAATTAACCATCATTTATTAAGTGACATATGTATAAGTGTGTGTATGTATGTATGTGTGTATATCCCGGGCATGTAGTCCTCAGCACTAGGGATCCACAGAAAAGCAAAAGCATGTAAATAGCTAGATACATATGAGATTCATATAGAATACACAGAAGATCATAGGGAAAGACCCAGCCCTAGAACCCAGGGATCATGGAGAAAGACTTCCTGTAGAACTGGGTTTTGAGCTGAGGCTTGAAGATAACTAGGGAAACACAGAAGGGGAAGGGAGGAAAAGACAGCACATCCCCCATAGACAGTCAATGAAAAGGCACAGAGACCCGAGGGTTTGGGTTTTTTTTTAATTATAGTAGATGATTTCTATCAATTTCTCAAAAATTTAAGCTTTGTGAAGTCAGGACAATTGCTTAAGGCTGTTTCTAAGTATAGTAAACATCAATTGGAACCATAAGATTTTTCACAAATGACTCCAAGGAAAATTGCAAAGTAGGGGATGTTGACCTTTGGTGTTTTTCCACCTTGTTCCTTAAATGTCCAGCCCAGTGCTTATAAGTAGCGGATGCTAAACTTAGACCAGCTCTGGCTAGACAGCCCCATTGGGCTCAAAACTTTCCTTATAGCTTGTTTCATATAAAAAAAAAAGAAAAAAAGCAACTTTCATATCTGCGTGATCTTTGGCAAATCTCAACCTCCATTGCCTCTTCCCCTGCCCCAAAAAACAACTTTCCTTCAGATCCCTATTCAATAGAACAGTGCTTGGAACAAAGTAGGCCTTTAATGAATGTTTATTGATTGACTGATGGAAATAGCTGATTTGATAAATAAATCCCCCTTTAAAATGTCACCCCTCCTCCTCTAGAGAGGCAGGATTGCATAGTGAATAGAGAGCTTGACTAAACCAAGAAGACCTGCATTCGGTTTCTGTCTGTGATACACATACTCGTTGTGTGAGCCTGGCCTCATCATTTAACTTCTATTTCCTTGGAACCTAAGAAAATTGCCAAGAGGTTGCTCTCAGCATTTATAAAGGAATTTCTTCACTGGACACTCCTTCCACGGAAGAAATCAAAGATTTGGTAAAAACAAATAGCCCTGTTAATGGATAATAATGAATTAATGTTACCCCATTCAGGTAACAGAAGTGGTATTTGTTTTAATAGTGGAATTCTGCATTTTCTATTATAAAAGTTGCATGGTATTTGCTTATAAAATATAGGTAAATGACCTGGGAAAATAGAAAAAAACCTTACCTACACATAAATGGGGCTTATGTGGATGTTTTTTAGTTAGTATTTGAGATTTCATTGATATATGGAGGTCCTGGAGTGGAAATACCTTTCCCCAATATAGATGGGAAATTAGCTGGGGCACTAAGAAGTTAGTTGGCCACAAAATTCTTCCCATGTATCATAGGCAGAGCTTGAATTACTGTCCGCTTGCCTCTAAAGTTTTCTACCCATTATGCCATGCTTCTTGTCACATAAACGTTACACTTGACAAACAACATATAGTTTTCAGTGGTTTCCATTTGCTTTTAATTGTAATTTCAAGATGGCTCAGTGGAAAGAACGATGAATTAAATATCAGAAACACCAAATCTACTGCTGCCTAGCTTTGCAGTCACAGCAAAGTTAGCCCTCGGTGTCTCAGTTCAAGTACTGAAGGATTAAATTTAATGATTTATATGGTTCTTCCCAGATCTAAAAACTAAAAACAGTGTTACTTCAACTGAAACATGTTTTTAAAAGCTGCTTTTTAAACTTTCTTTTACAGAACCTTCTTAGGAACTGAAAAAAATGAGCATTTTTGCCTATTTTGGTATTTTAAAAAAATTTTCGAAGTATAATAGGTATATATATATATACACATATGCATATAATATATATTTATGTATATATATACATGTATGTAATATCTAATATATGTATTTAAAGTATGTATATATGTGTATAGTTTGTATATAGTATACAATAATTTTATACACTATGTGTATATGTATATACACATACATGTATGTATATATATGCTTGTGTGTTATATATAGATCCATACATATAGTTTGGTGTTTCTCAACCAAAGCACTTTTCTTTATTACATTTCACCTTTATGAAAACAATGTCAATCATGTCTTCAGATAAAGATCATCTTTGTTCTGAATATGGGCGTCATTCTATAAGTCTTTGTGTCAGAAAATCTAGACCAAGCAGAATGTGATCATTTTGTCAAAAAAACAGTCATATCTTTAGCAAACTACGAGTCATGGAACTCTGTCTCTAACCCAGGCCTATACAACATTCAACCTGTATATTGCCCCTGAGTTACTTGTAACCCATGAAAGGACTTAAGGCAGCCCAGGAAAAATGTAGAGGATGTAAAAACATGCCAGTGCAACTTACTGCCCTCGGGCTGCTTTGGTGGGCCATATGTTGTACAGGCCTGCTCTAACCCATTACTAGTTAATAGAAAATTTATTGTATGAAAGTTGGGATCAGATGAGGAAGAATACCCTTTCAAGCTTCCTTTAGTTTCTTATCTTATTGTACTGGAGGAGAAGTGAGGCTGGTGATCTGCACAGCCCTCCCTCACTCAAAACAAAGTCAAATGCAAGTCATGTCATCATTTCTCTGATGCCATGGTCTTCTTTGACAACGAAGGACGAACACACACATCATATTGTACTATGCTGAATTTTCTAGTTTTCCTCCATTGGTAATAACTCTCCTCTTGAAATGTCCTTCTACCTAAAATAATTTTTCATATTTTTTGTTTACTTGAAAATCACTAAAAGGGGGAAAACATTACTATTAGTTACATTTCTTTATCTCTTCTTTGCTTTCATTTTTTCGAGTTTCTTTGTTTAACATGATTCATTTAGATCTAGAAAAAATAGAGACAGAAGTCATACAACTCAAATGGGTTCTGTCTGCTTCTACATATACCACATAGTCTTAAAATTTATTGTTCCAAGATCATATTTCTTTATTTTTTCAGTTGAAGCAGAACAACTTAGATTTGCAAGAAATATTCAATAGGTATTGGGTGAATTCAAATTCACAGAAGATCAAAAGATCTAAACTGATACTTTTATTTTATATAAGAAAGCAATTAAAATAGATGGCTAAGAAAAATTTTATTTGGATTTTTATGATTGGGTTTTTCTGTCATTGAAAAACCAACACCAACCACTCCCCAGTGGTCGCTACAGGGGAGGTCTCTAATGACTTACAAAACTTTTTAAAATAATTACACAGATTTAGTTCTTTCAGTTCTTGTTGTTCAGTCTTTTGTCAGTCATGTCTGACTCTTTGTAACTGCACTTAGGGTTTTCTTGGCAAAAATACCGCAGAGGTTTAGCATTTCCTTCCATAGCTTATCTTACAGATGAGAAAACTAGGGCAAACAAGGTTAAGTGACTTGCCCAGGGTCACACCGCTAGTAAATGTCTGAGACTAGATTTGAACTCAGGAAGGTGAGGTCTCTAATTTCAAGCCCTTTGCTCTTTAATTCTTACCATTGTTAAAAGTACAGTCTAGGAAACTTAAACACATACATTGGATATATGTATCATGTTATATATGTAATGTGATATGAAATATTAGTTAAAAGAATCAATTAAATCAACATATAAATGGGAAGTGAAACATTTTAAAAATACAAGATAATAATAGGTACATGTAAGTGCTTGAGGATAAAGGCTAAGATAAATCTTTAATGACTTCAGTCAATCAAGCGTTTATTAAGTACCTACAATGTGCCAAGTACATAAGTAGACACTGGGGATGCAAATACAAAGAATGAAACAACCTCTACTCTTTTATCTCTTAGAGTATAACTCTGAAAGCTCCATGGCAGTAAGGGAGAGCCAACAACTCTTTCATCAAACTGGGTCAAGTCCTAGAAGTGCGCCTCATCAAAAGATGAGATCTAGCCACTCCAGTATCTTTTCTAAGAATACCCCAAATCAAGGGTCAGACACAGGTCAAACAACTGAACCCCAACAGCAGAAGCAACTTTTCTCAAATAATGTAGGGTTGATGGAAAAGTGGAGTTCCAAGTTTTCCCTTCTCTCTAGTAAACGGCTTCCCATCCTTCCATTTCATGTCAATTTCCACAAATATTCGTTAAGTATCTACTTTGCCTGAGGAGGATACTGTGCTGACCCTAAGGCATATAACGGTCTAAAAAGAAAACCCGTGGACTCAATGAGCTTATGGACTCAATGAGCTTAAATTGTACTGTACTAAACGTAAGTGCAAGGATGGTTGAGGAGAGAAAGAGGACTGATATCTTTCTTTTTGAAGGGAGAAAAGGAGGGAAATTCACTGAAGGCCTTCCAAGGAGCTGGCAGCTGAGTTGAGCCTTTTTTATAGAGTTAAAAATATAATCATTCATTTTCTGATACAAGTTAATACTTTTTCTTCTTGATTGTGACGGTAACCTGGGGGAATTTCACTTCATTGTCTCTGCCTTTTGAAATTCTCATGGGCCTTTCCACAGATGGTTTAGACTGGAGACTAAGGGGGACAGATTCTAATACTCATCTATAGTAAATAGCACTGCCCTGGGGTCTTGTTAAATCCCTCTCTGATAAAGGACAGGACAAAAGAACCATGCATGTAGTTTACCGCCTGGCTCTTCTGCATTAGAACTTGTGGGAGGTGTCCGGAGAGAAGGCAAATCAGTTCAGAGCCAATACAGACTGAGCAGGCAAAAGACTCTAGATTCATTGCTTCCCAGAGTTCACATGGGGGAAGGTAAATCAATCAAACAATTAAATAGGCAAGCATTGCTCATCTTACCATGTGCCAACTGCAATGCTAAATCCTAGGAATGAAGACCCAAAAGCGAAGCAGTTCCTCAACTCAAGGACTTATTAAGTGGGCACTGCATGCCAAGCACTGTACTAAGCATTAAAGATAAAAAGCAAAAAAGAGAGCCTGCCTTCAAGGAGCTCAGGATCTAAGGGAGGGGAGGAGACAACATTTAAACAACTGCCTACAAACAAGATTGGGGGCACAAGATAAATGGCAAATAATGAAAAGAAAGGCACTAGTGTTAAGGCTTCTTGCAAAAATGATATTTTAACTGAGACCTAAAGGAAGCCAGGGAAGCCAGGAAATGGAAATGAAATGAGAGAGAATTCTGGACATGGGATACAACCAGTAATAATGCATAGTCTGGGAATGGTTCCTCAGGTGCAAAGAACTGTAAGTGCAGAGGGATCAGAGAGGATGGAAAGAGGAGAAAAGTGTAACAAGACTGGGAAACGAGGAAGGGAACAATTTATGAAGAGACTTAAAAACCCAGCAGAGAATTTTATATTTGATCCTGGAGGGAATAGGGAGCCACTGGAATTTATTGATTAGGGCTGATGAAATCAGAACCTTCCTTTAGGAAGATTACTTTGGTAGCTACTTGAGGATAAACTGGAGTGGGGAAATGTTTGAGGCAGAGAGGCAACCAGCTGGCTATATTCCCTTATTGGGTATGAGGTCCTAAGGGCTTTCTTGCATGAAGACCATGGCAATGTCAGAGGACAGATGGGAGTGCATAGGAAGGAGATGGGATTTGGCACTAGATTGGGTATGAGGAGTAAGAGGAAGTGAGTAGTTGAAAATAACACCAAAGTTCTGAGCTTAGGTGACTGGGAAGATGGTGACCCCCAACAATTATAGGAATGTTAGGAAGAGGTTATGGTTTGGAAGAAAATAATGAGTTCAGTTTTGGATGCGTTGAGTTCAAGATATCTATAGCAGTGGTCAAATTCAAATAGAAAACAATCCACTGAGCCTACCACATATTGACTTTAAAAACCACAAATTAACACTATCTTGTGTTGTATTGTATTTTTACTTATATTGTTAAATATTACTTTTTAATAGAATTCAGGCTATACTCACAAGTCTGGTCTACAGGATAGTTAGCTTGAGATGTCTGACAGGGAGCTGAACATTGGGAGACTGTAAGTCAGGAAAGAGGTTAAGACTAGATAAATAGATCTTAGACTCCTCAAAGAACTTATATTTCAATGGGAGAAATATATGGAACTACGTAACCATATATAATATGAAAACATATATCATATATACATAAACAGATACCATATACATATACATGAAATATATCCTATATCATAGTTAGAAAATTAATACAAGATTGATTTTAGAGGTAAGAGAGCACTAATAACTAGGGAAGATCAGGAAAGTTTTCACATAGAAGGTCATTCTTGAACTGAATCTTAAAGGGAACCATGAATACGAAGAGGGAAAGAAGTGCATTCCAGGTTTGGAGAGGATGAAATAGGGAAAGGTGGGAGCGGAATGCAAAGATAGAGATGGAGCGTCCCATGAGGTCCGCTGCAAATATGCCAGTATGACTGGAGGGGGGAGAGGACATGAGAAGTGGTAAGATAATAAAAAAGGGAAGGACCTAGAGTTGTGAAGAGGTTTAAGTGCCAAACAAAGACATCTATATTTGAATATAAAGTGGATAAAATGGAGTCAGGAAGACTCATTTTCCTGAGTTCAACTCTGGTCTCAGACATTTAGTAGCTATGTAACCCTAGGCAAGTCAATTAACCCTGTTTGCCTCAGTTTCCTTATCTGTAAAATGATCTGGAGAAAAAAATGACAAACCACTCCAGTTTCTTTGTCAAGAAGACCCCAGAGGAGGTCACAAACAGTTGGACATGACTGAAACTACTGAACAACAACATAGACAAATAGGAAATCACTGACATTTCTTGAGCAGAGGGGAAATTTTTTATCAAACCTACACTTTAGGAAAATCACTTTGGTGGCTGCATGGAGGATGGAGTAGACTGAAGTAAAGACTGATCAGGAAAGAAAAGAGAATGAAAGGATGAAATCAGTTTTGATATCTATCTCTGCATGTGAAGGAGAGTTTCTCTGTTTCATTTCACGTTCATTTGCATATATTAAAACTGCAGTGACCTCCATGTTGCTTGTTGGAATCAATGGAACAGAGAGAAAAGAAACTAAAAGTGAATATTCCCAAGGTATAGAGATTAGAGGCAAGATAAGTGTAGCAATTTGTATAGATTTAATATTAATATTTCACTTCCTAGACTAGACCTGGAGAAACTAGCTTGGCCAAGGGCTAAATGCTGCTGTAGTGTCAAAGAGGGAAAGGGTAAAAGCAGCTGACAGCTCTTTTGGGGAATAGCTCAGGCTTTTTCAGGTTTTGAGCTCTCTCTAGTGGTCCATAGGGATAGTGCCACATTTTGAAAGATGGAAGTCCCAAGGGGCCTATAGAGTAGGAGCAACCCACATACATGCCGCCTGAAGACTGCCTCAGAATAAGTACTATGAGTTACTTCAAACACTTTGATTGGATTTTAAATGATGCTACGATGTCTTCTTGCCATACGTAAAGGAGACAGTACATGTAAGTCAAATTCAAACATGTATATTATATAAACATTCATTTCTATCAACATACTTTCCACTTCCAACTCCTTCTTGATTATTCAGAAAACAAATATTTTCCTTACTATTCTCCATGTTTCATCTCTAAGACCATGAACAAGGGTAGTTTAAGGGCAGGTAAGTGGCTCAGCGAATACAGCACCGGCCCCTGAAGTCAGGAGGACCTTAGTTCAAATCTGGTCTTAGACATTTGATTCTTACTAGCTGTGTGACCTTGGGCAAGTCACTTAACCCCAAATGCCTTGCTTTCCCCATCAAAGAAAAGAGCACGGGTAGTTTAGCTATGCTGCTGTGCCAAAGACCAGGTATTTAACTTTGATGCCTACCGAACACAATAATACTGTTTTTCATTCTATACATATGTACGTGTGTATGTATATACACAAACATATATGTGTATTGCTTATGTACACACATATGTATGTATATATGTATATATACACATACACACATAGCAGTACCTATCTACATATATTGTCATTTGAGCCTTATAACAACCCTCTGAAGTATGCATTTCAAGGACCTCTACTGACTTTACAATGGAAGTAGGTAAAGCTAATGAAGATATAGTGACTTGCCTGTAGTCACACAGCTAATAAATGTCGGAGATGGGATTTGAATTCAGGTCTTTCTGATTCCAAGTTCATAATTCCATCTACTGTGCCAGCTAGCTAATACAGATGTAAGCTGTTGGTGTAGCTTTGATTAATGATAACTGTATTGTATACCATAGGTTTTTATATTTGACAAATGAATGAAAGATTCACTTTACAAGGCTTTTAGGGCCTTTTTCTGCCTCTCTCACTCCAGTTCAAGGTCCGGTGTGATAGGAGGTTTTCCTATCTAACACACCAAAAAGTTACCCAGAAGCCTCCCTTTCTCCACTACATGATTTTTGGAATTATTTACAAGATTGTAAGTTTCTTGAGAGTAGAGATTCTGGAAGTTATTTAATTTTTTTTCCCCTTACCTTTCCCTAAGTCTAGCTCAGTGCTTTGCATAAAGTAAGTGCCTAACAAATGGTCCAATGAATGAAAGAATTCTATTTCTTGATATTTACATTTTTATATTTATGCAAACTATGTGTTAATCTGTCTTATCTTACCCTATTACTTAGAAAGATCCTTGACGTAGGAATTATACCTAATTTCTAAAATGTATCCCAAATCCCTAGTATCCCACAGAACAAACTAAACTCTTTAAATACTATTAAATTGACTGACCTTTAGTAGAAATTAAAAAGGCCTTTTTATGTAATTATTTCATTCATCAACCAAAGAGGCATTTCATTCAGAACATTCTTTTAAAATTTGGTCAAGCCACAGATCACAAACTTGCATTCAAAAAGACTACGTATTATGGACACAAATTAGTTTTAGCTTTGATCACTCAGTTTTGAAGCCAAGAATCTGCTTAGCATAGTTACACTGCTTGTATTTACATTAGCTGAAATAATTGAATTTGTAACAATTATAGTCCTGTGCAGATCTCTTTAGTGATGGGTATTGATTGTTACCCTACAGAAGCTTTACCTCATTAAAAATAAAGTGTTTCAGTCGTTGTAGCTCTATAAAGAGAATTGGATGTCATTGTTATAATAATCATATGTTTGATGGATGTATTAAAATCTCCTTTAAAGAAGTCTCAGAATGTCAGATATGTTATGTATCATAGCTAAAGACTGTCTTTTTGATCTGCAAAGGATTTTGAGCTGGAAAGCTCCTTATAGGTCATCTAGGCCATACCCTTCATTTTACAGATGAGGAAAGGAAAATTAAGTGACTTTCTCAGGTCACATGGGTAATATGCTATAGCTGGGACATGAACTCATGTCTGTTTCCAAATTAAGAACACCTTAGTATGGACTCACTTTGTCTGAAGCTTTGCCTTGCTCCTAACTGTAACTCAGGATGCAGGGATAGTTCACTGATATATTTATGCATTCAACACACATTCATGAAGTGGCTACTATGTGTAGGAGGCCACTGTGTTAGTTGTAATTGGGGACAGCAAAATAAGAAGACATGGTCTCTGTATAAGTTTTGTAGAAAGGGGAAAGAATGAGAGTGGTAGTGCCTGCTATTACACAAACTGACCCCAAGTACCCATCTATTCCCATAATAATCCCTAGAATTTATATGTAGCATCTCAAGGTTTACAAATTACTTTTCTCAAAACAACTTTACAAAGTAGATCACGCCTAGGACTCCCATGGGGCCTACAAGGACCAGCACATTAGCCAACTCCAAAGTGATAAATAAAGTTCTTTTACCTGGAGCAAGAACAGCTGTAGGGAGACAACAGCATAGAAAACAGTCAGATATCAGGTACAGTTGCCCTCAAAGAATGACGCTTTGTCCCTCAGAGAATGCCCTGCTCCTTCATGGGAAAATGGTGGCAGCTTTTGGTTTATAATTGAGCATGAACTGCTCTGTCTAAGCTACACTAAGTATTCAACCCAAGCAGCAGGTAAATGAGGTAGTATCCATAGCAAACCTCCTCTGATGTGCTTTTGGTATGTTTTATAATTCATCCAAGAGGGAAAGAAAGTTACAGATGGGATGGATGAGTAACTGTGCTAGATACCAACTGAATAAAGAGCCCTGTTATGGAATTAATAAGATACTAATATAGCTAGCTATTCCTTAGCTGTCAGGATAATGGAAATACTTTAAAGCATTTGCAATCTCTTGGGTCTCAGGGACATGATAATACATTTTAATTTTTTTTTAATCTATTGTGTCTCGTTTTCCTTTAAACACCTTAAAAGTTGAGGTTAACATCCTCATTTAGCCAGAGCGTAGTGTGTTAGAGCAATTGCCAAATGGAGATCATTTTTGCATCCTTTTATTACCATCATCTTCTTTGGGATTTTTTTTCTAAAATTTTTGGATAATAGTTAAGCCCGATGTAGATGTCAACTATCTTTTTTCCCCTCCAATATGTAATATCTTAATATGAGTCCTCTTTCTTGCATTTTGTCTAAGTTATATTTAAATGCTTCGAATGGAAGCACTTCTGAGAAGAAATGTTCTTCATTTCTGGGAAGAATTTCCAGATAGTCTCTTTAAAAAATTGTAATGACAATAGAAGCTAGCATTGCTATGACAAAGGTTAAAGTTTGCAAAATGTTTTAAACATTTCTCATTTGATCATTATAGTAATCTGTGAGGTAGGTACAGATGTGGAAGCTGAAGTGAAGAGAAACTTGATTGCAATTACATTGTATAATACTTGAATACTGATTAGGGGAAGGGGATGGTGATAAGCATTTATGTAACACCTACTATGTGCTAAGTACTTTTTATACACTGAAAGGCAGGTGTTGTTCTTATCCCCATTTTACAGTAGAAGAAACTGAGGCAAACAGAGATTAAGGGACTAGTCCAGGATCACAGTTCATAAGTATCTCAGGCAGGATTCAAACTCAGGTCTTTCTGACTGCAGAGGTTCCTGAGGAGGGCAAAGTGGATGGAGCACTGAGCTTGGAATCAGGAAGAGTCATCTTCATGAGTTCAAAACTCAGATACTAGCTATGTGACCCTGGGCAAGTCACTTAACCCAGTTACCTCAGTTTCCTCATCTATAAGATGAGCTAGAGAATGAATTGGCAAACCACTCCAGTATCTCTACCAAGAAAACCCCACAATGGGATCACAAAGAGCTGGGCACACCTGAACAATAGCAAATGCTTCCTGACTCTTCCATCACTCTATCCATCGTAACACCATCCACCCACTTCCAAAACTGTATTATAGTAATTGTCTTAATATCAACACTGCCCAAAAGTTATGTGTGTTAAATCTCAAATGCTCAGTATTCTTGTAAGCTACCCAAGAGACAAATACAGATGTGTCTCCAATTTAGAAAAAAAAAACAACCCAATATACAGAACTTAGAAAAATGATAAATTAGAGGGTGGTCATTCCCGTTATAAAGGGATTAATCAAACATTAAGCTTCCCTCATCCTTTTAAACTATATTGATTTTTTTTCAAATATTATTTAGACATCAATCCCCAGGAAATGTCTCTCAAGTCAAATAGAGGCATGTACTTTCAGTTATGCAGATGAAAAAATTGAAGTTCAGTGAGGGTACTAAGCAGAAAAGCAGCAGCGAAGTAGAAAACTCAAGTCTCCCTTATATCATCTGTGTTTTCTCCTCTACAAGTCACAATCTTTGAGGTTATCACCTGCATGTATATGATATCCAACAATTATGTCCTTTTACTTGAACTACACAGTAACCCCATAATCCCAACAACCTGCTTAGGCTAAGTTGGGGAAGGGGAGAGAAAGAGAACAAGGATTTATTTACCACCCTTTATGTGTCAGGAATTGTGCCAA
Source organism: Notamacropus eugenii (assembly GCF_028372415.1). Lineage (NCBI taxonomy): Eukaryota > Metazoa > Chordata > Mammalia > Diprotodontia > Macropodidae > Notamacropus > Notamacropus eugenii. Next base: position 233,778,984 of record NC_092877.1, on the reverse strand, counting down.
GTGCTTTAAAAAAAAGAAAACAAATATCTCATTAAGTCCAGAAATAGAGTATTCTGGTCATGTTATTAATTGTGAAAGATCAAAATTTGTCTCAGGGTCAAGGAAAAGAAGTGAAGGTTATTGCAGCCCCCTTTTTTGAAGTTTTATTTTCCTTTTGCTACAGAAACTTAGCTAGGGCTTTCTCCCTTATAACAATTGAGTCTGTTTAGTACTAAAGGCTCTGACCCTTTCTTTCTGGCATCAACCTCATTACCCATGCACTTTAAATCGCTGAAAACCTTCAGGTACAAGTAGGGGATAGAATAAATGACCCCTAGAGGCTCTTTCTAGCCACATGACTCCATTAAATGTAGTACCTTATCTGACTAAGTACATTGAGAGGATGAAGTACATCCTTCAAAGTGATGATTTCATTCTATAAACCTCTGGCCTGGTTTCCTTGGAGAGTACTTCTCTGCTTTCTATTTTCTCTGTTAAAATTTGGATTAAAATATTCTCAATATTGTCTCAAGTTAAGGGGGTAGCCTACTTCCTTCAAGCATCACAGTCTCAACCTTTAGCTGTTCTTTGAGTGCTTCCTGGAAGGTCTTGGCTCTCTAATTAGATTGTGAGCTTCTTGAGACTAGGCAAAATTCAGCCTTAGTCAAAATGTTAAAGTCTACCAAGGAAGCACTTTTGGTTGTCTGCTGGCCCAGGAGCCCAATGTTTTATACTCCTCTCCTTTAAAGGCTGTCATTATACAAAACAATCAGGTTCCCACACCTGGATAGTGGGAACCCCTTATCCAAATCTGCTTCCAGAAAAGACATAAAATATGTTCATTAGAGAGATATAAATAACTGATACTATCTTAAAATATTATTCCTTCCAAAGAGTATTTGCATTTTTAATATCCATACCTGCCTTAGAAGGTATAAACAGCCACATAGGAAAGATGAAGATAAAATATGGTCCTTGTTCCATTGTCCTTGTGGAATCGGCAGTTTAAGAGTAGAGATAAGGCTTATGTGTAAATAATTATAATATAAAAATAAAATATAATGAATGGCAAGCACCCAAAAAGGTATGGGGATGGGGATTATGACTGCTTATAAATCATCAATGAGGATCAGTGAAGTCTTCATGAAAAAAATAAAATGTGATCAAGGCCTTGAAAGATGGGTCAAATTTGAATAAGGATGAGAGGGAAGCCATACCATGTAATAGCATGGAACATAGAATACTTAAAGGTTGAGAAATGGTATAGTACTTCTGGAGCTACATGGATAGCTTGGAGTCAGATAATTTTGAATGCTAGACCAAGGAATTTCAATTTAATTCAATAGGTAATTGAAAGCCATTAAAAGTTTTTGGGAAGAGGAGTGACAGGATCAAGTCTTGTATTAGGAAGATAATTTTGGCAGCATGACATAGGGTAGATTGGGAAGAGGAAGAGATTGGAAGTAAGATGTTAACAGCAATGTTGGAAATTGGAGGGCGAGGAGGAGGGTGGGGGAGAGGAGGAACAAGGTAGCCAGGGGAAATGAGAGAGAAAATCTGGAGGTTGAAACTTAAGAAATGAAATTTTAATGTTGAAATTTCATAAATTAGTCAACAGATAGGAGAAGTACCTTACCAAAAGTATGCTTTTCCAGTACCTCAGAAATCAACTTCATTGGCCATGGCCTATTCTGCCAATGTATATAGTCATACCTGGCAGGAAAGTTAATATTTTACAGTATATTTTTGTCCCGCAGGTGACCTAGAACTGTCAGTAACAAAAGTAAGTTCTCAATACTTAATGACTGATTAGAATTGGGCATCTTTTCATAAAGATCATATGACTGACTTTACAATTGCCTTCCATCAAATATTTGCTAAAACACCAGCTCCTTTACCTTTGGGATTCCGTAAAAATGCCTATTGCTAACAAAAGCTTCTTGTCCTTGGTAATGTGAATAGTATGACACATGACTTATAAATGTGACTTTTGAAATGTCCAGTTGAAACTTATTCTTTATTTATCCAAAGACCTGGCACAGTAGATAACATTTATCAGCAAAAAGTATTTCACAACATAGTTAACATATATTAGGGTAGAATTAAATGGCAATTAGTGCAACTAGCCCCCCAAGAATGGTATTCTTTGAACTTTCTCTGGGCTTACTGTATAACTTTCAAGATCCAGGCAAAGGCTTTAAGGAATTTAAATTAAAAAAGAGTACAGCACTTCACAAAATCTTTTGTGAGTAGGTCAAAGGGTTGATTAAGAGAAATAGAGTCTAACAAAATCTAGGGTGAGTGTGATCGCTCAGTCCATTAAGGTATGCACCTCTGATCATTGTGGCCAAGATGAGCTATCAAAGCATTGAAGGATATTTTAGAATCTGTGCTCCAATGACCATTATGTAACAGTGGTTTAACTTTTAAAAAAGAAAGACAATGCTCTTTGTGATTTGAGTCTATGGACATAAAGAACAAAGCCAAGCTTTTTCCAGGAGAGTGGCAGTTCCAAAAGGTCCCCTCTATGACTCTTTAGACCAATAGAAGAGATGTGCCAGTCATACTTAAGATGCTGCCATTGGCAATATAGAATGTTGCAAATGCACAGCACAAAAGAGAGGGGACTTTGTAATACTATGTGCAAATTCTAGAGGAAGAGAACATAGAATTTAATCAGATGTCACTGCCTTTAGGCAATAAGATGTTGATGCACTGGAACAAATATTTGGAACTAAAGTATTTAACATAAGCTATAAAGGTTCAAAGTGAATACTTTGGGCATTTCAAATCTGACCGCCTGCGTTTGGTCAGATGGAAAATTTGTGAATTCCAATGCCCAGTTTTACTACTGTGTCAACAAGGGGAGGCTGCCATTCAGTTAGTAGATATCTCATGGAGATTAGAAGTCAAACTCTAATTTTTGGATAGAGAGAACGTTTCCCGAAGCACAGTTTCTAACCGCATACTGCATGAATTGGCACACTACTAGGAATGTAGTAAACCCTAAATAAATACTTCAATAACCCATGCTCAAAATAGCTTGGATTGTTCCCCTGCCTTTTCCTCTCTCTTTTAGGCAACAGAAAATAGGTGCTGGCAGGGCATCTGGGTAGCTAACTTAATTGGGGTAGCTAAGGTCATTCGAAAGTCACACTATGATCAGCACATTTAAAAGAAAGTCAGCATACTTGTTGAGAAAAAAAAGTACCAGACACTTAGTAGGTCTACCAGAGGGGGATACAGTAAATTTACAGGTTGTGATTAAGGGAAAATTACTCTTGCCTTTGTCAGCGGATACCACCACCTCAATTCCTGGCGGCAACTTTGGTAGGATATGCCAGTGAAAAGAAAGAGAAAAGGACATTGTTCAGCCCTGAAAAGCATAGTACCAGGGATGTTTCTGGACAGGAAGTGGGTATTCACTATCCCCCATATGGTAATGAGAAAAAATGAACCTTATAAAAGTAGATCTTTCCTGTCTACCACCACCCCTCTCCACCTCCCCTTTAAGACTATGAATCCAAGTACTTCTAAGTTTTTGGTTTGCATTTGTCTCTGTTACAAGAGGCAGAACCTAAGAAGAGATGGGTACAAAATTCAAACTAGTATGCACAGGTCTGCCTGACTTAGATTATGGTCAGTTTCATTGCTGTACCTCTTGTTATATTGACCTTATTCAGTAAATGTCCTTTAATCTCAAAGTATGTGAATAAATAAAGATCATTGGATTTGGAGTCAGAGCACCTGAGTTCAATTCCTGCCTTGGACATTACCCATATGACTGTGGGCAAGGTAATTCATCTTCATCGATTTCAGTTTGTTCATCTGTTAAATGAAAGGATGCCACAGAATGATCTCCAAGTCTCTTCTAACTCTAAATCTATGATCATATAAGCCTCTGAAGCTGAAAAAGAGAAGATCCTCTGGGAATAGAAGCAGTGTGACAAAGTATGATGGATTTATTTATGCCCTTAAATATGAGACAGAGAAAATACAGAAAAGAAAAAAGAGCTGGTGATGTGTAGATACCAGAGAGAGTGTGTTTATTCATGTGTAGGATGACTGAAAAGGAGCCTAGTAACCCCTATCTCAAGTACTTCCTTCTCAAAGAGAAGGATCTATTATTATCTTTGGGTGTCCTTTGTAAGCTCTTGCTACAATCTTTCAAACATATGAAAAGAAAAAAATAACCCTGATAATGTAGCATAATGTTGAATGGCCTGCCATAGGAAAAACAGTGTAATATACATTCTAATTTTCCTGTACCTATTATATGAACTTGAACCTTAGGAGACTTTTATAGTCAATGCAAATAGTAGATATTTATAGTAAGAATACTGTCCTAATAGTACATAAAGCATCATTTAAAAAATACTTAGCATTGTGAAAATACTGACTGGCAAGCTTTTTGAATAAAAGGTAAGCAATAGAAACATTATGCTATCCCAAATCCTTCACATTTGCTTTAGCTGTGACAGAGAAAAGAGAATGGGAACTATTCAGCTAAATAATAACATGTATTTATTTTTTTTTAAATGGGTAAGCCATTAGCTTACAGAAAGTATTTATGAAATATATTATATTCCTGAAACAGGTACAATTTAAATGTGGCAATACATCAAATGAATTACCAAAATATTGCTTTTACTGTATGCTTATTTAATGTGCCACTTTCGTTTTTAATGAGAATGTATGTAAAGTGCTTTTAATGGTAAAACAACATATAAAGTGCATTTTTTTCTTAATCTTCATGTTACTCAAAGTATTGCCAGTTTTGATTAGTCAGATGCACTGAAATAAATGTTAACGTGGAATAACACAGCATTTTATGGAAGCTGAAACATAATAAGGTCCAGAAAGAAAGGAACCTTCACCCTCCTAAACAATTTCCTCCTGATGTATATGTTCGAAAGAGGTGGTATTCACTACAATTCAAGTTATGATTTATTGGTTGCTAATCTTGACTACAAGATAACATTTCAAAGGTCAGCATTGCACTAGTGAGATACAAAGATTCTGAGAGTTTGATATTAATGGCCTTATTTATTCACTTGGCCGAAGTCAAACTAATATTTGATTAGATGTTACAATTTTCTCATCAGATCCCCACTCTTCTATGGAAGCTGATCTTCTAATATAAGATAGAAAGTTGCAGTGAATTTTTTCCCTTTATGTAAGTAGTAAGCTTATTACCCAGATATGTATCACTGATCAAAGGAAAAATAACTTATTTCCTTACTTTGATACTTTGATGGATCCACAGTTTTATCTGTGTGGGTGTTCCTTCCACAGTGACGTGTCTCAATTCCTCATTTCCTTCTCATTTGACCCAATTCTTGTCTATATCTTTCCATAAATTCTTGAGACCTTTCTCTGAGTATTGTAGTACCTCCAATGTACCAACATAAAATTTGGCCTTTATCTCATTTTCGATACATGACTAATGCCTCCTTTTCCAATCATTTATTTAATGATATCGTTTATTCTCTTTTAAAGGACCAAGTCATCATCAGTCATTTGCAAACTACTCAAGTATGATTATGGGCAATTCATTGGCACATTGTCAAAATTTCCTAATGTGCAAAATGGAAATAGTGATAATAATATTTACCCACTTTCCATGATTGCTCTGAAGAAAGCACTGTGCAAACCTTATAGCACTATATAATTATATAAATATACTATTTTTTGTGAAATTGATTTCTAATTTATTGGGACGTAAACATTGGAGACTATATGATAGCATACAAAATGTAATCCTACCTCTTAATAAATAACTTTTTTGAAAATTCAGTGAAATGACTTTGGACTTGCAACTTTGATGATTTAGATATAATTCCAAACTTATTTTTGGAGGAAGCTGCTTTTCATTTCCACCTCTCTGATTTTGGTCCTTCCTCTTTTTCCTTTCTCCAAGTAAGTGTCATATAAGAAGTGACACTTGAGCTGAACTTTGGAGGAAGTTAGGGATTCTAACAGGTAGAGATGAGGCATGATGGACTACTTGTAGTACAAAGGTAGGAGACTGAATGTGCTGTATGACGAATAACAAGTAGCCTAGTTTGAGTGGACCATAGAGTGAAGATGAGCAATACACAGTAAGTCTGGAAAGGTAAGCTACAGGCAGACTATAATGGGTTTTAAAGGACAAATGGAGTTTGTATTTTAACCTATAGGCCGTAGTAAGTTGGAACTTTTTAGCAGGAGAATGATACAGACAGAGTGGTTTAGGGATGTCACTTTGGCTACTTTGTGAAAGACAGACTAAAGAAGATAAAAACTGGAGGATAGAGGACAAGCTAAGAAACGAGCACAACAGTCCAGATGAGAAAAGGGTCTGAACTAGAGTGGTGATCACATGACTGGAGATAAAGGAGCAGATTCAAGAGATGTGATGAAGATATAATCAATAAAACTGTAGCCAGTTGGATGCATTCATCCAGGGAGTGAGGTATGAGAAAAAGTAAAGAGTTGAAGATTTGAATATGGATAATTGCAACAATGGTAACCACCCTAAGTTAGTTAGGAAGATAGGTGGATTTGAGATAAGAGATAATAAGTTCTATTTTGGACGTGCTGAGTTTGAGCTGCCTACAGGACATCCCAGTTGAAATGTTCATTGGCAATTTGTAACACAGGACTTACTAGATATATAGATCTTGGAATCATCTGCGCACAGGTAATAATTAAACACACTTGAGCTGGTAAGATCACCAGTAGAGACATTGCAAAGAGACAGAAAAAGACAGCACAGAAAAGAGCCTTATGTTGTACCAACATTTAGAGATGAACTGAATCATGTTTGGGGAGATGCATATATTTTTTAATGACACCAACTTGTTTGATCCCACAAAATCCCATCCTTTTGTCCCCTATTTTTACCAATGACAAAGCAAAGACTCAGGAAGTTTAAGTGATTTGCCCAGAATTGCATTGCTAGGAAGTGTGAGAGAAGAGATTCAAACTCAGTTCCTCAATCCAAATCCAGCGCCCTCTTCTTTCACATATTTTCAATAATATACTTGTATGACTACAAAAAGATCTAGGCCACTTGTATTAAGAATGAGGGCTAGCCAATGGATAAGTCAAGTACTATATTGATAACCACAATATTAAAAGAGACAGAGGAAGGCATTAAGCACATTGGGTACTTTATCTAGGGAAAATCAACTTTAACACTTTTTTTTAAGTACCAGCTATATACAAGCCACGGTAGTAATATAGGTATAGGTGGTAGCTACAGATAATTCAGATACTTAAATGGATCTTCAGTCTATGCAATTATTACGTATTTCCTCTCCAGTGATAAAGACTTCAGTTTATCATACATACCTATGCTTTACAGCTCTTGTCCAGGTTCTCACCTTTGTTGTAGGGAGTTGACCCAATAAACTAAGACCTTCCTCAATCTCTCTTAACAAGGATTTGCACTTTAGCAGCTGTGTGGAGGATATAGGAGTAGAGAATGATTTAAGTCAAGGAGACCAATTAGGAAGCTGCTGTGATAGGAGAAAGGTAATGAGAGCTTGAAAGGTGGGGGCAATATAAATAGAGAGAGGGGAAGAGAAGTTAGGTATGGAGTTGGAACCAACAAGATTTGTCAGTGTGGAATAGAGAAAGCAAAAAGTCAAAGATGACATCAAGATTGTGAAGCCTTGAGCGAATGGAAGGGTTGTGGTGCTCTAGACAGTAACAGGAAAGTTAGAAAGATGGGTAAGTTTGGGGAGAAAGATAATGTAATATCTGTGATCTGAATCACAATCTATCCATGTTTGATTAGATTTTATGATGCTATTAGACCCAAAATGAAAATATGGGGGGATGAGGAAGGATGTGGACCTTTTATTCATCGGTCTCTGTACATAGACCATCCTTCCAATATGCTTGCCATAGTTACTGAGGTGATTTGGGGAGCAGAGGATGAGGGACAGAATTTTCCCAATGGCACTTTCACATAGCTGTTAGTTTATAACTGCCCTGAGATATTAAGCAACCCATTAGGACGGAGGAAGGTTTAGACTTTTCATAGAATGTAGAGTGGGAGAGTACTGAGAGGATCTAGGGAGGGTAGGCCAAGTAATGTTAAACACAAGTCCTGCTATTGGCTATCATATTAAAGATGATAAGCAACCTGTCTTCCAACTCTCTGATTGGTTGACCATACTTGGTGCTATGTCACATCCCCACCTAAGAAGCCCCATTCCCACTTTGGATACTACTAGCCTAGACACAGCCCTCCTTCAGCTCCCACTTCAGCCTCAAAAATAGGCAGGAGGGAGGAAATCAACCCAGAAGTAAAGATTTCTTACATCCTCCCAACAGAAGTTGAGCACTAGTAATTTGCTCATGAATAGGTAGAGTCCATCAGATGACACTGATGAATGTCGGAGCTCCACGGTACCCTGGCTACTGAGGCTATTACCCAGTCTCAACTCCACTAACCCCCACATCAGTTTCTCTGGGTTTCTATGTTTTCAAGATTTCATGAAGTTTAAAAATTACCTTGGAGATAGAGTCATTTGAAGCCCTATGAGCTTTTAAGGGGGAAATTGGTCAAAATAATCTTCTATAAATGCAACTTTTTTGTTTAACTTCAGTTGTTTTTTGTGCTAAGATGCTTTTTTGGTCAATTGGACATATCAGGATCTAAATAGAGGCCTTGATCCATAAAAATAACACTTGATGTCTTTTATACCATCAAGAGATGAACCATACCTACTCTTAAAATGTCTGAATTTTGTACAAACAAGTCCAGTAGCCATGTTTCCTTTTACATTGAATGCTAGCAGAGTTTTTAAAAATACATTTTTATTGATTTCTTTTTGTTTTTACAAAAAAAAACCTTCATGGAACAAAATCATCTCATCCTACAATGTGTCTGTTTCTCTTATTTGTTCTATCATACAGATAAACACATCTTTCTAAAGTGATAAACAAAGCTTAATCCACACTGTGTAGTGGCAAAAGTAATTCACTATCCCACGGTCTATCACTCATTTTCATATATATGACAGAATCCAGGGAAAGAAACAGGAAATACTATTAGAAGAAATGATCTCGAACCTCCTACTTTTTTTTTTCCAATTTAGTACAGAAATTGCCTAGCAAAAACACATGGCACATATTTTGACAATCTAGTCTAATTTTTCATGTTCATTCTTGCGCTTTTATTTGGAAGGAAATATGAAGAGAATAATGACCCCAAGTACAAAGGTCACATCCTGTTATCATTCTAGTTGGTCCTTTGGTAGCAAAGATGAGAAGCCAAAATCAACAGGGTTTAAAATAAAAGGTCTGATGTGACAGTGTGACAATAAGTATGCTGAAGGCTCATTTCTGAGTGCTAAGACAGAGGAACTGCTATGCATTTTGGAGACCCCAACAGATCTCTATGCAAGTGGATGTTTTGGTTTTGGTTTGCAAACTTTGATTTCACTGATGTAGATAAATCTGAGTAAGGAAGGGTGAGTGTTTTATAATGTACAGCTTTTGACAGTTGTAGTTGTACCAAAACAGTACAGTACTTAACAAAACACCATAGGTCTAGAGCTAGAAAAAGATTAAGGATTATGTCATACATCCACTTTACAGAGGAGTACAATAAGAGCTAGAAAGGCAAGATAATTTGCCCAAGTCACACAAATAGTAAGGAATAAGGAAGATTCAAACCCAGGTCCTTTGATTCCACATGTAACGTTGCTTGCATTAAACCATGCATTATGCCACATCATAGACATCACTTTTCTAATTATACAAGTTATAATCTGGTGTACATAATTAAATACTTAATGATAAAATGATCCTAAGACAGGGTAGGATAGAACTCCTTTTTTGATGGGTTCCCCAGCTTTCTTCTCCCCTATATCACTGTCCCTCTACTTCTACACCCAGTTCCTATTTTCAGAGTATCTGTATTTCCTTGATGGATTTTTAACATTCTCATTGCAATAGGGTGACCGGTTTTTGCTATGGTTTTCAAATACATAAAAAGTCGTGTATATATCATCATTCTTTTAATTTCAAAATTAAGAGGTAAGTGTGGCTAGTCAAGAATCCTGAGATTTAAGTCCTGCCTCTGACACAAATTATGATAAATCAATTCACCTACTGGTCATTGTTCAGTTGTGTCAGAGTCTTTGTTATCTCATTTGGGGTTTTTTTGGGTAAAAGTACAAGAATAGTTTGCCATTTCCTTCTCCATTTCATTTTACAGATGAGGAAACTGAAGCAAATGGGGTTAAGTGACTTGACCAGGGTCACAAAACTAGTGTGTGAGGCCACATGTAAACTCAGGTCTTCCTGACTCCAGGCATTCTATCCACTGAACCACCTAGCTGCCCTTTACCTTTCAGTACCCCTTAGGAATCTTTCTAAAGGAATATAAATTACAAACAACTTGCTGGTCAGCATACACAGAAGTCCTTTACACACAAGGAATTTCCACAAATGGAATCATAGGTCTTTGCAATTAAAAAAAATCTAGCTGAATTGATTTTGTTCATGCAAAAGCTTTTCAATTTAATATAATCAAAATTGCCTCTTTTTTCTTCAATGTCAACCTCTATCCTTTTAGTGAAGAATTCAAAAATGTCCAAAATCCGAGGGGAGAAAACTATTAAAATGAAGTATTTCACACATCCTACAGTTCATTCAATGAAATTGAAACATCAATTTTCTTTTTTTTCTCCTTTCTAAGAAAACAATATGTTTTTCTGGTGAACAGTTTATAATACCAATATAGGCATTACATATCATAGTAGCTGCTAGGTGATAGAGTGGATAGAGCTCTGGGCCTAAAGTTTGGAAGATCTGAAATCAAATCTAGCATCAAGACACTTACTAACTCTGTCACCCTGGGGAAGTCATTTAATCTCTTTATGTCTCATTTTCCTCAACTGTACAATGGGCATAATAACAAGCATCCACCTCCCAAGGTTGTTGTATAATGTATAATGAGGATCTCTTCTTCTCTCTCTCCTTCTCTCTGTCTCTGTATCTCTCTCTCTCTCTCTCTCTCTCTCTCTCTCTCTCTCTCTCTCTCTCTCTCTCTCTCTCTCTGTGTATATATATATATATATATATATATATATATATATATATATACATATACATGTATGTACAAATATGCAAGTATGTATGTGTATACACATATATATGAGGATACACAAATGATAATATTTATAAAGTGCTTAGCACATGCTAGGTACTTAATAAATTGTCATTTCCTTTCATTCCAGTAATTAAAAGAATATATAGAAGTATCATTACAACCAAAATTCTCAAAGTCATAGACTTTTAAAAAGTCATCCAATGACAAAGAATTCAGAAGTCCTCCTTAATTTAGCACATGAAGACTTTTCTCTTTTGAAGTAGGTGCTTTCACCTCTGCCACATTTTAAAGCTAAGTGAAAATCTTCAGTTCCTGTGAGGCAAAGGGCAGCTCAGATGCTCAAAGATCTCTTTCTCCAGTTATCATTTCTACAGTCATAAATTAAGAATATTCCCTTAGTTAAGTGGATGCATTATCCAAACTTCGTGATATCATTTTCTGGGTTTTGCTGAAATCATCTGTTTTCTTCTTACTTGTAAGTGCAGTTTCAGGTTTCCATTGGGTGCCTTTTCCCTCCTTCTGTGGCTTTATGTTTTCCTTAAGATGATAGTCCATTTTTCATGGTTGTATTTTTTATGTTCACTTTTACCTGTTGTTATAATGGATGTTTTACAATTATTCTGATTGCTCAGCATTTCCTGACTGCTATAAAAATGTCAGTTGAAAAATGTTGCATTGGAAAAAGCCCTGGATTTGGAGTCAAATGACTTTTGTTTCAGTCTCAGCCCTGCTACTTATTTCCTTGGGTTAGCTTTTTTGGGTGCCACTTTTCTCATCTGTAAAGTAATAGATTCAGTTAGATTAGTTTAAGGTCCGTTCCAGCTCTAAATCCCATAGATCTTCAAATAATCACACTAAAGTCTCAATGGTGACAGAAGGCATAGAGGAAAGGAAGATGAGAATTAAGGACATTAAAAACATTAATAGGTAATAAGAACAACCAGAACTTATATAGTGGCTTGCCAAATGCTTTCCAAATACTATCTCATGTCATCCTTGCAACAACCCTGAGAATTAGGTACTATTATTAAATTCATTTTACACATGAAGACACTAAAGATAGCAGAGGTTGAGTGAGTTGCCCAGAGTCACATAGCTAATAAGTATCTGAGGTTGGATTTGAACTTACATCTTCTTGATTCTAGATCAAAAGCTTGGCACCGCCTAAAAATCAACTTTCTATATTATTTGTATTCAGAAATGCTTACTTAAACCATCTTTTCTCCCTGCTTTTCCTATATTCCAAAGAAACCAAGGAAGCAATCTTCATAAAAACAACAAAATTAAAATAATCAAAAAAGTTGTTATAATAATATCATGTATCATTCTATTTGTTATTTAGTCATTTTCATCATGTCCAACTCTTCATACCCCATTTGGTATTTTCTTGGCAAAGATATAGGAGTGGTTTGCCATTTCCTTCTCCAGCTCACTTTAGAGATAAGGAAACTTGAAGCAAACAGGGTTAAGTTACTTGCCCAGGGTCACACAGCTATTTAAATTTGAATTCAGGTCCTTCTGTCTCAGGGACTTACCTGACTCAGGGACTAGCTACACAATGAATTAACAGATCCAAGAATCACACAAACAATTTAAAGAATACTTAAAGATAATTTTACTTCTGAATAACAAGTTTCAACTCTGGAGGATGAACTTCCATCAATTACTCAAGAGAGTACAGAGTAGGAAGAACATTCAGAAGATTCAGGTTCAGATGCCTTACTAACTGCATGACCTTAGTCAAATCACTAACTTTTTTAAATTCACTTTTATTCTAAACTTAAGAAACATCAAATAAAATGAATATTTCTGTATACATAGAACAGGAAAAAAATGGATTGTCCATCCACAGCTTAGTCTTTTAAGACTTGAATAAGTTCAGCTTTTAACTTTCAAAATTATCCTGTGTATCTGTTTCTTTCCAACCATCCTTCCATTCACCTCTCTGCATTTTTTAGAAGGTACCTCTTTCTTTTTTTCCCCTATATCTCTATCTTCCCTCTCCCTCTTACTCCCTCCCTGTAGAAAAGAAAAAGAAAGTCCCTGTAAAAAATATCCATAAAGTAAAATTAATTACTGCATTAGACACGTATGAAAATTGTTCTGCATCTCGAGTCCATCATCTCTCTGTCAAGAGGTGAGTAGCATGTTCCATCTTCAGTCCTCTAAAAATATAAAATGGTCATTTAATTGATCAGAATTCATTAGCATTTCATAGTTATTTTTATTTATAATATTGTTATTATATAGATTGTTCTCCTGCTTCTGCTCAATTCATTCTACATCAGTTCATACAAATTTTCCCAAGTTTCTCTAAGACTGTCCATTTCATTATTTCTTAAAACTCAATAATACTCCATTACATTGTATATCATGATTTGTTTAGTCATTCCTAAATTGACTTCCCAACCCCTTTAGCTTCCAATTTTTGCTAATAAAAAGGAGCTGCTATGCACATCTGTACATATGGATCCTTTTCTTTCTTTGACATCTTTGGGGTAGTACACATAATCTAGTAACTTTGGGGACATAGTTCCAAATTGCTTGCCAGAATGTCAAGGACAACTCAGAAGTTCACTAACAATGTACTAATTTCCCTTCCAATAACTTCTTTAAAAAATTTTTGCCTTCTTTCCTAATCTGATGGATATGGAGCAAAACCTCACAGTTGTTTTAATTTTAGACAAATCATGTAGTCTCATCGTGTCTTACTTCTTTATCAGTGAAAAGAGGTGAAATGATCACCAGAGTTTGTTAGAGCTCTGACATTCAGCAACATAAATTTTCATTCCATTGCCTATTGTTCCAAGTGGGCCTGAAACTTTGAACCTCTTTTTTTGTGTGTGATTCAGAATGCTATTTGTTGGGATATTATCTGTTATGCAAGGGAAATAATGTAAGTCACTACCTATTCTTTATCACATGCATAAATCACTTGTGATCAAGCACAGTGTAAAATTTGAGATCCATAATATTTCATTAAATTTTATCTTCAGAAATCCTAAAATTAATTAATCTTTATAGCAAATACACAGGAGACTCAGGATTTATCTGCAGTATCAAAGTAGCCCCATGAGCTTTTATGTCTCAATTCTGCTTCATGAAAGTGGTTTGAAATTGAGGAAAGATAGCTAAGAGGTCTGATCTGGAGTCAGAAGACCTGGTTTAGAATCTTGATTCTTCCAGGATCATGTAACCCTGTGACCTTGGGAAAATCAGTTCACTTATGTGAGCAGTTTCAAGCAATCAGTAAATAAGCATTTATCAAGCAAAGTGCCGTACTTGGCCGTGGTCATAAAAACACAAGATGAAAGTCTCTGCCCTTAAGGAGTTTATATTCTAACTGGGGAAACAACTTGGACTCATATGTAAATGTAAAATACATACAAAGTAAATACCAGGTAAAATTAGATACAGTGAGGATGGTAAGACCTTCTGGAGATCATCGTGCTCCTCTTCTGAGTAGCTCCAACTGTGTTTGGTCTTTGTTACAGTTGTGATATCGACTAATGCACCACTTACATTAATATAACATTTTATATTTATATGTCTGCATAAATACATATATTTATGTTACATGTTATGATATATTTATATAATGCAAATACAACATTTGCTACGTGTACTAATGCACTAAGTACTAGCCATCTGGATGACTTCATCTGAATTCAGTCATCAGAATGTTACTTTTAAATTCTATTTCCTTAGCATTTCATAAAATTTCTACTAGGTTTGGTGTGTCCCAGAGGACAACGTTATTTTGGCAATTCATTTCCATAGCAATTTCAGTAGCATTGTTTTGTAAAACATTCCTTGGCCAATATTAGTTGTATAGTCTACAATTAAGTTCCCCCAGTAGAACTAGGGTATGTGTGGAAGAGCATATAAATTAGGGGTTAAGGCTGGTTATAAATTCAGGAAATTTAAGTGTCAAAGATACTGACAATAGTGATTACATAGAAGGCAGAATAAATACTGATATTATAGCTTACAATTTATCTTTGGCAGACAAAGTGTGCTTATAGTTATATGCTTTTTTGCGAGGGAAGGAAAAAAGTCCTTTGTATTGGGTTCCAATTTTCTGTTTTATCTTTTTCCCCCTTAAAATCATATCTATCAAAATATCTTAGTCACTATCGCTATTAGCCTCAGCAAATATTTCTCAAAAGTATCAGTTCAACTCTCTACGTTTCTTCATCTCCAGAATAAGGGAGTTAGATAAATAACTAGACTAGATATTAAGTACATACCTATACACCTTGGATTTTGAGGAATAGTCTTAATTTTCAGAAAACAAAGTAGTCTTTTTTTGTTTTGGTCCAAACTTCTGGTTTCATTGGTATAGAAAACTTACAGATCAGGAAACCAATGAATGGATATCTGATCTTGAGGGTTGCCATGGCCATGGAGAGGTTGACACAGCCAGGATGTGTCCGAGGCATGAACTGGATCTAGGTCTTGCTATAGCCTGCTACCACTTAAGAAAATTTAATTTCAGTGAGAACTGGCAAAAAAGAACTAGCCATTATCAGACTATGCATCCCAGTTTTTGGCACCTATTACAGTGTCCCAAAGATTTTTGTGCAGCTTTGAACTCTAAAAACTTAAAATAGCAGTAAGATTTTTGTGATACCCTGTGTAAAGTTCTCTCACTAATTCAAAAATGCTATAACTTGTATGATATTCATGATGTTCAATAATATAGTTGGAATTCACACAGCCCTTTTTATTTTCTATTTTCACAGTAATTTATGGTTTATAAGTCACATTGTTAAAATGAAATAGAGAGGAATCAATTGATTCTCATTTTCACATAGGGAAAATGAGGTAAGAAAGTGACATATTTATGCAATCAGGTGGTGAAAAAGTCAAGCATAAAACTCAAAATTCAAAACTACTTGTCTCCCAAAAGTTGCCAGTAAAATTATATTAATACGTTGAAGAAGGAGATATTTTTCATGTAAAGGTTAAAAACAGTAACGATAGCTACCATTTAGACAGGGCTTTAAGTTTTGAAAAGTGCTTTACATACATCGCTTCATCCTCTCAACAATCTTGGGAGGCAGCTGCTATTATTATTCCCACTTTATAGATGGAAAAACTGAGGCAAGCAACGGTACAGTAATTTGCTAAGGTCACATAGCTTAAAAGAAAGTATCTGAAGCTGAATTTGAACTCAGCTCTTCTCTTCTTTGTGTCCAGATCTTAACTTTTATACTTTAATACTGCTACAAAAGTTCTGTTTGGTACATCTTAGAGTAATATATAAATGTAGGGTTATTACTAACAACACACCCTGAAATATCTTGAAAGTACAATGGTATGCTGATTTTTTTTACCCTTTAAGATGAAATATGAAATCAGTTTTAAATTCAGTTTAATTTCATTCAACATTCATTAATAGCCTGTAGCCTGCCAAACACTACACTAATTGTAATGGTTCACATTTGATCACTGGAATATCAAACAGCCCTATGAGAATAGCAGCGCAGATATTGTTATCCCTGAGTAGCAAATGAAGAAACTACTTCAAAGACCTCCAATAAAATCCTCCAAAATTCTGCAAAATCATGACTCCTCCAGGTCAGAGATTACATTTGAATCTAGGCCCTTTGACTTGAAATAGATCACTGCTTTGTCCAGTACTCTAATGGGATTACAGAAGAGTTTAACAAAGTTCTAGTCAAATTACTCTAGAGTCATGGATACTAAGCAATATTTCCTATGAATGACTAAACACAATACTTTCATATGTTGTTTCCATAACTTAGGAACTGAGAAATGATCCCAAAATAATTTGTTTATTGTTTGCACTTCATAGTTTAACGTGATGGAACACCGCTGTGCTGAATAAGTAGACACGAAACTCTTTAGTTATAAGAAATTATATCGAGAATTAATGAATTTCAAATTCTAAGCCAATCTACTTCCCATAAATAATGTGGAGAAAGAAGTAGCAGTGCTACCTACACAAATTTTCAAGGCAAAGTTACTCTGTGACTAGAAAAAGATTTAGAGCACAATTATGGTCCCTAAAATATAAGTACTTAAGAAGAAACTTACCATATGTTTAAAATTATCTGTGACTGCATTTATGATCTGTGATAAGTATATATTTTCTGGAATGCAACTTTAAAGGTTTTCTGTTTTATGTTTATGGCATTATTGTGCAGCTCACCTCTAGCAATTTATAATGGGGCTTTAAAAATTCAAAAAATAAAATAAAGATTTTTATTCTATGACTGTGAGTAGTAATTTCACTTTATATAAAAATGCTAACTCATTCTGGTGAAAATACAAATAATTCAAAATGACAGATTTAATAAACCACATTCTGGGAACATTTTGTGAATGCAGCTCTGTAATGCTTAATGCAAATACTTCTTCTGGTTTTAATGTTGATTCACATAATCAATGTGGGACTGACAGTAATATACTGGGCTCTGGTGAGAGATGTTGAATGCTCTCTCTCTGACTGAAATTGTAAGAAAATTTCGCAGGTTTCTCAAGGTCACTATTAAAATATGTCAAGCTCAGATAATACAGAGGCACAATATTTAAGTCAGAAGATTTGAGCTTTGAGGCCCAGCTCTACCACCCACTAGTTCTATGACTGGGCAAGACTCTTACTTTCTCAAAGTCTCAGTGACACCATTTGGAAAATGGGGACCTTAATGCTCATACCACTAACCTTATCATAAGTAAAGTACTTTGTAAACCTTTTAATATTACATAACTATACAATCTTATTATCATGGAATCATGGCATAAGGCCTGATAGTATTCAGTCAATCATCATATGTTATTAAGTATTTATTTTGTGCTAGAAATTGTCCACTGGGGTTACAAGGAAAAGCAAAAGCATTCCCTGACCTTGAAGAGCTTATGTTTTTCTTTTTGTCTTTTACTCTTCATTAATTTTATTTTTTTCATTCTTTCCTTCAGAACTCTTCCTTCCCTACCCATTGATAAAGTGAAAACCAAAACTTGTTACAGATATTTATAGTCAAGCAAAACAAATTTTCACATTGACCACGTCCAACAAAACAAATAAAACCTACATCTCAATTTGTACTCTGAGTCTATCACCTCTCTAACTTAGGGTTGGGGGCATGTTTCATCATGAATTTTCTGGAATTGTGGCTAGTCAATATGTTGGTCAGTGTTTATGAGTCTTCAAGGTTGTTTGTTTTTACCATATTGTTATTATAGTACAAATTCTACTGGTTCTGCTCATTTCATTTTACGTCAGTTCATAGAAGTCTTCTAAAGTTTCTCTGAAACCATCCTCTTTATTCCATCCCATTCATATACTATACCATGTTCGGCCATTCCCCAACTGATATGTAGGTACTTCCTTAGTTTTCTATAAAAAGAGTTGCCATCAACATTTTTGTACATATTGGAGGGATGTTAAATTTTAATGCAATAGAAAACATGTATAGAAGCAGTTGACATAAAAGATACATAGAGTGTAGATGGAAGGTATTTTTAGATGGAAAGTAACTTTGGCATCTTGGGGAGTGGGACAAGAATCCTTTGTTGAAGGTGGTGAAAGTGAAGAAGATTTGGAAGAAAAGCTGTTTCAGAAACCTCATAGCCATTTTATAGCACCAATGTTGTAAAGCAACCCTAAGAAAGACACAAAGGGAAGTAACTGATGATAGCCTCCATTTCAATAATATTTCAAGATTACGTTCCTCCTTCATTTTTGAAGAAGACCATGACATCAGAGAAATGATGACATGACTTGCACTTGACTTTGTTTTGAGGGAAGGAGGGCTGTGCAGGTCACCAGTCTCACTTCTCCTCCTCAGCCATCTGAGTCCATTGACCAGATATTCATCAAGATGACTCGAGATGGCCCAGGATGCAATGGGAAGCCTTGGCCTTCTTAGACTGGCCTTTTCAGGTATTCACTTAGAGGGAAGTAATGCCCATTGAGTGAATGGAAGGAGGGAAGGAAGGAAGGAAGGAAGGAAGGAAGGAAGGAAGGAAGGAAGGAAGGAAGGAAGGAAGGAAGGAAGGAAGGAAGGACATCTAGGCACTTGACTGTTGCTCTATCACTCTTAAGAAGCAAATGATCCCAAAATAATCTGTTTATTGGTTGCAGCTCATAGTTGAATGTGATGAAATGCCACTGTGTTGATTAAGTATAGATAAGATCAGGGGTTGATTAGTGACCATTCCACAAGGGCATGTTCTGGGATATCTTGGGGATATCTGGGTCTGAATTCCAACTCTGCTATTTACCTCTATGCTACTGAGCCTCTCATAGTATTTTCTCTGAAGACTCAGTTTCTTCATCTGTAAAAATGATGGGGTTGGACTGAGGTCTCGTGCAGTTTTGGGTCCTATGCTTTTAAGGCTATATTCACAATGGGGCAGCTAGGTGGTACAGTGGATAGAGCACCAGTGCAGGATTCAGGAGGATCTGAGTTCAAATCTCACCTCAGACACTTGACACTCACTAGCTATGTGACCTTGGGTAAGTCACTTAACCCCAATTGCCTCATCCTGGGCCATCTCCAGTCATCCTGATGAATATCTGGTCACTGGATTCAGATGGCTCTGGAGGAGAAGTGAGGCTGGTGACCTGCACAGCCCTCTCTCACTCAAAACAAAATCAAATGCAAATCATGTCATCATTTCTCTAAAGGCATGGTCTTCTTTGGCAACGAAGGACGAACACATATATTCACAATGGAACATTTGGAACAAGTGCCTAGGACCCAGTTGGAAAGCCCTATATCCTTTTCCTCCTCCAATCCCTCCTTCCTTGCACATACACTTTATTTTCATTTATTTTATTTTTAACTTTTGGAATTTTAAAGGTGCAATTCAGTGGAGACACTAAGCAACTCTTTGATGGTTTGGTAGAGTTGACTGCTACTCTACTACTCTTAAGTAGCAAATGATCGTTTGTATCCTCATACTGCATCCAGGATCATGGTCATAAGTTTTATCATCAGAAGTGAAATGGTCTGCTGGTTTTCTGGGATTACTTATAACTGGGTAGTGGATCTGTCAGTCAGCATCAGCTAAGCCATCATTCTGTGGCTTTTCTATGGCTATCCTGATTGATAGCTCAATTAGTGACAGTGGTGATTAAAGGAAGAAAAAATATCCTCATCCCCTTATAGTAAAGTACATATTTTGTTACCTAAAGCTATTTATGGAATTGCTGCCCTTTGCCATCAGCCCTTCCATTGGCTTTCCTATACTACCTGCCCTAATCTGCTACATGGATGATCTTTCTGAATTAGAATGCAAACTTTGAGAGCAGAGATTTTATTGCTTTTCCAGCACTTAGTACAATGTCCGGCAAAAGGTAAACTTTTAATAAATGCTTTTTCACCCTATTGGTTCAGAATCTCTTTCACAATCCTGATTATATGATTCCTTAGGTCCTGTTAAACTATACTACATATGAATCCAGATGCTTCAGAGGAGAGAGTGAGCCTGGTGACTTTGCACCCCCACTTAAATCCCATTCACTTGCAAGTCACAGCATCACCTTCCTGATGTCATGGTCCTCTTCATGAACTAAGGAAAAACAATCTGTGAATAGTTCATGTATGTGTGAATATATATATATATATACACATACATACATACATATATAACCATAGGTTTAGAGCTAAAAGTAACCCTGGTCCCTAGTCACAGGATCATAGTATCCTAGATTCAGAGTTGGAAGGAACCTTAAAATTTACCTAATTCAACTTCCTCATTTTGAAGATATGGAAACTAAGCCTGGACAATATTCCCAAAGTTACACAGGTATAGTAAGCATCAGAGTTGGAATTCAAAACCAGATCCTGAGACTTCAGATTCTTGGCATTGTACAACATGATTAAGAAACGAAGACTGTTAAACCTCTCCCACTGAAACGCTGAAATCAGAAGAGAGAAAATAGCTTTTCTCAAGTACCAGAAAACCTGTCATTTGGAAGAAGGATTAGGTATGGTTTAATGGTCCCTTAGAGATTTTATAGATTAAAAAAATATAGGCTCACAGAGGTTTATGACTTGCCCCAAACCACAGAGGTAATAAGGAGAAGACCCAAGGCTTGAACTAAGACCTTTTAAATGTAGATCCTTGGTTCTTTCCACCACGCTGAACTATCATGAGATGTCTTGTTATGAGCAGGCTTCAGTCTGAAGCTGGATGACCACTTGTGAGAATGTTGTTGGGGAAGTTCCTTTTTAATATGGGTTGAATGAGCTGTCTTTTCAGGACCCTTCCAACTCTGAAATTCCAAGTTCAATTTGTTTATCCCATTAGCTAGTCATCACTTTATCAGATGCTGAAAAATGACAAAGTTTTATTACACATCCTGTGGCCTGATATTCAGCTGCTGCAGCCCTTCCCATGAGTCTCTTTCCAGGAGTGGGAAGCCAATGTCTGGAAGTTGCTGTTGGAATTCCAGACTTTTATGAATAGGAAGCAGCATATCCAAAATTAGGGATATTCTCCCTGGAATCGAGAGAGAGAGAGAGAGAGAGAGAGAGAGAGAGAGAGAGAGAGAGAGAGAGAGAGAGAGAGAGAGAGAGAGAGAGAGAGAGAGAGACAGAGACAGAGAGAGAGAGAGAGAGAGAGAGAGAGACCATTAAAGATTTCCCGGTATTTCTATTCTGCTTTCTTTTAGTGTCTCTCCTTATTTCAGCATTCTTTTAAAGATCATTATAGAAGATGTCAATCCTAAAACATGTTTTATTCAGTTTCTCATCATAGCGTTCATCCTCATGCATGGTAACACAAATGACAAATGAAGAGAAAGGTCCAATAGTATGTCCTTTTCTGTATATGTAGAGAAGCGAAGGATGACCTGATACGTTCTAATAGTCTATGGTAACAAGGATGGTAATCTAAGTGATTTAAGAACCAGTCCAAGAAATCAAAGTCTTTAAAGTAATGTAGGAAGGTAGGAACATGCCACTTAAGTGTCTCACCCTGCTTTAATTTTAATACTGTTGCTATTCATTTTAATACCATTGCTTTAAGAATTTTGCAATTCTTCATAATGTTAGGCAGATATTAATTTGTCTTTTCTCTTCCTCTCCTACAGAACACTAGGTAATATAAGGAAGAATCATAAATAAAATAAAAATTTCCAGATATTTTGTCCTTATGTTGAGACTTAAAAATGCATTTTCCTAAGATAAATATTATCTAATCCTCACTGCGAAGTAGGGTGCTATTATTGTTCCCATTTTACAGTTGAGGAAACTAAGAGAGATAGAGGTGAAGTGACTTGCCCATGATCTCCCAACTAGGAACTCAGATTTTCCTGACTCCAGATCCCTCTATTCACTATATGACTTTGCTGCCTCGTTAGGAAAGGGGAAAATATGCATATGGATTATCTGAAATTATACACATAGTATTTTGCATCTCTCTCGGGTATAAAAGGAACACTACCTGTAAAACTATGAGAATGTCAGTTTCTCTTACTCTATTTTCTTATATATAATACAAAATAATTAATAAATAATTGTCCACCTCACAGATATGTTGTAAATCTTAAAGTGTCATATAAATGTGAGTTAGTAACAATGAGACAAAAAAGCATTTGATTTTTGATGGAAAGGAAATACAGAACCTCTTTATTCCAACCTAAAAGCCAAACTTCAAGAAGAAACAGAGACACTAGACACCACCAGATTTGAAATAATGTTCTCCATTCTAGGTCCTAGACCAACTACCAAAGCCAGGTATGCATAATTAAGACACAGAAGCAATCTTTTTTTCAGAAAGCCACAGTAAGAAACTACTTATTAGGTCATTCATCATCAGCTGAAAACCACTTTCCTGTAGTAAATGTCAAAGTATATACTACACAATTAGTAATAGTGATGTAGCTGGCAAAGCTCCACATACACACTAAAGCAGTTGTTAAAGTTCTCCAGCTCCCAATATGTCTGAAAACAACCTAGGGTTTCTTCTTCTTGACACAATGGGAAATTAGAAATAGTTGAATGCTAATCAACATTTTAAATGTTGATTTGTTAAGTCTGTAGATGATTAAAACAGGGAAGAGCCTCAAAGATCATCTACTTCTGACCATGGTCAATATCACTGTAACAAAATAGCTCAAGACTCAACCAAGATCCAAGTTTATATCTTGGAAGCTTTGTAATAATTAATACTCTACGGTTTATGCCTTTGACCAGGATTTCCTCTAGAACATCAGAATTTGACTGATCTCTAGCTCTCAAATCCCTTGCAAGAATCAAGGTAACAATACATGAAATATAGAACAAGTTTATTAAAATCAAAAAAAAGACTATAGAGAGGAATCACACTTGAATCCATAGGGAGCTAGAAATATTTTTTTCCATTTGGTGATCCTAACTTC
The DNA here is from genome assembly GCF_028372415.1 of Notamacropus eugenii. Lineage (NCBI taxonomy): Eukaryota > Metazoa > Chordata > Mammalia > Diprotodontia > Macropodidae > Notamacropus > Notamacropus eugenii. Next base: position 233,755,531 of record NC_092877.1, on the reverse strand, counting down.
TTCCCAAGGGGCTCTGCAAATTTGTAGCAATACCCTGGAGTTGAGCCCCTGCCAAGCTGGAAGTGACTCAGGATCATGAGGAAAACATGAACTCCCCATCACCCACATAACTCACAGTATCCTGGAAGGACAAGGGTCAAGTTTGCTCCTCCTCATTCACTGAAGTTCTGTACTTCATAACTTTGGTTCCTGATCCTCCTTTGGGCCCTCCCTGCTATATCAGTCTTTCCCTTTCGTTGCCCCATCACTCTGCTACCTTAAGGTTTCAATAGGTCTTCCACTTCTGTTGAGGTCTGCATTGCCCTTTCCACCAAGTCTGCCGCCATAGCTGACATCTGCAGATTCATACAACACTGCCTCAGCAATTTGTAAAACATCTTAGGAGCAAGCCAGTCCAGGCCAATCTACTTAGCTCTTTTGTTAATGAATCCAATTACCTCAACATTCAGACTGTTAAGCAAACCATTACCGTTTTGCCTAAACCAACTGCTGGTCCTTTACTCTCTTAACTGAGTTTGGATGACTAAATTCCATTTAACTCTTCCCTGACTCAGAACTCATGATCTGTTTTCCTTTATGGTCAGCACCTCTGAGTCTTTAGAAACCAGAAAAACATTCACATATCTTTCCATTCACCACATCTGGCATCCCTGCAGGTGACTAAGGCCAGACCATATGAAATTACTTTGAGAATCAAAGAAGAAAGAAAATTCAAGAGGGGGACAAGTTGAAATCTATGGCCACTGCTGAAAACTCTGCCATGGTGACAAAGGCTTTAAATCTCACTGTAACCTAACTTTTGTCACTTTACAGATAAAGAAACCAAGGTGCAGAGGGAGTAGTAAATGACCTGCCCAAGAACACACAGATAGTTTGTTGGAATTTTTTAAAGTATCCTTTAGAAGGAACCAAGGTCTTCAGGCAACATGATCTTAGAATTAGGAAACCAGAGTTCACCTTCTGGCTCTAATATTTAGTAACTGTGTAGCTATGGAAAAGTCATTTAACACCTGCAGTCCCTTTTTCCTAAATAATTAAATAAGGGAATCAAATTAGATGATCTCTAAGATCCCTAAAATGTCTTAACCCAGTAACTCAATTCAGTACTCAGTATGCTGCCTTCCTCTCAACTTCTTCTTTGTAAAGATCGAAAAATCAAAGGTTAGAGTTGCTAAATTTCACACTCTTCAGTAGTGACTGAACCAAGAGTGGAACCCAAGACTCCTGACTCCTGGTCAAACGTTATTCTTTTCTATTATATTACCCTGCATAGTATTCTCACTAGTTCAATTCAATTCATTTCAGCTACCGTATGTTAAGCAGGAGATGGGTTTATGGTACAATGAAAAGAATGCTGTATTTGGAGTTAGGGATCCTGGGTTCAAATCCTGACTGCTTCTTTCTATCTCTGTGACCTTAGACAAGTCATAAAAGTCCCTCCCCCCTTCCACTTCCACCCCCACCTTTCCTTCTCATCTGTTATTCAAGGTCAACACAATAGAAGGCTTCTGAAGTCTCTTCCAGATCTGAGTCTCTAAATCTGTAATGTGGAAGACATTGTCCTAGGCACTGTGACACTTTTTTAGAAATAGTTCTTCCTAAGTGAGTCCTACACATTTCCCCTCTAGCTCCATAGTTTTGGTAACTGACCTGGAATTTAGTCGTCTCAGTAGGAACTGGTCCCTTGGTGATGAACACTTCAGTTTTGCAAGTTAATATGACTCGTTTATCCCAAAGAACACTATACACTCATAAACATGCCCATTAGTTTTACAAATATGTTACATTATTCATAAAAGAGATGTCCTCTTAATATAGCTGGTAACTTATTGGTGTTTTTTATTGAGCCATTTATAATAAAATTCTGGAAAGAGTTAAATAACCTTTAGAGAAAAACATGTATTTATCATTTTAGCACAGTAATAACTGCTGCCTTCTCCTCTTCACATGAAATGCAATATAGGGGCCATTTTTGTTCAAGAATTCATGCCACAAAAAAGTAATTTAGAAGCTGCCATTTTGGCAATTCCTCTCATCTTTGTGGTATACTTTCCTTTCTTCCAGAAGTACAAGAAAGCCTTGCCCATATGGTTTGCTCAAAACATTATATATTCTAAAGAAAAAAAATCTGTTCACTGAAAAAAGAAAACCTTATTCTAATATTTTCTGTTTTGTTCCATATGCTCACAATTGCATATTTAAATGAAAAGCCTGTAAACCACATGGCTCATTGTTACCTGCTTTTCACAAGAGACGCTGACCCTAGAGAATGTGACTTATTAAGTACTTCCCTGCATTCCAACAGTTTTCCTAAAAATGATTGACACAGACTTCAATTCCTACTGATATTTGTGGCAATTACATGCCTATATGGAAAATGGAAGAACTTGTAATATTATTCTAACCAAGGGAATTATATTCTTGCCAGCATGAAACATTCATGAAAATGAAAAATCTTCAATGGAATACTTGAAATCCTATCATGAGTCAACCTCATTTAGCATAAGTTTGAGGATCACAAATTTGTATTGTTAGCTCTAACAGGTTTGCCAGGTAGTTTAGATATATGTCAAATTTCTGTTGGAAAAAGTCATTCTTAAATAAGATATACAAACCTCTACACCTATGTATTTGGGAAGGCTGAGGCATTCCAGGAGAGAAGAATTTACCAATTCTCTCTTCCTTTTCCCCTATATTCTATTTCCTTCTCTTCTCATCTCCTCCCTCCTTCTCTCTCTCTCTCTCTCTCTCTCTCTCTCTCTCTCTCTCTCTCTCTCTCTCTCTCTCTCTCTTTCTCTGTCTCTCTCTCCCTCTCTCTCTCTTTCTCTGTCTCTCTCTCTCCCTCTCTCTCTCTGTCTCTCTCTCTCCCTCCCTCTCTTTTTTCTCTCTCCTCCTTCCCTCCTTCTCCCTTTCCATCTGTCTCTACCTCTTTTCTGTTCTCTCTCTGCATCTCTTCCTCTCTGTGTGTCTTTCTCATTTTGTCCTCTTTATTCCTTCTCTTCTTTTCTCTTTTTTCCCCTTCTCCCTCTGTAATCTCTACCTTTGAAGTATCACTATACTACCCACTTTATAAAATAGTACTTCCTTTTGCTTGCTCTAAATTTGTCTCTTTTAAATTCACTAGTATTGAGGATTAGGAGAGACACCATACACAAACAGACAAACAAATACATAAAATGTTAACATAGCTATCATATAGACTGCTCTTGATTTCAAAGAATTCATTAATCTCCTCCCTCAAATTTTTTCTTAAAAACTAAAGTCCCAAGTTTAAGTTACCCTCATTCAGAAGTCCCTTCAGCCTTTCCATCATTTGAGTTGTTCTTCCCAAGGCATTTTCTAGTTCTATTATATTATAACTGAGGCAAGATGGCAATCATCAGGTCCTGTATTCCAGAAGTAAATACACTATGATTTTGTTCAAGTGTTGACTAATGTTTTCTATTTTGTTTCTGGTCTTCATTTTGATGACACCCAATATTTTGGTGGGCATTTATCTGTCTAAGACAACCAACCATTAAGCTGATTGATGTGTCCAGGAGATAGTTTACTCTAAGATCTACTTTCTGAGTTGGCACTGACACCTCAGAATCCATCTTCTTATTAGTATAGCTGAGATAATTTTTCACAGTGAAGCTTATCTTACTTTTCTGTCCACTTGCATGGCCTTGTGAGATTTTCCAGATTTTTATCTCTGTCATTGTTTGATATTAGTACTTGGAAATGTTTAATGCTTGCAAGATGCTTTATTGTCCTTGTTGATGTTAGAGTGCAACAAGTTGTAACTTGGCTAATGCAGCTTTTTCTCTTCATTAATGCTTCTCACCTTGCCTTCTTCCTCCCATCTCAAGAAAAAAATCGATGATATTTTTCTTTTGGATAGCCAGAGCATTAGAGGGATTTTTTTTTCCTTTTCTCCATTCCCTGGGATGAGCCAATGATTTGCAATATAAATATGCTTTGTGAGGAAGGATATGACATATGATGGTCAGGGAACAAGTTTTGGAAACCAAAGATCCTGGTTTAACTCCTAGGTTTGCCCTTCAGTTCAACTCAATTCAACAAACATTTATCATGTGCTTACTCTCTATCTGGGGATGCAAAAGTGAGAATGAAACCGTACATACTCTCAAGGAACATACATTCTACTGGAGAACCATAGGTAACTACATCTGAGACTCAATAAAACAGGATGTAGGAAGATGGCTCTATATTGCTAACATCTCTTTTAGCTTGAATGTTTTGTGGATTTCTGTACTTATTCAGAAAAGGTACTTCATGACTTTAGGTTCTATTTTGTAACCTTTTTTTCAAAGGATTTTGAAAATAAAACCTAAAAATAAAGAGCAAGTAAATGAACTTTTGACTGAGACTATTTGAGGTCTCCATTTCCTAATCAAAAAAAAAAAATGAGAAGCTTGAACTAGATAATTTTAAAGGTCCCTTTCAGCTTCAGATGCTAGGATAACCTGTAATAATAGGATCATTCCACATCAATGTATTTACAGAATCCAAGATTCATTAAGGACCCAAGGGACTGAAAACTCCTCTCTCTTTGTTCATTAGCACACAATGTTGCCACAATCTGTACTCATTTTTCATTTGAATTAGAAGATGTGAAAAAGGTTGCAATACCCTCTGCTCTTTTGCGTTTGGCATTTGAGATCTGTATAACAAAATGTTTACAAATGCAGTTTCTTAAAAATGTTATCAGTAATGAGCCAAAGCCACATATGGACCCAAAACCTGGTTGAGCCCTCATTAGTGTACCATTCTCTACTATGTGATTTTTTAGTGTTAAAATTCAAATGACTGGGTCAATAGGAATCTCTTCATGGTTGAAAGCCATTTATGACTAGGGAGAGCAGGCAGATATTTAGGCTTTCCAAACCATAATTTCTATGTGGAGGACTAGCACCTCTGCTGTGAGGACTTGCTAATACCTTTTCTGGGCTTCTCATCCACATTTGGTGTCAACCTTTCATCCAACTTTAACATGTAGTTCCAGGAAGCGATAGCATACGCAGCAGCCATACTCCAGTAAATCTTCTCAGCAGATGGGCTAAACCAGGTTTAGGGTAACCAATGGACCACAGACCCATTGTGACTTAGAGGGGTGTCTGCAAGCACATGAACACTCCTCCCATGGAATGGGCAAATGAGAACAATTTGTTCAAATGCCCATGAAGGTGCCTGAAATGGGAACTTTTTTTTTTAACATTTCTTGAAACTTCTTAACATTGTAGAAAGTCTTATTAGAGCTTGACCAGACATTGAAGATGCCAGGATCATCCTCTGCTTCCCAGCCAGTTCTTCCCACCAGACTTCAGTAACTCTAGAAGAGAGAGTGAGGCAGATGACTTTGTGCAACTCTGCCTCATTTAAATGCAAGTTGCATGCAAGTCAAAACATCACCCATAACGTCACTGGTCCTTTTCAAAAATGTAAAACAAGACAACAATTCTACTACCAGCAGTGTCCATTACTCTATATATATACTTGGGTCTCCAAAACACTTCTCCCTAAATTTCTGTCTGCCACAATGACTCTTTGTAAATCACAGTTTGTCTGATCCAATTCTCCTTTTACATAAGAGGAAACTGAGGAAAAAATAAGTGAGAAGACCTGTTCCCCATCACTAGGTAGTCAGTGGCAGAGTCAGAAGTAGACCCCAGAACTGTATTCTCAGTCTAATCCTTTGTCCACTTTACTATCCTTGTGAAGAGGCATTTTTGTACTGAAACCACTAAAGGAAATATGGCCAACTCATCAGAATATTACTAAAAACAAAAGAATCCTAAACCCTTGTTTTGTGACTTGAAAAATTAAAGCAGTTTCATAAAGAAATGTTTTTTGAAGACTTTTGAAGACAATTTTTGAAGACTTTTGTGTAAGTCAGCTAAATGCAAAGTTGAGGAATTCTTTCTCCAACAGTCCAGTGCATACTGGTCTTTGAAACAGGAATGAATAAATGAATGAATGAAAAAGTATTTAATAAGTACTCTATATCGAACACTGTGCTAAGCTTGGTGGGCACAAATGGAAAAAAAAATTTCATTGTTCTTTTCTTGGGAAACATAATACATACAAATTCAGAGGCAGGACAGGTGGAAATGTCCAGAAATACTAAGACAAGACTGAAGTTGAGGGTCTTTAGGTTTTATAAACATGTAAACCCAAATGGAGAATGAGCAGCTTATGGGAAAGGGGAAGAATGCAGTTAAGGTGAAGGGAGGAAGGCACCTGTGACCCTAATTCTAAAATGAACTTTTTTAGATAGACAAGTATAGCACATGAAAAGAAATCGTTGGATTTGTGATCATAGATCTTGGGTTTAAATTCTCAGCTCTGGTGCTATATGGCTTCTTGCAGTGTTGGGCAAATCATTTCCCCTTTTTGTACTTCAATATTCACATATGTAAAATGAGAACTTTGGACCAAAATATATTTAATGTTCCCTCTAGCTCTAAATGATTGGATTCTTAAATGAATGCATGTTTTAATTAGTGTAGATACTCACTTCAGTGACGTGGGTTGCAACCTATCTATGGCCTCTCATTCAGTGTCGTTTTTCCATGTCCTCCCACAACCCCTGCATAGACCTGTACAACATTCTGAAGATTGTTTTGTCTTTTAACAGTTCTTGGAATTTCTTAACATTGTAGAAAGGCTTAACACAAAACTAAGATTATTTGTTTCCTCATTTCTATCTTTTATGTGATGTCATTCCAAAGAAAACTATAAATATATTGTCAAATTCAATGTTTTCCTGGCCAGATGTTTTGAATTCATTCTCAATATCCCATCCATTAGGACTGCAACATGATTCTGTTTAAATGTATTAGAAAGCTTCCTCTACTCCCCAACCCAAACTAAGTGATAGTCAACTCTGGTGGAGAATTTAGGATTTTACCGTATTCTCTGTCCATATACCTTTAAGGAATTTAATTAAGGTTAACATCCAGCTTAAACCCATAAAACTCCAGATTTTATTCTATCATAGTACAAAGCTGAGATAAAGAAAGATCAGCTCATGAAGAAAAACAAGAAGAAATGGATCCCATCTTCAGGAAAAATGTATTAGAAATATATTAGAATACATTTATTTATATAATAATAACATAGAGATAAAAATGTACTAGAAAAAAAGAGAAACTACCTAGTCCAACTCCCTCATTTATGAAATTAGAAAACTGAGGTTCAAAGATTTGATTTTTCCCAAGGTCTTACTATTAAGAGGCAGATCTGGGATTCGAACTCAAATGTTTTGACTCCCAATTCACGGCTTTCTCTACTGTGCCACACATCTCAAATGGTTCAGTGCATGGAAAGCTACTAAAACAGTTGCTCCCCTTTATCCCATTCAGTACCTCCTACTTGAGTCAATGCAATGTGCTTGGCACATGTTTGTAAAATTGAATGGAATGTAAGAACAAAGTTTTGCTGACATGAAAATTCTCATGTAGGAAATTACCATAGCATAATAACAGAGAATAAGACAATAGTATGTAATGACTGTAACTAGTTATGGTATCCCCAGATGCTGTATCAAAACAAATTGAATAGCTATGTTCCTGGCTTTAAGAAAACCCAATATAAAAAGTCCTCAACTGCAAAACTGATGATTGAAGTAGTTATTTCCATTAAGGAAATAGGTCTCATTTAAGTATTCATTTTACGATTCCTTGAAAATGTGCACAATCCCTTAGGATTCTGGGGTGTGTTTGATATGTGACTGTTCAAGATGATATCTATTATATAAAGTGAGTTGTTTATTAATGCTGTTATGTTTTTAAATATAGCATTTTAAGGTTTTCCAAAGTATTTTACATGTATTTTCTCATTTGATTGTCACAAAAATTTTATTGAAGAGCTGTCAGAATCTATGTTCTTATTACAATAGAGATCAGTATAGTATATCTCAAATCTTGGAATTTCAGTACAAATTTAAGAGGCACAGTTTTTTTTTTTTTTAGTTAATCAATGTTACAAATAAAGTATAAATTACAAGCCATTGCCTTCCTTTTAAGCTTTCCAAAAAAAAAAAAAAAACAGATGCCCTTCTTTGAAATCATTTTTTTAGATGAGATTAGGTGGGAGAAAAACATTCAAATCTAGCTACAGGTCATTTGGCATGGATATAATTGACTCATACTGCTAGTTGGCTCCATTTAGAGAATACACATTGGTGCTTCCCTGTTTATCAGCACAACTGTTACCACCCCTGTATATAAAAGCTCATCTTGTTTACGTTGAAAGATAACACTCCAGGCCATGTTTCTCCAGTCAGACTTGCCAACATTTGTAAAACAAGAGGGGTGAACTAGGTCATCTTTTATAAACCTTCTAGCTTGGGTAAGGGAACGTCTTCAATAGGGGGAGGGGGAGAGGGCAGTTCTTTATTTTACTTTTAGTCCAAACTTTAACCATGACTCTTTTTAAAACTCTGCATCCATATCAAGAGTTTTTAAGACTGCTTGATTGCTATAAACAACACTCAGGCTTCTATCTCCTGTCACCCTTTGATCATGATATAGATTCTCCTCGGTCATCCTTACACAGTCTGTTTTAATGACCTTTCTTTTTGAAGTCAGAAGGCTACTCTCAGTTGGGAGCCTCCATTCTAGGGTTTGCTTTCTACCATGACACAAAATAGTATGAAAATGAAGGGGCATAAGGTAGCCCCAAACCTAACTTGAGCTTGAGTATAACCGAATAGCCTGTTTCCCTTAAATGTGCTCTAAATTTGTAGAAACAGCTTTGTTATGACTGGAGGAAAGTTGTTAAAATTTTAATCTGGCCCTGAAAGTGAAAAACAAAAGAGATTTCCTGAGTGAAAATATAAATGCATTATCATTAAAATGTATATATACATGCTGTATGCTGTTGCATACTATCTTTAATGGAAATGTCAGTCTGTTTACAAACGCTAAGAAAGACAGACGTCTGAGTGGGCTCACCTGCTAAAGACTTTGCAGCAGGAGCTGCTTATGCCATTGTTAATATAGCATAGCAGAAATCTTTGAGCAGTGTGGGTGTAAGAATGTTTGACACCACAACTGGGATTTATCCCTGTGTTTATTTAACCAAACTGAAGTCCTGAAGACTCCACGTGTTTATTTCCAATCTCTTTACCAAAACAATTTACTGTCTGGTGTGTTTCATAAACAGACTTTGTATGTAGTTTTCTTCCTTACCATGTGCTTTATCTATTTTTCTCTGCATGTGTTAACCCTGGGGGGTGAAGGGAATGCCTATAATTTTAATTAGCTCCTCACTTATTTGTTATTTGGGAAAAAGACATCTTACTTTGTTGGGGTTTTTTTTGTAGCTTTATTTCTATTTCTAGCTCATCACGACCCAAATATTAGGCATCTTATTATGAGAAGTTTGCTGAAACACTCTTTTCTATGATTTAGCCCAAAAAAGGCAAATTAATTTTTCATTCTTAAATCTGGAATTTGATTGAACATAATTAAGTTTTCTTTGAGATGAGAAATTTGACCATTATGATTGGAGTTTATATGGATATAATTTGTTACCATTCTCAGAGTATATTTTTACAGGCATTATCTTTTCTTGATCTTTACCATGGTGTGAAGCAGTTCATGCATGAATTAATTGTTAAAGTTAGAAGTAACCCCAGATTTGGTATGCAAAACATTGATTCTAATTTGTGCTTATTACCTATGTAACTTTCAGCAAACCACACCATCCCTGTGCTCAATTTTCTCATCTGTCAATTGAGGATGGTTGAATTTGGTCATCTCTAATGTCTCTTTTAGCTCAAAATTCTTTTTTTTTTTTTTGTTTTTTGTTTTTTGTTTTTTGTTTTTTTTTTTTTATTATTAAATTTATTTATTTAACTTTTAACATTCATTTTCACAAAATTTTGGGTTACAAATTTTCTCCCCTTTTATCCCCTCCCCCCCCAAACACCAAGCATTCTAATTGCCCCTATGACCAATTTGCTCTCTCTTCTATCATCCCTCACTGCCCTTGTCTCCATCTTCTCTTTTGTCCTGTAGGGGCAGATAGCTTTCTATACCCCTTTACCTGTTTTTCTTATTTCCTAGTAGCAAGAACATTACTCGACAGTTGATCCTAACACTTTGAGTTCCAACTTCTCTTCCTCCCTCCCTCCCCACCCCTTCCCTTTGGAAGGCAAGCAATTCAATATAGGCCATATCTGTGTAGTTTTGCAAATGACTTCCATAATAGTTGTGTTGTATAGGACTAACTATATTTCCCTCCATCCTGTCCTGTCCCCCATTACTTCTATTCTCTTTTGATCCTATCCCTCCCCATGAGTGTCGACCTCGAATTGCACTCTCCTCCTCATGCCCTCCCTTCTATCATCCGCCCCACCCTGCTTGTCCCCTTATCCCCCACTTTCCTGTATTGTGAGATAGGTTTTCCTACCAAAATGAGTGTGCACTTTATTCTTTTCTTTAGTGGAATGTGATGAGAGTAGACTTCATGTTTTTCTCTCACCTCCCCTCTTTATCCCTCCACTAATGAGTCTTTTGATTGCCTCTTTTATGAGAGATAACCTGCCCCATTCAATTTCTCCCTTTCTCCTCCCAATATATTTCTCTCTCACTGCTTGATTTCATTTTTTTAAGATATAATCCCATCCTATTCAATTCACTCTGTGCACTCTGTCTCTATGTATGTGAGCTTGTGTGCATGTGTACTCCCACCCAGTACCCGGATACTGAAATGTTTCAAGAGTTACAAATATTGTCTTTCCATGTAGGAATGTAAACAGTTCAGCTTTAGTAAGTCCCTTATGACTTCACTTTGCTGTTCACCTTTTCATGGTTCTCTTCATTCTTGTGTTTGAAAGTCAAATTTTCTTTTCAGCTCTGGTCTTTTCATCAAGAATACTTGAAAATCCTCTATTTCATTGAAAGTCCATTTTTTCCCCTGAAGTATTATAGTCAGTTTTGCTGGGTAGGTGATTCTTGGTTTTAGTCCTAGTTCCTTTGACTTCTGGAATATACTGTTCCATGCCCTTCGATCCCTTAATGTAGAGGCTGCTAGATCTTGTGTTATCCTGATTGTATTTCCACAGTACTTGAATTGTTTCTTTCTAGCTGCCTGCAGTATTTTCTCCTTGACCTGGGAACTCTGGAATTTGGCCACATTGTTCCTAGGAGTTTCTCTTTTTGGATCTCTTTCAGGCGGTGTTCTGTGGATTCCTTGAATATTTATTTTGCCCTCTGGTTCTAGAATCTCAGGGCAGTTTTCCTTGATAATTTCATGAAAGATGATGTCTAGGCTCTTCTTTTGATCATGGCTTTCAGGTAGTCCCATAATTTTTAAATTGTCTCTCCTGGATCTATTTTCCAGGTCTGTTGTTTTTCCAATGAGATATTTCACATTATCTTCCATTTTTCCATTCTTCTCTCTTTGTTCTGTGATTTCTTGGTTTTGCATAAAGTCATTAGCCTCCATCTGTGCCATTCTAATTTTGAAAGAACTATTTTCTTCAGTGAGCTTTTGAATCTCCTTTTCCATTTGGCTAATTCTGCTTTTGAAAGCATTCTTCTCCTCATTGGCTTTTTGAACCTCTTTTGCCAATTGAGTTAGGCTAGTTTTCAAGGTGTTAATTTCTTCAACATTTTTTTGGGTCTCCCTTAGCAGGGAGCTGATCTGCTGTTCATGCTTTGACTTCATGTCTCTCATTTCTCTTCCCAGCTTTTCCTCCACCTCTCTAACTTGATTTTCAAAATTCTTTTTGAGCTCTTCCATGGCCTGAGCCCATTGGGTGGGCTGGGACACAGAAGCCTTGATTTCTGTGTCTTTACCTGATGGTAAGCATTGTTCTTCCTCATCAGAAAGGAAGGGAGGAAATGCCTGTTCGCCAAGAAAGTAACCTTCTATAGTCTTATTTCTTTTCCCTTTTCTGGGCATTTTCCCAGCCAGTGACTTGACCTCTGAATATTTTCCTCACACCCACCTCACCTCCTGATCCTCCCAGCCCGTGTTTGTGGTCTGAGATTCAAATGCTGCTTCCAGCCTCAGGGCTTTTGGCGGGGGCAGGGCTGCTATTCAGTATGAGATTATGTTCTGGTGCTGAGATCGGGGCAGGGCCACCTCTCAGGCTCAGTTCCCTCAGGGGGTTTATGCACAGACCTTCCACAATGGATTCAGGCTCCCGCCCGCTTGGGGAGCCCCTGTCTGCAGCCGCTTCTCAGCTTCTACCTCCCGGGGGGGGCCTGTATTATGGGGGCACCCCACTCCCCTCTCGACCCGCCAAAGAGACTCTCTCACCCACCCCTGTCACCTGTGGGTGGAGGGACTTGTGTGGCCGCTGGAGATCCCGTCCCTGAAGCCTGCTCGGATCTGTTTCTCTCGGTGCCGCAGCCGTGGCCGCAGCAGGTCTGGGCTGGGCTTTGTGTCTGCAGCGCGACGGACCTTTTGCGAGAGGTTTGCAGATCCCTCTGTGGGTGGAGGGACCCGCGTGGCCGCTGGAGATCCTGTCTGTGAAGCCTGCTTGGATCTTTTCCTCTCGGTGCCGCGGCAGGGCTGCACTCAGCTCACAGTCCCGGCGCCCAGTCCGCAGCGCGAAGGACCCCCCCCCGCGAGAGGTTTGCAGGTCTCTCTGGAACAGAAATCTCCCTCGCTCCAATGTTCCGTGGCCTCTGGGTGCGGAATTCGCCGTGAGTTACTTCCCTGTAGCCATTCTATGGGTTGTGGGTTCAGAGCTATGTGTATGTGCGTCTTTCCTCAAAATTCTTTTATCCCAAATTTTATAGATAAGGAAACTGATGCTCAGGGAGGATAAGTCACTTGTCCAAGGTCGCATAATATTTAGTGCTTGACCTAAGGCTAAAAATATAAGCTATTATTAAAACTAATCTCCTGAATCCATTTCCAGGTCTTAACCAAAACTAATACTTATTAACAGAAGTACTTAAAGGTTCAAATGATCTAATGGATCTCTGGGACCATTAATTAATTATTTGTGTATAATCATGGCCATCTCTAGGGCAGTGTGGGGAGGGAGGAAAAAAAGGAAAAAAAGAAATTTACATGATAATTTTGTTGTATATTTGAAAGGAATAGCAAGTTGTGCATAGCAGATTTGCAGTTTCATGTGCAATCGTCTTTTATTGTACTGTTATGAAAATGCTTATTTTATTTCATAAATTAAAAAGACAAGAAAAAGAAAAATTTTTAATTAGATATTCTTTTCCAATCATGAAGATCACAACCCGTTCATGCCTGTCCATCCTATGTGACTATTTCTTTGCATGTTGGGATCAATCCAACATGTTTAAGGGCCTTTCTTTCTTTCTCCTTGCATCACAAGGATACCATGTGTATACTCTTCTTATCCTATGCTAGTACCAAAACACTAGCCCATCTTTTTTGCTGAGACTTTCTTAATATCATCTTTTATTCCAGTTCTTTGTTGTTGAATGGCTATGAGACATAGAATACTACGTTCTCAAAAGAATTAAAAATGAGAATCATGCAAGGGATAATGAAGATGCATGCAGTAAATGTGAACAGATCTCTCTGTCCTTAGTGTAAAATATTCCTTTTCTCATTTCTCTGTACCTTTGCCATGGGAGTACTTGCTCCACCAATATAGATCAGTCTTAAGAAGTTGCTTGGGACAATGGGACAATTAAGTGACTTGCCATGGTCACATAGGCAGTATGGGTCAGAAACTGGACTTGAACCCAATACTACCTTATTCAGAGGACTAAGAACTCTATCCCCTATACAACACTTTTCTCTCCAATGCAGCTACAACATCATAAAATGCTGAAATTGGCACAGATCTTAGAAGCTGTCTAATTTCACTCTCTGTAGAACACTACTAAAACATGCCTGAGAAAAGGTCAATAAGACTCTCCTTGACCACTCCCTGTGATGAAGCACTAACCAACTCACAAGACATCCACTTCCACTTTTGTAGAGCTCTAATTGTCTGAGAGCTGTTTTTAATACTGAATGTGAATCTACTTCCTTCTTACTTCCTCAGTACCTTTTCCCTTAACTTCATGTATGAGTCTTAAGACTTATCATGGCTTAAGTGTAAATGTAGCTGACCAACACTCACGATCCCTGCACAGAATTCTGTCTTCATTCAAACTCAATTTCAGGATCAGTCAAGACTATTGCTGATACTGTGCAGTCTTAGTCAAGTCCCTGAAAAAATATCTTGCTTTCTGTGATTACTATTAATTTGTCTTCCCAATTTGAGGCCAAGAAAGGATTCAGGTTAATACAAAATGTCCATCTTCTTCCATCCTTGCAATAATTATCTATAACTTTAGAAAGCTCTCTTTTTTCAAGTCACTAGATGACAATGTATTTCCAACCTCAGGCTGCGCTCACTGAATCATTTTGTCAATAATGTGCAAGGCAGCAAGATGGCCAAGGTTACTAATAAAGGGTGATAAATCAGCGTGGTAGGCAAAATGTCACTCATGATTAAAAAATATTGTATAATACTTTGCAGCTATAAAGTCCCATATAAGTGGTTATAAATTAAAAATGATGCCAAAAAAAGTAGTTGTGTGGGAAAATACGGTATTATGTTATATATCAGACAAAAAGACCATTTTAGGGTTATTGGGTGAAAATAGGTTGTAATATTTAATATTACATCCCCAATACTATTTTTTACTATATTTTTATCAAATAATTTTCATTGACAGGTTTTGCTGAGTTTTTTTTTATCCTGGTTTTAACCGAGGCAATTTACCATTGCCAATAAATAGTGCCATTACTTACTTATTCTCTGATATAACTTTCATGATAAAATGCTGTGTATTAAGATCCTCAGCTCTCTCAAGACTTAGTTCAGGTACCCCCTCCTGCACAAAGCTTTTCTTTCATCTTCCCAGTTGTGAATGTTCCTCCTCACCCATCTTGCCATCCCTGATAGCTAAGATCCTCTATCTCTCCTCTCATTCTGAACTATCTGTAATCTGACTTTCAATTTCATTATTCAACTAAAATCATCCATCTCCAAAGTAACTGATGAATTTTTAACTGCCAGCTTTAATGACATTTTCTCAATCCTCCTTTTCCTCTTCCTTGATATCTCTGTCGATTTTGACACTGCTGATAACCTCTTCCTGGACAGTCTTCCCTCTCTGGGTTTTTTGTGACTGTACTCCTCTTGATTCTCCTCTTCCCGTCTCCTTTGTTGTATCTTCGTGCATGTCACACTCATTAACTATGGGTATCTGCCAAGGTCTGTCATGTAAGCCTATATGTTATTTTTTGATATACATGTTTTCCTCAAACAACATCCTTCTTTGTTCCTAGAGGACAGAGAAACTATATGAAACTGTCAAGCTAGACATTAAAGGTGTCAAACTTGTGGGCAGGAAGTGCAGCCCAAAGCAGATTCAAATGTAGTTGAGTAAGGTTTGACAAAATAAATAAAAATGTAGTGCAACATGGATGATGTTAACTTATGGTTTTCTAAGTAAACAGGGCAAACACCAAGATTTGCATGGATGTCCTTCTATTTGAGTTGGACATCGCTGCTTATGACCTCAAAGATGCTTTTCAACTATGAAAAATCCTATGTCTATTTGGGGTTTTTTGTGATTATATCCCCAAAACCCAACAGAGTAATAAGTGCATGATGAATTGAATAATTTGGACCCAATACAATAACTTATATGAAAAGATAGCTTGCTCTCTGAGCAAAACTCCTTGAGACCAATGTCACAGAAAATATTCCTGCAAATAATTAATGGTGTGTGTATATAAATTGCCAAATACTGTGGCAGAGTTTCACAATCTCTCATTGTAGATTAGTGGTCCTTACCTAGGTGCCTTATCATTTCATTTCATTTTTTTTTGATGATCATTATCTTGAAATAAATCCAAATTAAATTTTACGGACCAGGAATGAAGTTATGCTCTTTCAGTATTGGACCTTCCTAGAGCAGTTATTTTTATTGAAGTGTTAAGGGATCTGGCTTGATTCATCTAAGATACGCTGCCTTCATATTTCAAATATGGTTAGCAGGCTGTCAGTACATATTACCATGTATTGGAGATATTTGCTTATTAAATGATTTTTGTGAGGAAAAACTCATTACAGGAAACATCTTGTTTACAAGGGTATCTTGGGGATAGCAAATAGAAAGCAACATGTTACACTATATTACAGAGATAAAATGAACGTGTTCAGTTAATAAATCCAATAGAACAATAAAGCGTTATTTTGCAAATCAGAAAGAAATGTGACCAAAATCCAATTGAAACTGCAAATTTGTCATGGAATATAATATATTTATTTCCATTGAAGCTATGAAGGTCATTTAGTGAGTCTATCTGAAAAAAGTTATTTGAACATATTCATTGCACATGCACAGTAGAAATAGGCTTTACAGCATCTTCTTTATCAAGGCCTTATCTCCACAGGCTAGCTAAGCTGGAAATGAACCATAGAATCACAGGATTTTAGAGCTGGAAGAGGCACTAACGGCCACCTAGTATAACCCATGTGCACTGCAACGTGCTCAGCACACGTTCCTCCAGATTCTGCATGAACACCTCCCTTAAAAGAAACCCTGCCCTCTCCTGAGGCAGCCTATCCCACTTTAGCAAATGTCTAATTGATTACTAAACTTTTTCCTGACATCAAATTTAATTTGCCTTTCTTCAAAGTCCGCAGTGATAAAATGATTTTAAAAGGTTTTTTTAAAAAGAGTTGTGAGGACTAGATGGAATTATATAATATATATATATACCTTATATGAATGGGAACTGTTACTATAAGAGAATGACTGAGGTCTGTACCTTTGTCTCCTTCATGGATTAGATCCCACAAAATTAATCAGAGATCCGAACTTCAAAGTAGGACTGGTTCAAATCTCCCATGCCCCCTGAATTTTGAAGGTTGTTTTACCGAGAGCAAGATAGGTGATCATTCTCAGCTCCTCAAAACTAGAAGCATTTACCTTAGCATTCCTCTTCCACATAACTCCCCTGTACTTGCTCTAAGGTCCAGGCACTCTGACTTCCTTGCTGTGTCAAAGACAAGAGAGTCATCCCATTCTATTCATTTCTACTGGCTGTTCCCATGCCTTGAGAGTATATGTATGTGTATGTATATACATACTCACTTATATATACATGTACATTTGTGTATATACATAAATATACACATATATGTATATATACACATATACATATGAATGTGTAAGTATATACACCCATACACACACACATATGTATGGCAGGAAGGATAGCCCCAACCAAGCAAAATGTAATTGAGGAATGTTTAACAAAATAAATAAAAATACAGTACAACATGGATAGTGTTTACTTGTGGTTTTCTAAGTCAGCAGTGCAAGCTTCACACGTATGCACACAGAACACATATGTTTACCTCCTGTGTATATTTTGCACATACATCATTGTTTATATGATATCTACCCCATTGGAATGTGAACTCCTTGAGGGCAAGGACTATGTTTGGGTCTTTCTTTGCATTCTTAGCATTTAGTACAGTACTTATAACATAGTAAGCACTTATTATATGCTTAGTGATTAACATAGCTTCATATATATATATATTCCTGTTCTAACAGGACAATATACACATATGCATTGTATATATATGTATATGAAAATATAGAATTCTATATAAATATATAGATTGCTTAATTTGTGTATATATTTTATATATACATTTTGTGTGTTTATGTGCACATATGTGTGTATATGTATACATGTCCTCTTTTTAGAACATATATTTATTAGTATGGGTGTGTATAGACATATTCTAATAGAGAAGACAAGATGTATCTATGTATATATGTGTATATATATGAAAACATGTGTCTCTGTGCATATGTGTATACGCATACACATACCCATGTCCCTGCTGGTGTGTAGAGGTATACATGTATGTATGCATACACATGTTTTCATACACCCATATAAGCATGCACATACATATATTGTCTTTCCTGTTAGAATATAAACTTATTGAGGGCAGAAACTGTATCACTTCTGTCTCTGTATTCTCAGTCCTTAGCACAGAACATATTAGCCACTTAATATATGCTTGTTGATTGACTGAGAAAGGAAAAAACCAGAAATTCAGCCAGAGTCTTTCCATGCTTTAGGCTAACTACAGTTCTGATGAGAAGTCGTTCCAGAGGCAGCCTCAAGAACCGAGCTTTCTATTATCTCCTACTCTCAATGGACAGTTATAGCAAAATGCCTCACCTTTCAGCCATGGCTGCCAGTTTGTCCAACTTCATAGGATTCTAGATTCAGAGATAGAAATTTTCTTGGAAGCCATCTAGCCCAAACCTTGCATTTAAAGACGAAGAAACTGGGGCATCAGCAGGTTAAGAATACAGAAATAGTATCTGACAAAAAGCATGATTTGAGCCAGGTTCATCTGATTCCAGATTCCCCACTCCTTCTCCTCACTGTTAGCTAAAACAATTTTTACTCCTCACCTTTACAATGCTTCTTTTCTGAGGAGTTAGAGCATTTGGTAGAAATTGTCATTAATACTCATAAGATGCCTTAGGGAAACATTAGTTCTCCCATTTTACAGATGGAAGGCCAAAAGATTCAGATAAATGAGGCACTAAGAAATGTAGTGTCATAACCATTATCTTGCCATGAGTAAGAGACAAGTGCTGGAACAGGGACTCACTTCTGACTCTAACTTCAGTGCCAACTCCCCCCCTTTTTTCTCCTCTTAACCTAGAAAAATCACATTAAAAATGGAATGTATTAGGAAATGGGGAGTTTTAAGGAAGATAGGCAGCCAGAAAGAATTCTGGAGCCTGAACCATTTGGATGAGCTATACTTAGTGAAAATCACATTTCATTATAGTAGAAAGGGGACTTCTGTTAGGAACTGAATGGTAGAGAAAATGTTAAGACCTTTTATATCTGTTCCCCTTGATGCTCCACTGGAAGCTATTTTTCTCTATTTTATTCCCCCTAATCCTTGTCATCACTCTCGTAACAGAGTTGGATCCTGCAGCAATGAGCATTTGAAGGGCCCCAGTGGCCCAAAATCTGGTGCCATGTTGTAAACATAAATGGTTGTTTTAGCTGTATGGTTTTCTTTGTTTGCAAAATCAGAACAAGAACAAGACTCCACTAAGCCCTATGAGTGAATGGCAGTAAGATTCTGCAGATTAACGACCAGTCAGAGAGCCCCAGAGCACCAAACACACATCCTATTTTCTGCCTTCATGTTACACAACTAGGTAAACACTATTGTAGTCAGTGATGTTTTCAGGAGTTTCACTTAAATGGGCATCCACAAAGTAAAGTATTAAGGTTCTATGACCTCTGATGCAAATAATGGAAAGGAAAGCCAATAGTCCAGAAGATACAAGGGAGGGAGTGACTTCTATGAGGCCTTGCAACATAACTTTATCCCAGCTAAATCGTTAGGGGTTGTCCACACCTGAAGACTTGGAGAAGGTAAACGGGACAATTAATCTTCAATTCATTCATTCCTTCAACAGGCATAACTTAAGCGTCTGCTGTGCCAGGTGGTGGGGACGGCCAAGGTTTCTCAGGGGGATGCCAATAGATAGAGAGGGAAATACGCCAGAAATGCCCTGTGTCCTATTTACCCAGCTGTGATGAGGTCCTAAGCAGACTCATTTTCAAATTCCAGAAGGGTAGACTGCATAATAGACAGCTCTGTTATGAGAGTAACGCTGGTGTCCTGATAAGCTCTGTGTGCCATAGTCACTCTTTTCCCACCCCCAGGACATCCTGTTGAGTTCTGGGGCTAACTGACTGAAGCACAACATCGTGGCTGTACTTACTTTGAGTTTGTATGTATACTAGAAAAATTTTAAGCATTTATGACCAAGTATGAGGCAGTCAGTGGATAGAATGCTGGGTCTAGAGTCTGGACTGGCATCAAACACTAGCTATGTGACCCTGGACAAGTCAGTTAATCTCTACTTGCCCTAACTTTCCTCATCTGTAAAATAGGGATAATAATAGCATGTACGTCCCAGAGTTATTTTGAGGATCAAATGAGATAATAGTTATGAAGGACTTAATTCAGGTCATTCATTCACTTGTTGTTGTGACTTTTCCTATAAGCACAATGAATTAGTCAGCCATATAGGATTGATTGAGCACCTACTCAGTGACAAGCCGCATAATAAGTGCTAGGATACAAAAATTGGACAAGATTCAATGCCCATCCTCCAAAAAGGTCTCAAGCTAGTGTGGGAAACAATCCATAAACATTTCTCCTCTTGAACCAATAAAATTCTAGGAACAGCTTTGTTGCTTTTCAGGGAAAATTAGCCTAATTCAAGTGTAAATAGAAGTACTATCACAGTAATCTGATATATAAATGTGAAAGACTAAAAAACAAAAGGTTTAATTAATGGTTAGAGAAAATAATAGAGGAGATTTCACATGGTCATTTACTTGCTAAGTGAGTAGCAAACACTGTTAAGTGAAAAGGATCATGGTACAGTGGATAGGATACCAGACTTAGAGTCAAGAAGCCTAGAGTTTACCTCAGATATTATGTCTCTAGGCAAGTCACCTAACTTCTCTGTGCCTCAGTTTCTCCATCTGTAAAATGAGGAGGTTGGACTCAGTAACCTAAGTCTATGATCCTTAAAATGTTATCAGTGTATAGAGCAGATAAAAAGAGATCCCCTGTGGGCTAAAGTAAAGTAGCATAGGAAGGCTTCATAGAAGAGAAATAATTTAAGTAGGTATCTTAAGATACATAGGATGTATCTTTGATACTGTATTGGAAATAGCCTGATATTCTTAAAACAAAGGATCCTTAACTTTCTCTAAAAGGGTTTATTCTGCATGTACTTAGAAAGCAAAATTTGGTCCTAACAGAGGAAAAAAGAAGTTAGATGAATATATATATATATGTCTCTTTCTCTTCTACTTTTTTCCTCTCCTTTCTACCTCTCTTTCTCTTTTCCTCTCTCTCTTTCCCTCCCTTCCTTCCTTTCTTCCTTCTTTCCTTCCTTCCTTTTTGCCTTCCTTCTAGTAAATAATGACTATATTGGTTCCATGGAGGTTATAACTCATTTGTAAGTCTATCTTGCACAAAGCCAATACGCATTCTCTAACTGGTGCTATTCTTTGACTTTTACTTACACTTTTTTTTCCTTTCCAAATGATCTGAACAGAGTTGGACCAAATCTAATCAGTGGCATTTTAGGGATGTAACAGGGGAAACCTATATTTAGAACCAAAGTGTATAAGTTCTTAATCTAGGGTCTGTGAACTTGTTTTCTTTTCTTTTCATTAATTTTATTTATTTTTATTTTTGAAATTCACTTCCATAAGTTTTAAATTTTCTCCCCCTTGCTTCCCCTTTCCTCTGTAGGATGGCCTGCATTCTGATATAGGTTCTACATATACATTCCTATTAAACATATTTTCACATTAGTCATGTTGTATAGAAGAATTGTAATGAGTGAGAGAAACCATGAGAAAGAAAAAACAGAACAAAACAAAACTAAAAAGGAAAACAGACTGCTTCACTCTACATTCAGACTCCATAGTTCTTTCTCTGAATGTGGATGGCATTTTCCATCATGAGTTCTTTGGGATTGTTTTAGGTCTTTGCATTGCTGAGAAGGGTAGATAGACTTAGGTCTATCAAAATCAGTCCTCACACACTGTGGCTGTTACTGTGTACAGTGTTCTCCTAGTTCTTCTCACTTCACTCAGCATCAGTTTATACAAATCTTTCCAGGTTTTTCTGAAGTGTGCTTATTCATCATTTCTTATGACACAACAGTATCCCATTACATTCATATACCCCAACTTGTTCAGCCACTGTCTAATTGATGGATATTCCCTCAGTTTCCAGTTCTTGGCCACCACAAAGAGAGCTGCTATAAATATTTTTATACATGTGAGACCTTTTCCCCTTTTTATTATCTCTTTGGGATACATCCCTAGAAGTAGTATTGCTGGGTCAAAGGACGTGTATATTTTTATAACCCTTTGGGCATATGTGAACTTGTTTTCTTAAAATATTTTGATAAATATATTTGGATTCCTTTGTAATCCTATGCATTTTATTTTGTGCATTTAAAAATATTATGCAGAGAAGATGTCAATAGCCTTCCCCAATCTTCCAAAGGGGTCCACAACACCAAATAAGTTAAGGATTCTTGACCTAGACCAATGGTAATTGCTAAATGATTTGTGCAATCATTCTTTTACTCAGTAGACATTTATTGAAAGTCTATGTATTTTGTTTGTATCTTATGTTTTCTTATTTCTGAACCTGCATCTCCTCTAGTAGAATATAAACTCCTCAAGGGTAGGAACATTATTGCTATTGAATTTGCTTCTCTAGTACCTGTTACCTAGTACACACTTGATAAATGCTTACTTGCTTTTTTGATAGTCTACAGAATTCCGGTCAGCACACTAAATACCAAGGTTACAAAGATGAAGAAAGATACCATCCATCTCCAGAATTAATTTACTTAGAGAGGTAGAAAAAACCAAGTTATAAATAACTATAAGTTTAAAGCATCCACGTTTAGGAGAGGCACAGACAAAAAGACTCTGAGACACTGAAGATACTTTTAGCTAGAGAGATCAAGAAAGGCTTCATGAAGGATATGGCGCCTAACTAGGACCATGAAGAATGAATATGGCACTAAGAGACGGAGATTCAAAGGAGAATACACTTTAGATGTTGGGGTACAGTATAAGCAAAAATGTGGAGTGATTTGAGAGCAAGAATGTTTTGAGAAGCTACTAATAATCCATTGAGAATACTTGGAGGAAAAGAATGAGAGATAATACTAGAGAATAAATGATAAACATAAATTAAGAGGAGGTAGAGATCAAACATTCAATCAATAAGCATTCATTAAGCACTTACTATGTGCCAGGCACTGTGCTAAATGCTAAATTTTTAAAAAATGAAACAAACTTTGTCCTCAAGGAACTTATATTCTGTTGTGAGAGGCAACATGGATACATAAAAATAAAGTGTGTGTGTATATATGTGTGTGTGTATAAATATATATGTAAATCTATATATCATATTATATAAAGTGAGCCAGTTGCACTAATATAACACATAACAAATAGAGCACTGGGCCTGGATTAAGGAGGATCTGAGTTTAAATACAGTGTGATCCCAGGCATGTCATCTAACCTCTGCTGCTTCTGTTTTCTCAACTGTAAAATGGGGATAATAATAGCACCTACCTCTCAGGATGGTTATGAGAATAAAATATAATAATCTATGTAATTTGCTAACCTAGAAATTTTCTCCCTTTAAATCCTATTATGATTATCCATCCCTACTTAGAGAAGTTTGTAAGGAATAATGCATTTGGTTCCCCATAAAAACAAAGTTCATCATGACTGACATGTCTTCGTAAGACAAGAGTCTAAGTCAGATTTTATTAAACGTTGCTATCTAAAAATTTGAATCATGAATACATTTGAGTGTCTGCTATACATAATACCCAAAGTATAGATCATTTTTATGAAAGTAGACCAACATTATAAATTAACATATGTAAGGATATATCAAAATACCAAAGTGTGACATTCAAAAATTATATTCACGTAGTAACAATAAAAGTATGTGTTAATGGATCTTTTAGTCAAATGCTTGAAATACTGTTTCATCCATCCACTGCTGGGAAATAATAGAGCCGGGCAAATATCTCAGCTTTTTAAAGGCAAGCAAAATAAAATTAATTGACATACTATATTTATCCTGTCTAATAAATTTATATTAAGATTATAAAGTGCATTATTAGCAAGCATATTTAAAAATGGTTTATTTTACCTCGGCCATGGGTTTTTAAAGACATCTCTTGTGTTTTTATGGGTACTGCTGTTTATGGAGAAGACATACTGTTCTCCAGTCTTTTAAAAAATAGCCTGCCTTATTGAATCAGTAAAGAAAAAAATTATTTAAATATCCTGTTATGCTCTACAACATAAATTAAGAAAGTAGTAGATTTATTCTTGTTCTCATAAATTTTTCATCACTGTCATTGGCAAAAAGTTTCAGAATTTTAAGTGGGAACTTGAATGAAGAGAAAAGGAGCTTGTAACAGCTTATCACAAAGGAAGGTTAGGCTCTCAGATTGACTGAATTTGATTTGCAATATCTATTTCCAGATATCCAATAAGAAAGAAATGAAATTAATAAGCAAGAAGAAACAAAAGACAGAGTAGTAAGCTTTTGGGTGCGCTTTTAGGCAATGTATTCTATGAATTCCCTTAGTCTAAAAATTTTGGAGCTCACTTCCATACCTACTTATAGCCATAGTTCTTCTTATGAGACAGCTGGTATGCAGTGAATGGAACACTGGATCTGAAATCAGGAAGATCTGAGTTCAAATATGACCTTGGACATTTAGTAGCTGTGTGACCTACTTAGTTTGCCTCAGTTTCCCCAACTGTAAAACAGGAGTTTTAATAGCACCTACCTCACAGGATTGTTGCAAAGATCAAATGAGAATAACATTTATAAAAAATACTTAGTCCAGTGCCTGGCACATTGTGTTTATTCCCTTCCACTTCTTTTGAAATGTTAATTAAACAAAAGATTTCCTCCATTCTTTAATGGTAGTTGAGCTCTGAAGCCTCATTTCATCTTATTCTGTGTGTACCAGAATTTAAAAGGTAAATACAAGTGCCCCAAGCCACTGAAAAGTGAATAGAAAACTTTGGTGTCAGTTTCACCAATTTAATAATCTTATATTTAGCTGCTATAATGCAAAAAATGAGTAATTATACAAATTGTGGAATGTTAATTAGACTATAAAAGAATTAGTGGGGGGCATACAGTGGTGGAAAGAACACAGGACTTGGAGTTAAGAAAAATCTCAACTTTGGCTTTGAAAGATTTTCACTACCTGGACCCAACCTAGCTTTTCCAACCATCTCACATATTACGGTCCTTAACACACTTTACAGCCCAGGTGCACCAGCTGTTTCTCATCCATGATGCTTTATTTCCCATCTCTGTAGTTTTTGCAAAGGCTCCTTTCCATGCCTGGAATGAATTCCCTTCTCACCTCAGCTTTAGTACCTAAGAAGTGTCACAACTAATTTTCTTTTCCAGTTCAGCCTTTTCTGACCTTCTGAGATGTTAGTGCCTTCTTCTCGCAAACCTGTGTGTGTGTGTGTGTGTGTGTGTGTGTGTGTGTGCATCTGTGTCTTTGTGTGGTCAGCCACATAGAATGTAAACTCCTTGAGGTCAAGGGCTATTTAATATTTTTTCTTCATTTCACCACTATTTTCAATAGTGCCTAGAACATGAAAGGAAGGAGAGAAGGAAAAAGCGTAGGGGGAGGGGTAGAGAAAAGATGATGGGGAGAGAGACAGAGGGAGGGAGGAACACGTTTTTAAGCCCTTATGAAATTCCGTGCTTAGTGCTAGGGTTACAAATGCAAAAGTAGGATGGATGTCCTTTGTCCTTCAGGAACTTACCTTAGGAAGAAAATGCATATAACAGAATGATCATCAGGAAAAGGAATTATGATATGTTTGGAAGAGTAGAGTAATCTATTGATAAACATATTTCAGAGACAAAGATCTTTCAGAACTAGAGGCAGCAGCTCTGAAAATAAAGTTGAGAACCTAGTGTGCCAGAGAATGAGAATTTCCCTGAATGATTGAGTTCCTCCCAGACATAAGGGCAGGATGTATTGGTTGTTCTATTAATTAATAGTTATTCTAACCATAAGTAAGTTACTTAACTTCCTATAGCCTCAGTTATTTTATCTGTACAATGGGGATAATGTTACTTGTACTGGCTAAGTCACAGGGTTATTGCAAGGAAAGTGCTTTATAGAGCTCAAAGAAACCTCACTAACATACAATGTGTTTTACAAGGCACAAGGGTAGAGATGAGGGCAGTAATACAGCCCTTGCCCTCAGCAGTATTATTTGTCACATCCAGACACAGAAGATGAACATTGTTAATAATGTCATCTTTGGATCTGAAGGACATAGATTTATACATATACACACATGCAAATAAAATATCCACTTGTAATTTTGATTACCTCATTATGAAAAATTATAATTCATCATATGACAAATTAGTGCTTTGATTTAAATGCCTGATAAGTACGTGAACTAATTTTAGTACATATGTCTGTTTGTTTACACTCAAGCTCTCTAAGGTGATATGCTGTTATCTGTGGAAAGAACTTGAAACAAACATAAATCTGCTTGCTAACAAATGATTTTTTTTGTTGATGCTTCTATATATGAGGCTAAAGATTTCTTTTTTTAAAAAAAATCTACTCTTTTTATATTATAATCATTTCTGGAAGAGAAGATGTAGAATCCTTCCTTCCCTCTCTCCTCTAGACTGAACCTTCTTATGAAAGCAACAAAAAGAATTCAGCAAAAAGAGTTAAACAAATTAAGCAAAAAATTAAGCAAGTTACCTAACATTTTTACCTCTTTGTGCATGTCTATCGTCCTAATTAATTAGTGAAAGATTGGGAGAGGAGGATATGCTGTAGACTTTCACATCCTCAGATAAGCAGAATCCATTTTCATCATTAAGAAAAAGAATGACACATAGGGAACACTATTCTCATGGCAATTCCTTTCTGGCTCAAAGTTCTCCACAAAATTCTAAGTACAAAATAGATAATTAAAAGTCCATTTACAGAGAATATAGAAAGAGAATTCCTCGTAACTTAAATATGTCTTTGTCTAATGGCTATACACAGAAGGTATATGAACACGTTCAAATTACGCTGATATAATTGATAAAATCAGTCACCCAGATCTAACTGATGAAATCTACAAAATGTAGTGTTTCTGAAATGACCAAGAAAGTACACTATTCTTGTTCTTTGAAGGGAAGATTTAATTCTGTTCTCCTGGTTAAAAGTAGTATCTCAACTAAATGGGCCATTCCTTCCTTCTCTCCCCTCCTTTATCTCTTCTCCTCTACTCCCTTCCAGTGATACTTAGATCCTCCTTTTCTTTCTTCCGAATTCTTTGCCACTCTTTTTGTTTCTTTTTTTGAAACTCTTATCTTGCTTTCAGCTAGCTGCCAGTTAATTAGAAAGTCCTGCTCCTTCCATAGAACGATGAGGGATATTTAGTTCAGGACAGAATGGGATAAAGGAAAGATTTGACAGAGCACTTGCTACCTATGTGATCTTTGTTTTATCCCTATTTCTCTATTCCTGACATCCTATGTAGAAATATGTATCTTATAATAACAAAAATAACGGCACTCTTTTCTCTTATAAATGAAAGTGACAGTAGCTATGAATCAGTGTTCTAAAAATTCATAGCAACATCTGAAACATTTATTAAGATGGATATTTCTAGAGTGTCAATTACATACAATTACAGTTTGAGTTGAATAATTACCCTTTCTTGTACATATTTTGAAGATGCATTTTAAAAAACAGAATAATTCCTAAAGAAAAAAATGATAGCTCACATTTCATTAACTCCTTTAAAGAAAACACAATTCATAAATAAAATGCCTAGTTTAAAAGCAATTTAGAAAAATACTCCCAAGGAAAAATATTCAAATTCTAGTTGAACTTTCCAAAAAGCATAATTTAAGTGTAGATAGAGAGACTAGGAAAAATTGTGTGAGTAAAGAAAGACATTTTTAAAAGGAGATATAGCAAAGAACAGAGATATGGAGAGTACTTGGAACACTAGATCGTAAAGAAGGAGCAAAAACAAAAGGCAAAAAAAAATGAAACTAATGGAAAGAGAAAAAAAGGGAAGGAAGGGGGAGTTTCCATTGGTCAGAGAAAATCACGTTATTTATATAAAAAAATACTACTTACTACATCAGTATGAGCTTCTATAAATATTTTTTGTTCATATATAGACCAGTTTCCTCTTTCCTCTTCTTAGGTGCAGGTTTAGGAGTTGTATCACTAGGTAAAAGGGTGCACACATTTTACTGATCTTTGGGGCATATTTCCAAATTGCTTGCCATTCACAACTCTACCACTGGTACCTTAGTGCACCTGTTTTCTGACAAACATTCCAAAATTTTTCATTTAACATTTTTGTCACCTTTGCCCATCTGATGGTTCTGAGGTATCAGAGTTGCTTTAACTAACATTTCTCTAGCTATTGGTATATTTTATGTGGTTTTCAGTAGCCTGAATTTCTTGCTTTGAGAACTGCCTGATCACATACTTTGATCATTTACCTTTTGGGGTATGGCTCTTATTCTTATAAATTTGAAACAGTGAGATATTTATCAGAAAACTTGCTGCAAGGACTTTTCCCCATTTACCTGCTTCTTTTCTAATTGTAGCTGTATTGCTTTTGTTTATACAGAAACTTTTTAATTTTAAATAATCAAAATTATCTGTTACCTTTTCTGTGATCCTTTCTGTTGTTTAGTTATTCATGAATTCTTTCCTGCTCTATAGGCAGAAAAAGCTATTCCCTTCCTTACCCTTCTAATTTGTTTATAATGTGATCTTTTATGTCTAAGTCATAAATCCATGTAGAAGTCATTTTAGAATATGGTATGACATGATGGCCTAAATATAATTTCTTTGGGGTTGCTTTCTAACCTTCCCAGAACTTTTGTTGA
This sequence comes from Notamacropus eugenii, assembly GCF_028372415.1. Taxonomy (NCBI): domain Eukaryota; kingdom Metazoa; phylum Chordata; class Mammalia; order Diprotodontia; family Macropodidae; genus Notamacropus; species Notamacropus eugenii. The sequence goes on along the minus strand of NC_092877.1, from coordinate 233,726,958 downwards.
ATAACCATGAATAATTTCAGTAACTGGTTTCTTTCATTTTGTCAAACTCTGATAGAAGTTTGTTTGATTCTGTCTGTTGTGTACCTAATCCATTCCACTCTAATCTTTAATCGATGCATAATAGTTTTGTTGCTTACTGTCTTGTGGTATAGTTTGCTAAGTCTTTTCTTTCCAACTTTTTGACATAATTTCCCTTGAGATTCTTAATCTTTTATTCCTCCAAATGAATTTCATTATTATTTTTTCTAGCTCTATAAAATGATCCTTTGGAAGTCCAACTAGTACAATAGTGAATAGGTATATTGATTTAGATAGTATTGTCATCTTTATTATATTGGCATGGCATGAGCATGATATTTTTCCATTTATTTAGAAAAGAAATGACATTTGGACTGTTGAGATTTCACCAAGCAAATATTGAGACATACCAGGAAATAGACTGAGGAAGAAGGTTCCAGACATTAAGAGAATGAGCAAAAGAGGAGAGTTAGCAAGGCATAGGTAAGGTATGTCAAATAACAAGTCTAGTTTGCTAGTGCACAGAGTTCATGATAGGGAGTAGTGTAAGAAAAGCCTGGAAACATTAGGAGAGACCAATCTAGTAATCAAGAAACAAAACTAAAACACCTTAGTTTTTGCCTTAAAATTATAGATTGTACATTTTAGGCATTGGCAAGGAACTATTTTGTTTTGACAAATCTGTTTCAAGGAATGCCACTCCCAGATGACATACTATATTAATATTGCTTCTTTCCTGGGCTCTGGCTCCCCTTGTATCAAGAGGAAGTGCTCTGTAATGAATCATGTAGTATTGTCTGCTAGAAAATATTGATTTCTTCATTTGAATCAATGCTTGCTCCACTCGTAGGCTAATTTCTGAAAATTGTGCCCTTAGGGCACTGTGACAGTTTAATTGATCAGCTGAAGCATTTGTTTAAGGTGTTTGCCTTCAGTTCTTTTTATTAATTACTAATATTCACACATCTTCTACCTGACATTCTGTAGCCTTCCTAACTGTTCTATAGAATCAATTGTATTGATCCTTCCTCTTTCAAATTTTGCATAAACTTGGGGAGGGGGACACGTAGGCAATGGAATCAATGGATACTGGGGGTCTTTCTCTGCTACAGCCTTTTCTTTATCTGGTTGCTCTCCATCAGAAGACAGAATGTTTAAAGAATCTTTTAGTCACTTGCATGTTATACTTTGTACTTCATTCTGAAAGAGATGCAGTATTCCTTTATTGACTTAACTGAGTCTGTATTTTGATGTTTATTATGGCTCAATGGGCAACTGCTGATTTAGGGTCACAGAGATTGGATTCAAATTCCTGATCTGTGAGCTTGGACAAATCACTTTACCTGCAAAATCCCATCAGCCTTAATACTCTGTCATCACTACCCACACTGCCTCTCTGATTGAAGAGTGGATCCATGAACTCCAAAACCTGTATTTAAAGAAAGAGCTCAGTTCAGCACTTCTCATTTCTCACCTGGCTACACTGTTCTGGAACATTTCTGCCTTCTCCATCCTGCCCCAGCATTGGATACCTTCCCCAGATACTCCCCTCACTCCAAGTTTTTAGCTTCTTTTTGTCTGTTATGTCCCCACATTAGACTTTGATATCCTCCAGTGCAGGGACCATCTTTTTTCATACTTTTATCCTCAGCACTCAACAAGGTACATAGCACATAATAGGTGCTAAGCAAATGTTTGTTGACTACACATGTTTCCTCACTTATAAAACGAGGAAGTTGGACTAACTGGTTTCCAAGATCCTTTCCAACTCTAAATCTAAATCTATAATCCTAATTTAATTTTAAGGGTCTGGTTGAACTGTAGTTATTGAGAGAGAGAGAGAGATGATAGATAGATAGATGCATGCCCACATGGCGTATGTATGCATATATGGATGTATGTGTATATGTATGTGTGCACATTCACACACACATTTGTGTGTTGCCTTTTACTACCAGAGGAGTGTTAGAATTGTTAATATGGTCGACAGGCATTAGTATTAAATGCCCTTTTTAAATACTCGTCTTGACTATCAAAACAAACACAAAGAATCTGGTAAATCTATCTTAAAGATGTTAAAAGACCTAAATTCACACTAGTTAAAATATAAGAATGAGATTATAAGTATATATTGTGTAGTAGCATTGTGATTATAATGCTATATTCTATAGATAGCATTGTCTAATCATATTAACATAGCACAAGTTAGTGGGCGCCCAAATTTCCTATCTGTAGTAAGCTCAGTGCATGATATTATATTAAAATTTTTTAACTTCTATTTCCCTCAGTGTGTTCAAAGTCAGAGGAGCCTGGTTAGAATCCTGAATCTGGAATTCAATATTTCTGCATCTTTAGTGCTTGACTAGAAGTGTGATCTCAATGGTATGGATATTCTATCCTCATTGGGGCTTGCCACACCTTCTCATCATATGTCATTCTTGTCCATTCTATAGGATATCCATCTACCATGATGGAGATTTTCCTTTTGATATTCAAAGTATATATTAATGAAGCACTATCAATCCCTTGATCTTGCAATATGCTCAGACAGCATTTTCCAATCATGCATATATTCACAGTTTTTTTGTTTTTGATTATCACCAACACTGCAAGTGAAATGACCAAATATCCCATGAAAAAATACACCTTGTTACCTTTAAACGCAAGATAAAATCCCCTCTCCTAATGCTTTATTCATCTTTCCAAGTTTTTCTGTGAGTTTCCGTTAGGTGAAATTTCCTTATGTCTTCTAATTTCATTTATAATGAAAATATCTACATTAATATAATTCCATTTCTTCTCTAGCGTATCAACTCATTGGTTATTGACTAAGGATTTTTTTTTTTAAAAATTATAGTTAAATTAATGATTGTAGATAGTCTAAAATCTTTACCATTTTTAGCACCTCCCTCTTCATTTCTGCCATTCTGCTCCCATCACTACCAAGGAGAAAAGTGCTAGATAAAACTGAAAATAATGTTTTATCAGTACCTATTTAATAAGTTATCAAGGCTAGAAAATTCATCACCCAGTCATCTATTTAGTGATGATGAGCGTTTCTTTATGGAGCTAGTCTGTTCATCATACAAGAGCACAAAGTCTTACCACTACTGTACCATATTTTATATTCTTTGTTAAATAGTGTTGACATGGGTAAGTCATAGTGTGTTATATGTGGTGCTTGGGTGTCTCCTGGGAAACCAAGAAGAAAAGACCTTTCTTCTGACTTGGCTCTCCCAAAGATATGTTTACTATGTGCCCTGGGCTGACATCTGTCTGTCATTCTTCTCTATTCATTCTTCACCAACCAAGAAATATTGCTGGAGTTAAATCCAAACTCAGTCAATGCAAATGAAACTACTACAAAACTATCTGAATGGAGCAGATTCAGTGTAGTAAATCAACAATTTGTAAGCATTAGTTTGGCCTCAACCCACTCACCCTCTTTTTATATCAAGCCCCTATCACAAATAACAGGGCTATTTGCTGTTGTAGCTCCTCCCCTCTAGGACTCTCTCTTCTCATGAAAAGACTACTGAAGGCCTCCAACTATGCCAGCCAAATAAGGCTTCTTTCTAGTTAAGTGGTTATCATGCCCAGGTGCTGTAAATCCTTTGTGGAGATTTACCCTCAGACTTAGCATGTATTCAGATTCAGCTAGAGCCGATGTTCAAGGCATCTCCCTTATCCGCTGCTTTAAACTCTAAATCAAGTTCCATCCTATGGGACAATGGGAATCATTTGAATCATTCCCTATCAGCTACGTAGTCACATGACTCACTAATCACTCTCTTGCTCTTTCACCCAAGTGTTCAACTCTATTTCTTTGAAGGCTCCCTCAGTACTGCTTTATCCTACATCGTAAACACCCAATGGCTGGTCCAGAGGTTGGAGAATGTCCTCATGCTACTTAGTAGCCCCGGGTATAATTCTTAGGAACAGGAAGCTGTGAGTTTAAATTCAGACACCACTCTCCTTTCAAACTCTAGTATTATTCTATATTTAGCAATGAGAATTTTCTTGGAGGAGATACAAAAGTCATAGAAAAGGTGGTCTTTGGGCTGTAAACATTAATTTGCATTCTCATTTGAAAGACAGAGCTAACATACACATACATGAAATGAATAAAAATAATAGAAGAAATTCTATAATCAAGTGGCAGATTGTATAGTGTGGGTTTTAATACTCAAAAAGTTGAGAAAAGGAAAAGAATATTTCAGTGGGATAGTCATAGAAAGTTTTATGGAGCATCATATAAATTTTTCTTAGAAGAAAAATAGGTCTAGAATTTTTCCATACTCAGTACAGGGCCTTGCATTTAGTAGATATCATTGTTTATTAAAATTGAGCTAAAATAAATTTATTTGAAGTTTTAGCAGTGGAGAACAAAATTAGTAAAATCATGTTTTAAAAATGACCATGGTGGGTAGGGGATAGGTCTTTTTGTAACCAAAACTTCACATTAGGGAGTAGTGAGAGCACATGATCATTAAACATGTGGTAGTACTGAGCTAGGATGACTGACTCTCCCCTTGAAGAATTCAAGTATAATTTAAAATAACCTTGAAGAGATTTTTCTGTTTTTAAAAAAGTGCAGTGAAATTCAGTAGGAACAAATGCAAAGAGAAAAATCTGAAAATCCTTTGAAAGACTTGTTATATAAAAATCTGTATTGGTTGGCTCTACTTAACATTTGTCCTTGGGTCAGAGATGGTCATTAAAGGCTTTCCATGCCGAAGTAGAGAGGTAGGTAGGAAATATTCCTTGAAGACCTGACTCAAATTAGATTCCATGATGTTGGTGCTAGCTCTATAATAGACCATGCTATATCAGGGTAAGGTGACCTTTAGGTTCTCTACTAAGCGACTGGCAGGTTGGCAGTGCCAATGCAATAATAGATAAGACAAGCAAGAAAAAAGTAGAATTTCTAAGTCCTAATATAAGCAAGAACTCTCAATAACATTAACATTGATCAGGGCCTGGGTCCACGTGGGTATTCTTCAATTTGAAAGAATTGAATATAGAGAAGGGAAGTAGTAAGTATTGTATGACAAATAAATGAATAAAAGAAGTTTTGTTTTAAAGCTTGGATTTTTTTAAAATTTCAAACTGTTCAATCTTCTATTTTTTAAATGTCTTAATATAGCAGTCAAGTTTAACCAGATTGCAATATTAGGTGAACTAGAACCACTAGTTTTCTACTCCTCAGAATTATAACTATGAGTTCTTATTTAGTCTACCTAGGAATGTCTTATTGGTTTGCATAATGGAAAGAGCCACCACGATCTGGGAGTCAGACCAGAGAACTTGATTGGCCCTTTGCCTTCAATATTTACTAGCTCTTGTTGATTTGCTTTACCTTGGTAAACCACAGTCCCCTCATCTGTAAAGTGGGGATAGTAATATTTATATCACATTCCTTATAGGATTATTGCAATTGAATGCTTTAAAATCAACCCATAAAAAAGCATTTATTAAGCACCTACTATATACTAGATACTGTGCTAGACCCACTGGCTATACAATATTTTTGTGGTCTTCTTATAGCTTACTGTCTTCTACATTCTCAACGATCCCATGACAAGCTGGCCTCCTCTCACATGACTCTATCTCCTGGGTATGCAATTTTACTGACTATCCCCCATGCCTGGAATTCTTTCCCCAACCCTCTGTTTCCTGGTTTCCTTCAAGTCTGTTAAAAATTCCCCCTTCTACAAGGAACCTTTCCCCAGTAATGTTAGGGCCTTTCCTCTGAATTTATTGTTCAGTCATTTCAGTCATGTCTGATTCTTCATGACCACATTTAGGGGTTTTCTTGGCAAAGATACTAGAGTGGTTTACTATTTGTTTCTCCAGCTGATTTTGTAGTTGAGGAAACTGAGGTAAATAGAGTTAAGTAACTCGCCCATATTACATACCTAGTAAGTATCTGAGGCTGGTTTTGAACTCAGGTCCTCTTGATTCCAAGGTCTGTGCTCTATCCACTGCTCCACGTAGCTACTTCTTTTTCTCTGAGATGATCTACAATTTTATCCTGTAAATATCTTGATTCTACATAGCTATTTGTATGTTGACCCCTGTTAGATTATGAGCTCCTTGAGATCTGGGACCACTTTTGTCCTTTGTACCTCCAGATGTTAGTACACTGCCTGGCATGGAGTAAGTGCTTGATAAATGCTTGTTGACTTGTACTTGATGCCTGGGATGTTAGTACAAAGAATGAAATCATGCTTTCAAGGATGTGCTCATGGGGAAGACAAATCTATATCTAAATAGGTCTACAATATACATAAAAACAATAAATACAGATCCAGTGTTGTTAAATACTAAGTATGTGTGTGGGGAGGGGGGACAGAGACAGAGGCAGAGACAGAAAGAGAGAGATAGAGACAGAGAGAGGGAGAGGGAAAGAGAGTGAGGGGATCGTGTTGTCCAGTTCTTAAAAACAAAAGCTGACAACATTGACAAGAAGAACTCTGTTTGCACTGCTTTCTTTGACTAAAATTACCTTGGCCTGATGCTAGAAGAGGAAAAATAATTACTCTAGGATGTGGTCACCTTTAATTCATATTCTTTGTCTACAGGATATAATTCACTGAGACAATCTGACATCACAGTAAATTCATAAATATATATTTTATCATAGATTAATAAATTAATATCTAGTGAATGGTTTTCAGGAAGAAAATATTTCATGTATCTTCTGAAATATATGACCAAGGAGTGGCATGTGAATTTTCTTCATTTAATTGATTCTTAGCTGTTTTGCACCCAGTGACCTATGCGGGCAAAATTGATGTAAATGTGACACCTGCCTGTTGATAATAGAATTCCTGCTTGAATCATGGCACTAGATAATGGAGCAGCACTTGGTTATAGTCTTTCTCATGGTGAACTTTGTGATTTCACACTTCATAATAGGGGAGTGTTACTTTAAAATGCATTAAACTGCTAAAGATAGCAAATAGCCTTTTGGGGTAATGCATTTTAAATAGTCTCTGGATTCAGAACAAAAAAAATGTTCATTTTGTAGAACATCATAATAGCTTTTAAAACATATTGTACCCCATTGGTATTTCATGGTACTTTTACTAGCATTAGCTTTCTTCAGAAAAAAATATCAATTTTGTAGTTTCAAATTTGTTTGTGTAACATTCTATACCTGGCTTCTACTTCCAGTACCAAGCCCATTTCTCATCCTTTTTCACTTTTAGCAGTCCTCTCATGGTCAGTGGAAACTGACTGGGTATTGTTTAATATGTATAGGTCTTATAAATAGCTTTTCTGCCTAAAAATTGAACTTAAAAACTGCAAATCAGACCCTCACATAAATTATAGCAATCTATTTTGTAATCATTTTTATGAGAAGATATGACAGTGTATTTGGATATAAATCATCATTCATATTAATACAATAGATATTTTAATCTCCAAAGAGGTATTAAAGTGCAGAATACTTATATCAAAGACTCCTGACATCCAAAGGATAGATAATAAATGTTTGAACCCAGAAAACTATTAGCACTCAACTTGTATTCAATTTGTACTTAATCCAAAAATTTTAATATTCTCTAGGTAATTTTTAAAAGATTACTATAACTTTGTTATAAATGAATAGTCAACAATGATCAAATTATTTTGGTCAAGTTGACCTCTAAGTAAATGGCATTAGATGATGGAATTTTTTAAAAAATTTATGATGAATTATTAAATCAAAGCTGTTATCACTTTACTGAATGTGACCTGCTGAATATGACCTATCATTTTGTAGAGCATAAAATTTTATATTTCTCAACAGAGAGACATTTGTATATTTTAATAACAGATATTTCCTGTTATTAATAATAGCACTCCACATTTATAAAGTAGTTTATAGTTTACAAAATGCTTTTCTTAAACAGCTGTATGAAACAGGGAGTCCAAATGATTCTTATTCCATTTTTACAGATAAGGAAATTGAGGCTCAGAGGTCACACAGAGATGAAGTGACAATAATGAGACTCGAACCTAGTGCTCTTTACACTATACCACAGTTCACTAGACGCTTTCTATATTATTACCCTTTTGAGAAAAAATAATCTATTTTCTCTAAGTTGTCTTTTCCACAGGATGGTATCTATACTTTTGTCTGTATCTCTTCCTATTATAAATAATGTCGGAAAGATTTAGTGAACAGCCACTGTACTCTTAACCACCTCCCCTATTAACATCATTATCATCTCATTTCCGACCACCATTTGAGTAATGCTGTATTTCATAAAGAAAAATATGAACAGATAACTATGTTATGTGATCAAACAGTGGAGGTTGGGCATAGAGGAACCAAGTTGAGTTAGCAGCTTGGAATGGAGTCAGCTATTATGAAAACCTGGCTCTTCTGATCACATCCCATTTCCCAAGACACAAGCCCCTGGAATTCATTCATACCCCACCCAGATCAAGCCTCATGGCGGAAGTCTCTTTTTTCCATGTCTAGGTCCTAAGTTGTTGTTTTTCATTCATTCAACCATATCCAACTCTTCATTACCCATGGACTATAACACATGTAATTCTCCATGGTGTTTTCTTGGCAAAGATACTGGAATGGTTTGCCATTTATTTCTCTGGTGGATTAAGGCAAACAGAGGTTAAGTGTTTTGCCCAAAGTCACACAGTTAGTAATTATCTGAGGCTAGATTTGAACTCATGTCTTTCTGACTTTAGACCTAATGCTCTATCCACTGAGTCACCTAGTGGCCTGTAGGTCCTAGATGGATCTGTACAAATAAACCTCTAAGGGCAGTCTCTCAATCAGGTGGAACTGGATAAGGAACAAAGTAACTGAGTTCAGACTAAGCCTTTAGAAGGAACAGGGTTAGAGGAACATTTTTGAAGAAAGAGAAGGAAAGAATGGAGGGAAGGTTTTAGGATCCTCTGCTTTTATGTCCCTCTGAAGAACGTGGTAGAGGTGGAAAACTTGGGCAATGACTGAACAAAGTAGTGCTTCCCCATTACAGGAAATTTTTAAGCAGAGGTTGAATGGAGATGTTATAGAGTGGATTCCTCTTCAAGTGTGCTTTGAAAGAGATGAACTCTGAGGTTCCTTCTAATACCAATATTCTGGGAATATTGGGAATGATCCTTCTAGCACAGTAAGAGTGTGGAAACTAAAGCCATCTCCTCTTTCCCTTATGACCAGTAAGCCCATAAAGCCGTATAGTTTGAGTAGTTTGCCCCAAATTACACAGCTAATAAGCTGGATAAAAAATTTTGAATTGGAAAGGAACTTGTAGGCCTTTTGGTCCAATCCACTCATTTTAAAGATGAAAAAAATACTGAGACTCAGTGCATTTGTATACAAGGCAGTGTGCTAATTTCTAGAGTTACAAAGACAAAGCAATATAGTCCCTGTGTTCAAGGACTTCTATTCTAACAGAAGAGACAATGCGCGTGTATGTAGGCATATACACGACACAGGCGAGGTAGCTGTGGCTTGTAGAAGAAGGTGCTGGCAGCTACGGGGACCAGGAAAGGCCTCATGAGGAAAATGATTATTAGGCTTCATTCTGAGCAGGGATTCTAAGAAACAGAGGTGAGGAGGTCATATTCCAGTACCAGTGTAACCTCATTCCCCTTTCTCATGATATCTTCTTAGACAGTAGAAATCTTCTAGCATTTGATAAGTTAAGGAATGTTTAGAGGAAGGCAACCAAGATAAAAAAAAAAAAACAAAAACCTTGAGTCCCTAATTTATGAGATGAGATTGTAGGAATTGAGGGTGTTTAGCCTGGAGAAGATAGGACTTGAGGAAACATGACAGCTTTCTTCAAGGAATTCAGGGGATGTCATATGCATATAGAAATAAACTTATTCTATTTGGCCTCAGAGGGCAGGACCACCAGCAGCCGGTAAAAGTGGCAAAGAGTCAAAGTTAGACTCAGCATTTAAAAAGTTCCTAATAATTAGAGTTGTCCAAATAAAGAATCGCATCTTGAGAAGTGGTAGGTTCCCTCTGATCAGAGGTCTTCTGGAAGAAGCTGGATCATCAGGTATGTCGTAGTGAAGATGCCTTTCATGTGTGAGTAGGATTGTGTGGTTGCTAAGATTTCTTCCAACTCTTGTGATGCCATGATCTACTTCTTTTCAACCATATGTAGATTCTGCATGTTTGATTGGAAGAAAATGTGGAATGAAGAATATCTAGGAGAGGAAAATTGGAATAGAGGAAGAAAACCTTTTTTGAGTCACTGCTTTTGGTTCTAATTTTATTTTTTAAATTAATTCCTAGAGCATTGAGATTTAAAGAGCAATGGATTTGGAGTCAAAAAACCTGGTTTTGAACCCTGGTTGTTCTACTTACTACATGTGTGATGTTGAACATGTAATTTTGACAATTCTGAGTTTCATTTTCCAACTCTATAAAACAAAGGAATTGAACTAGATCAGGGGTTCTTAACATGAGATTGATAGACCCTTTTTTCCATGAACTTAGATAGGAAAAACATTCCTGTATTTCAATGCAATCATGTTCCTTTATATCCCTATGTAGTTTATTTTATGCATTTAAAAATGTTATTCTGAGAAAAGATCCACAGTCTTCACCAGATACTGTCCAAGGGGTCACTGACACAAAAAATTTAAGAATGCCTGGACTATATCATATCAAAGCTCCACCAGAGTTCTAAATCCTATTATTTTATTTTTTTCTTTTCAATCACTGATAGACTTCAGTTTCCAAAAATGTGTTGTGGTAGTGGTGGTAGTGGTGGTGGTGGTGTTTGTCCTGTGCTCTTGAAGAGGACCATGACATCAAGATGATGACATGACTTGCAATTGACTTTGATTTGAGTGAGGGAGGACTGTGTAAGGTCACCAGCCTCACTTTCTCCTCCTGAGCCTTCTGGGTCCAGTGTCCAGCTATTCATCAGGATGACTTCAAATGGCCCAAGATGCAATGAGTTTCCAAAAATATAAGTATGACAGAGACTGACAACTCAAGGTCTTGTACAATTTTCAGTTTCATCATGTGGTATTCTGATCATGGGGATACTGCTTAACTTGAAAGAAATGTTCATAGAAAATTTATTTCTGAAACTAAGGGAATATTATAAAGGGAAATAAGAATAGAGTAAAAAGCCAAGGTAATATAAAGGAATACTACTGCTTTTTGTGTTTTAAAGGTGTGCCATAGTTATTCTTGAGATGGAATTTTGGCATGGTAGAAAGAGGATTGATTTTGAAATTTGAAGACGAGTTCAAATTTTGACTTGTCACTTACTAGAGGTGTGATCTAATCATTTAACTTCTCAAGATCTCAGATTCCTGATCTTTAAAATGATAGGGTTGGCCTAAATAACCTCCGACATCCCTTCTAGTTCTGTTATTCCATTATAATTTAATTATATTTAAATAAGGTAAATTTTAGTTTGTCCTCAGAAAGATCTGAGTTTGAATCTAACCTCAGACACTTATGAGCTATGTGATCATGGACAAGTCATTAGATCTCTCTGAGCCTCAGTTTTCTCAGCTATAAAATGGTTATAATAATAGCTCCTAATTTATAGGATTGCTGTGAGAATTAAATGAGATAATATATGTAAAGAGCTTTGTAAACCTTGAAGAGTTATATAAATGCAAGCTATTTTTTTCTCCTCTGTAAAATTAGGAGGAGCAGATATAAGGGTCTCTCCAGCTCTAATATTCTCTGAATAAGTGAGTTGTATACAGACACTTCCTTAATTACAACATCCAACTTCCAAACGTCATCTGTCTGGTTGTTCATTATCTCTTCTTACTAGACACAGCAGCCAAGTTGTCTATCCCATGCTGATGGTGTCACCTGCTGATCACTGTGGGAACCATCTGACCCAATATTCCTTCCCAACCATCCTCCTGAGGACATCACAACAAACTTCCTCTTTCCCTGTGTTATACACTAATTACAGTCTCATTCATTCTTCCATAGAAATTCTCCTTCTCACATTCCAGCATATCCTCTTTAATTCCTATCCCTCTCCCCACTCCTACCCCCTGCCCTTTCAAATCTTTCTCATTTACTCAAGGATTATCTCTCTCTTTTGAGTTTCTGAATCCCCCCCCCAAAAAAAAGAGATAACCATGCCTAATAAGAGTCTAAGTAATCAGTCCAAATGAACAAATATACTTTGCCCAAGGCACTATATTTGGTAGCTGGGGGAATGTGTGGAGAGATGAAGAAATGTAAGATAGAAAAAAAGAACTTGCAGTCTAGTTCTAGGGGTAGGATATAAACAATAGACAATTAAAGAATAAGAAAATATCTCAATACCAGTTCAAGATATAACGAGTGTATATTTAGCGAGTTGCAAGATGAATCGTACAGACAATTGCTATAGGAGGTTGTGACATTTGAGGTTGGGTAGTCTAATAAGATTGGAAACCTGCTTGAGGTAGGTCTTGAAACATAAATACAGCGTTAGAGGCATTTCTAACAGTTTGAGCCAAAGTAGTTTGACCTGAGCAAAAGGTAGTTTGAATTTTATGATTTGAAAACAAAAAGGAAATCATTAAGGTTTTAATTAGCATAATTAAGAACCAGTAGCATCAACCTCTAAAGACTTTGAAAATGTCCAAAGGTCCCCTCTGAACCTCACAAAAGTCTACAGCTATCTTCTCATCCCATTCTAATCAAACTTACTTTTCTTTAAGTATCAGAACTCAAATTAAGTCATTTCTTATTTTATATCACCACTTTATCATTTTGTCTAATTGCCAGTATTGCAAATATATTGATTTTTACTATTTTTTAATTGTGAAATGTAGCGTGTCATGATGTAACGCTGGATCTCTACACTTTTCACATTTTCTTTTCTGGGCTAGTCTGACCACCCATTCTGTAGTCACACTGGCAGGTCATGAGGTTCCCAGGAAATGATCCCACTGTGACAAATCACTGAGAATCCTGGAGGTCATGCTGGTATGGAGAATTATACTTCTGACAGTTACAGCTTCTGATCCCCTACTTGGGGGCTCGCAGTTTAACAAATTACCCAAGAAGACACCATTAAATTTTTTAAAAACATTTTTATTGACGTCCTTTGTTTTTATACCACAAGAGCACAACTACACAAAGTTATAGTGTAGTCACTATATGGTTCTAGGTATAAGGACTTTCCAGCTGTCAATCATAATCATAGTCATATGAAATTAGATCCTAAGAAACAGGACAGTTCAACCATCTTTATTCTGAGTATCTTTTCTCTGAGTTTTTTTTTCTTATTTCTGTCCTTTTCTATTAATAAAATTTTCCAAATTGTAAAGGGGAATTATACACATAAATAAATAATAATTCAGTTCTATTTAGGGTTAAACAAATTGACTGGGCTAGCCTGGGAACCTTCCCACCATTTAGTATATTATTTCTACAGGGAATTGTGTTGCTTTCTTGGAAAATTTTGAGAGAGAACCTATTTCTAAATTGGGGACTGATTTTATTTAGAATATGTTTAACTCCTCTGTCAATCCCTTTTCTTGGAGAGAGTGCTTTATTTCACAGATAGAAACATAGCAAAAAGATCGTATAATTCTAGAGTTAGTGCTGGAGGTGACATCAAAGGCCATTTAGCTGACCCCCTCATTTTACAAAGAGTAATGAAAACTTAACAAGTATAGTTAATAATGTGATGTAGAAGTCTGAAATATTTCAGCATGTACTCCAGAAGTGGTTCAGGATAAAATTACTGTAACAAATAAGCAAAGACTATAAAACTCTATCTGGTAGCCTGTATTTTAAAAAGCTGGGGAAATGTAATCAAAGTAGAAAGTAAAGGGATGAAATCATGAAGTAGAGATTGCCAACTTGAACAATTTAGGACCTAAAAAGAGGTTTGTCCACTATCCAGTTTGACTAAGGAAATTGGTTAATATCTCAGTTTCTTTACACTTTGTAATTATGGTTTTAGGGTGATTTGAAAAAGGATGAAACCATCATACAATGTATACTTAAGTAATTCAGAATAAAATATAAATACTTTTTCCTTTATTGTGAGTTCCAGCCATAGGTGAAGAGTAAAAGTTTTTTCAGCTTGTATATCAAACTTTTACCAGAATTTCTGGGTAGCAGTTAAATTTTTCTGGGGCAAAGTCAGTTAATGTTTTTCTCTCAGCCTTATTTCACCTCTTTATTTAATCAATGCCAATTCTGAACATTTTCTTACCACTTATTTTCTAACTTTTTAAGCATTTCCAGTTTGGGGTAAAAATTAGAATATTATTAGATTTTTCAAGTTCATAAATTCCTTTCTAGGGAGAGAATAAGCACTATTAAAAGCAAATTATTCAGCAAGAGTTAATGCTTATTTATTTCTAGTGGGAGGACAATTTCTTATACTGATCTGAAAAACTATTTCCCAAAAAGAGTTATCTTTTATCAGTACTTCTAAAAATCTAATTTTATCCATTGATACAGATGGCAGATTTTCCACACAAATGTTCTTCAGGAATTAACTGTGTCCTTACCCATGAAATAATTTGTATATTAGAAAGTATCTAAAGTTTAATCACTGTTGAAAAAGATGGTGATTTTCCCTTTTCTGCTGACTTCTTTTCTACTTAAATATGTTACAAGGCAATTTCTTATTTGAATAATGCAATCTATTAAGAAAAAGGCAACATGGTTTCTGTCAAGGAAAATCAACTTCATAAATCTACTGCAGTTTTTGGATAGGGGTACATAAATATGTAAAATATATTTAACCTTTCAAAGAGTTTTTGAAAGGTTACATTCCAAAAGCTATTTTGTTATGGGTTATTAGGAGAGACAGAGACTGAGAGGGAGAGCGTGTCATGCTATAGGAATGGTAATGAAGGAAAAAAAAGGACAAATGGAATACATGTTCCCTGTTCTGGATGGAGAACTGATTCAGTAGATTCCCATCGGGCTCCACAATAAAACTGCTCTCATTTAGCATGGATTGAAATTGTCAAATTTCTAGGTAGAACTCCTGTAGGTAATAGAATACCATTTTGACACAGGAAAATAGTGAGTAAATAAAAAGAAGATAAATATACGTTAGTCTGGGAAAATATAAGGCAATGTACTGGAGAAGAAATAATCCCAAATGTAAAGACTTTACACTAATGGTCTACATGCACATTAAGGATATCCTTGATGCAGTTCATGTTTGTTGAATTGAAATGTTCACTTGCTGAAGACAGGACAAGCAGGCTTTTGGAGGCCATTTTTTTTAAGCTAGGACAATTTATTGCAAGGTGTCAAGAACATAAGATCATTGCATTAGAATATAAATTATCCGAGGGTAGAAATTGTTTTCATTTTGTCCTGGTATTATTAGTACAGTATCTTGCATATACTTGGTGCTTAAAAATATTTGTTGGGTTGAATTGAATTGTAGAATGGACACCAAGTAGAGTGTGTATTAGGAAGGTAGATATTCATTAAAGGTATTCAGTTATGCCATGGAGAAAAGATCCAAATTTGGTAAAAGACTCCTATTTTGGTAAAGTTCTCTAAGTGTTCTTACTTATTAATCACATTAAACTCCGTAATGAAATCCATACCATTCTGAAAGAGGAACACTTACAAAACCTAAGCAGATTTTTTAAAAAGTAGATTAAAAAAAGACTGACATGAAACCAAATGGATAACTCATCCAGTTAGTCTAATATTCTTTTTTTTTTATTAAGATTGGGACTCCCCATCTTGCCTAAGCTTGAAGTTCATTGAAGCCATTCACAGGCTTATTCTCAGTACTGATAGGTACCAGAGCTGTTCTATTTCCAAACTGGGTCAGTTCACTTTGCTTTACAGAATCTCATGTCCCCTCCCACTCTTGAAGAGTGATGCCTTTTTTAGTACGGACACCCAAACCACCCAATCCAATTCCTCCAAGATATCCTCCAGCCTCAGCTTCCCCAATAGTTGAGATTAAAGAAATGTACCACCATGCCTGGTGGGAACTGCAATTTTAAAGAGCAAAAATTACTTATTGCTACAAAAGGGTTACTCCTCAACACCTACATTCTCCTAGTAATACTATGTGGCTACAAATCATTGAACACCATGATCTTAAAAGGATTAAAATGATAATAATCCAAAGACTAATGGAAATATGAATAACCAGTATAAGCCGACTTCCAAATGTTGTCAACAATGACTTTGCATGCATATGTTGTAAAATGTTTTATGGAATGGTGTTACTTGTTTGACTTTTGGCAAATCACTTCACTTCCTTGGATTTTATTTTCCTCCTCTATAAAATAAGATGATTAGAATAAGTGAGCTCAAATGTCCTTTCTAACTTCAAGTCCTATGAGCCTAATTTTTTTCCATTCTTGTTATTTGTTTTCCTTTGTTTCCATGGTGTCTAACGCATTGCTTTCCACATACAAATGTCTATGAATTGAAACATCTAGCAGCCAGGATGCTACAACATCATAGAATAAAAAGCTTTTTCAATTATTTCAGAAATTTGTACCATCTTGAATGCTAAAGAGTGGGTAAAAAACAAACACAATTCTTTTGATGGAAATTCAGGTCTTGAACTCATTAATTTCAATGGCTATTTTTTTTAACTTAACTTCAGTTCACTGAATGCATTTTTACTAGTCCCTATGTAACAGTTCTGAAGAATGCCAATGGGACTGAGCTGGCTCTGCTGCCTGATAAGTTGGCAAAGTGGTTGCTGTCTTGCTGGGTATTCAGAGTACCGTGAACAGCAAAGTGTTAGCCACTGGAGAGAGATTCTGATTGTGATTGATACTGAAAAAGCGATTAAATCTCTTTGGAAAGTTAGCCAAGATCAAAAGGTAGCAACAGAGAAATTGCAAAGGGAATGTGATTAATTTATTTTGGGTACCCTTTTCCCCATCTAATGTCTTTGTTTTCTCCTGAAATTTTTTAAAAGATTTTTGTGGGTTTGAAATGAATTTGTTGCTTGGATGTAATTTAAAAATACTATTCTGAGAACTGCAACAAAAAAAAAACCTGGTTGAAAGACATTTAAGAAAAGTGAGTTAAAATCATAATAGTTTTCAGGAAATTGGCTTTGTTTAGGTAAATTATGACTACTCTCCTGTGAACACATTTGAACTACTAAGTTTAATTGGGTTGTTTAGAGGAGATTTTGATTGTAGGAGGTTGGAGAGAGTGAGAGTTTGCAGGCTTCTTTCTGATTTTATTTCCTTACCATTCATTTTATTTGCTTGTCAAAAGCTCAGAAAAATTAGCCAAAAAAGAGACCACTCTGTTTTTGATGCTTAGGTATCATGTGTTTTGAGAGAAAATTGGTGCACACTTTCGTAAAGAGTTCAAAACCATTGAACGTAGCTGAGTTGAACTGTCTGTAACTGTCTATACTAGCATGGTTCAATCAAAGGGAAGCAAAACACTCATCTTACTCACCCGTCCAAGGTCCACCTAGAAGGCCATGTTGTATGGTAAAGTTCTGGCAGTACTACCAAGGGTACTCCCAACTAGCTTAGGAGAAAATGGAATAAGTGCTTTGATGTACTGATTTTTCCAATTCAGCTCTATGTTCATATACATATAAACGCCACCAAAGAGAGGACAGAGAGACAGAACTGTAATCGGAAAATTTTTCAAGAATTGAGGGAGGAGGAAACACGATAGCAATGGCTAGAGGGCATAGAGGCACTGAGACAACTGGGCTCAAATCCTGCCCTTCATACTTACTGTCACTAATACTATTCTCATCCTTGAGTCTCCTGATCCATAAAATAAGGATGATAATACCACATACTTCAGAGTGTTATTATGAGGATGAAGTCAAATTACATAATAGCTAGAAGTGCTTTGGGAATCTTAAAGTGCTATATACATGTTGGTTACCATTGAGTCCATCTCCCACATTTTGTAGGGGAGGAAGCTGCATCCCAGAGGGCTTAAACAACCTCAGCTCAGGAAGGATTTGAACTGGAGTGTTTCTGACTCCAGGTCCAATTATCTATCCAATATATCACATTGCTTCTCTGTGTTGTTCAGTCGTTTCCATCATCTCCATCTCTTTGTGACCCCACTTTTCTTGGCAAAGATACTGGAGTGGTTTGCCATTTCCTTCAGCACATTTTACAGATGAGAAAACTGAGGCAAACAGAGTGAAGTGACTTTCCTAGAGCCACGTAGCTATTAAGTGTCTGAGATCATATTTGAACTCAGGTCTTCCGGACTGACATTCTATCCACTGTGCTGCCTAGCTGCCTTCTTTCTTTTAGTCATTATATAAAAAGGAACATTATTCATAGAACTCCAGAACTAGAAGAGACCTCAGAGATCATCTAGTATAATTCCTTAATTTTACAGATGAGGAAACATGGCCTCAGAAAAGTTAGGTGTCTTTTCCCAGAGCTATACAGGAGATAGCAACAGATCCAGGACTGGAATCCAGGCTTCCTGACTCTCAGTGGAAGGTTCTTTCTCCACTTTTGCTATCTCCAATACTCACTGCCTAGAGATATTAATTCATGCAACCTCATTCTGCAAAAGCACTTGATACCTTCATAAGAGAAGTGAAAGTCTGGTATCAGAGGCTTACTATCACAATAATACTCAGAAGCACACACACACACACACACACACACATATATATATATATTTTAAGAGTGAGATGAATTATAAACTTAAACATGACATTTTTTAGAGGTTAGACTGTCTGAATAGTCAGTGTGGAAAAAAACTGTGAGCGATAGAATCTTATTGCATGATAAAAATAACAAAGGTGGATTCAGAGAAACCTAAGAAGACTCAAGAATTCTGAGGTAGAATATAGTGGGCAGAACCAGAATTAACCAATCAAAATTCCAGAAGAGTGATAATGAATCGTACTTCCCACGTCTTGGTGAAAAAATGATTGTAAATGGAGAATGAGACATACTAACAAAGCATAAATTTGTTTTACTTGATTCTAGTTATTTATGATAAAGGAGGGTTTTTTTTTTTGATGGAGGGGGAGAATGTGGAAGAGGAAGGTATAAGTAATAGTTATGCTAAAAAAGACAAAAAGAAAAATGTGTAAGTGAAATGTTTAAAAATATACTATAGAAAGAAGAAAGTAGAAAGTTCAGAAGGGGACACAGAAAAGCAAGACAATCTTGTTAATGTTAAATTATTACGCATACAGATATACATTTACATAGTTAAATTATACATATTTAAACATACCTACATATACATTATACATTATACACACATTATATATACATTATACACATATGTACATTTGTGTAACTATATATAAAACCAAGGTATATATAATAGAGTCATGATTCCATATACCATCATTTTGGGAACTTTTTTATGTGAAAATGTTCAGATTGGCTGTTGATTTTCTAGTTCTAGGTTCAAACATTTGTTTGATTAAACACTTAGCACATGTCTGGTACATGCTGTTTTTCAGTTGTTTCAGTCATGTCAGAGTCTTCATGCCCCATTTAGGGTTTTCTTAGCAAAGATACTTCTCTAGATCA
Source organism: Notamacropus eugenii (assembly GCF_028372415.1). NCBI lineage: Eukaryota > Metazoa > Chordata > Mammalia > Diprotodontia > Macropodidae > Notamacropus > Notamacropus eugenii. The sequence goes on along the minus strand of NC_092877.1, from coordinate 233,707,479 downwards.
CTTGACAGATGAGGAACTGAGGTAAATAGGGTTAAGTGACTTGTCCAGGGTCACATAGCTAGTAAGTTCCAGGGGCAGGATTTGAACTCAGGAAGTTGATTCCAAGCCCAGAGCTCTATCCACTGCACTACTTATATTTATAAGTTGCTTAGTGCAGTGTCATAGTAGGAGTTATATAAAAGCTTATTCCCTTCCCCTCAAGCTCCTAATAATTTTTTAAATTATTTTCTTCCCTCCCCATTTTTGTACTGTGCCTTTATTCTTGATTGTCCCCCAAATTCTCTCACCTGTAGTATACTACGTAGCCTTGAACATATTCATTTCTATAGGAATGTGTGCCAGATTTTCTTGGGACTTTTGGGGGCTATGGAAGAAACAAGGCATTAAAATGATACCCTAGCAGCCTGTAAAAGTTAATTTGACCTCCTACATACTTTATACGCATTCAGAGAGTAACCCAGATAGTTGGGAACTAATTTTAATGACACCTGTCTAATTCAGAACCCAGAATCTAGAGGGAATAGACTCAGAAAAAGAATCTTTTCTTGATTTTTCCATGATATAGTATCTTGACATTTTAGAGGCAGTATTGGCCTCCATTTGAATGTCTTGGGTCTCATTTACAAACTTTAGGGGTAACGCCAGGAAATTCACAACTTCTCTTTATTTTTCACATTTTTCCATCTATACAATGTAGGTTGTAATTTTCCTGTTGCTACATTAATGTCTTAAAGATGCATAGGGAAATAATTGCAAAGTGCTTGGGGATCTTTAAAACAAAGAAACTTTAATTTTTCATAATTGTGTTTATTATCAGCTACCTCACTAGGCTACTCAATTCCTTGATATTTTCTTTTGGTCTTTCATATATGCTAGTGGAAAAGGCTACTGGTTACAGGCAATTTTAGCTCTCCAGAAATAAATGACATGAAATGAATAAATCATGTTTCACTGTAGGTTTTCAGGCAGGGTGCAAGATTGCTAAATTATGCACTATGTAAAAGAGAGAACTAGGAAGAAATCAATCCGTGGCTAAGCCTGAGTGATCCATAGAATGTGATTCGAACTGTGTGGGTGAGGGACCCTCTTTGCAATGATTCTCATAACCTACTTAGGTTGGTAATTAGGACACAAGTAAGACCAAAAAGGGAAAAAAATAAGTATGTTGAATAGCAGCCCAGCAAATTTTAGAAGGGTGCAGAAATATCAAATAGGGTAAGTCAATGAAGTTAAAGGACATAGAGGGGAAATGAAAAACATTCAAAGATAAATTAACATAGGCCCAAGGGTTATGCATGTAATTTAGCTAGAAATATGCTAGAAATAAAAAAAAAATAATGTAGGTGAGCGAGGAAGCACAAAATTGGCATTATGTTTCTATAGATGAAATATGGTATAAAACAAATAGTGTAGCTAAACAGAGGGCCAGTGAGAAGAAATAGAAACACTCAAGAGAAAATAAAGATATTATTTTAAATATATATGTATATATATGTATATGTGTATCATCTTATGCATTAAAAGTAATAACACATATCCATGGTACTTTATGATTCACACTCACCCTGTGACACAGATTTAAGAGGACCACATAATACTCATAGGATCTTAATTGGAAATAAATATATCATGTTCATTTTGCTGATAGAAAAACTGAGGTTTGGAATCTTTCCCTGGAACCCAAAGTTAGGATTAGTTCAACTTTTTAAAGCATGTTTAGACCATACTCTGGTCTCTTTAAGAAGTAAGTAAATGATGTCATTTTCAGACAAAGGTGTGAAATTAACGCCTTCAACAAATTTCAGTTATTTTCTCTGAGAAAATCCTCCTCTTTTGTAAGGTAGGAGTAACAGAAGCAGTAATGGGGCATAGTAGGAGATCTGGAGTTAAAAGTAGCCCAGGGACAAGAATGTATAACAGCCTATGAAAGAGAAGCTATTGCCTTGTGAGTTTGGAATGAGGTCATTTCCCTCCCTGCCTCTCTAAATATCACATTCACCTCTTATGCACCTGACATCAGTGGGAGAAGAAGCAAACATTATGAAGGCTTAGGATACAGGGAAGAGTTGAGTAAGAAGAATGACTGTTTCAGCACCCAGAATGAGATTCCTAATATCCCACTCTGCTTATCACTTCTCCTCTAAGCACTTGTGAAATTCATGAATTTGCTGTTACAGTTTTTTGCTCAGTTGTTTTAATCATGCCTGATATTTTGTTACCCTGGGTGGGGTTCTCTTGGTAAAGATACTGCAGTGATTTGTCATTTCCTTCTCCAGGTCCTTTAACAGATGAGGAAACTGAGGTAAATAGGGTTAAGTGACTTGCCCAGGGTCACTTAAGCCAGTAAGTGTCTGAGGCCAGATTTGAACTCAGGAAGATGAGTCTTCCTGAATCCAGGCCCAGGCACCCTCTTCATGTGCCACCTAAATGCCCCTGTAACAATTTAGCTGCCTTTTAAAGGATCCGGTCAGCCGTCGGTCTAGTTACAAAGTACCTAGCAGGCACAACGAAACCTTGATGACGTCAGGAACATCATCCAGAATTCCGTATCTATCATGTGTTCATAGTTATCTCTCTAGCAGTGAGTGTTCCCTCCATGAAGTTATTGCCAAGCAAACATGATGTTTTAGGATGAGAAGCAGACATTGCTAAGGGGGTGAGGATGGGGAAAGAAAATAAACAAATGTTTCCTCAGTACTCACACAGGAGAACAGATGTCAGCAGGAAGAGATGTATGCTTCTCAAGGGTGAAAGAAGGAATACCTAATGCAATCAGAATCCTGGTAACATAAGTAACCAAGAAAGAAGAATGTTTAAACTTTGCAGAACTCTTTGGTTCAATATTATGCATCACCCAATACTACACAAAATGGCAGTAACTACCAAAAACAAATATTTCCAAACTCCTTTTCAAAAGAGAGAAAAACCGCTTATGGATCAGAAAATCCAATGTTGTCTTTATTGCTTCCTTAGTATTAGTCACAAAGCCGCACCTCAAGGATTGGCTTTTCAGGAAGATAGAACTATTTTGGGCAGCTAGCTAGGTGGCTGAGTAGATAGAATGCCAGACCTGGAATAAGGAACACTCTACTCCCTGAGTTCAAATCCAGCCTTAGATGCTCACTAGCTGTGAGAGCACAGGCAAGTCATTTACCTTTGCTTGCCTCAGTTTTCTCATCTGTAAAATGAGCTAGTGAAGTAAATGGCAAGCACTCCAGTATCTTTGCTAAGAAAACCCCAAAAGGTGTTGCGAAAAGTCAGACATGACTCAACCACCACAAGTAATTATACTGAGTCCAGTTCCTACTTAGATCAGTTAATTTGAAAAAAAATTTATGTGGCTATTATTTTTATGTGACTATTATCATGACTCACCTTTTTCGTTAAACTGTTTTAAAAGTAAAATTGTAAAATGACAAATATAAATATATTTTTTTCTTTTAAAGACTTTAGAAAAGTAATCAGTGACAACTCTCTAACATCACCAGTCCAGACACATTTTTGCACACAACTTCTTGGTTTTCCAAAAGTCATTTGGTCAATTCAGTTTTTGCAACCAATGCTGGATTAGAAACAAATTAGATAATGAATCCAAATGGGTTGAAAGGGAAAAAAAATAGAATTTCTCCATTGTTAAATGACATACTGCACTTAGCTGTACATCAACTCTGTCTTATCTTGGTAATTTCTGAACAACAAAAACCTTGGCCAGAACTCAATTCCCTTTCCATTTGCTACAGTTTCCTCTTTCTTTGTGCTTAAGGTTTGTTGCAGCGTACAACTGCTGCCTCAATTTTGTCTGATTCTTGTTTAGAGCCTTTGAATCCTGAGTTTTATTTTCTGTTGCCATGGGAACTAGTTTCATGCAAATAAAAAGTAGCCTTCTCCTGACCATGAGTAAAGACATTTCCACCATCCTTATCATCCTTATTGTTACTTGGTCTGGATTCCAGATAATTAAACTTTTTTTTGGATTTTCTCTCCTAAGTTTTATAAACTCGAACTTACCTGATTCTTCTCTCCCTGTCTGTAATTACTTTGCATTTTCTCTACCTGCCATCTCTTACTCTCTATGAGTATATTGAAAACATTTCATCTTCTTTCTACTTGACTACATTTTCATGCTATTGATATCTCTGTTCTGCCAACTACTATGATATAAAACATATTCTTCATTTCAGGGTTGTTTTTACAGTTCTCTTTTGCTGTTTTCAGTGAGATTCATCAGAATGTAGCCTCCCCACTTCTATACAAGTTTTACTAAAATACTTTATACAGGAAAGATGAACTTTATAAACATAGCAATAGCGAGAATTTGTAATAAAACATTTTTCCAATTATGTCTCAGTTTGGAGGCAAAATAGATTTTAAGAATTTATTTATAGTTCTGTACACAAGAATACATATAATTTTGCTTTATAGAGGGATATATTACTTTACAGAGCAAATGGACTGTCCAACTGGTAAACATAATATAAGAGAATGATAAGAGCGATGATCCAAACAAAAAGTTCTAGGAAAATTTGGAACGTCAGGAAAAGCTTTCAACTTGGTAAGGGTAGGAAGTGATAGAGGGACAGAAAAAAGGGGACAAAATGGTATGTTGCAAACAGTACTGACTTCAGTTAGGAAACCTGAATTCAATTCCCAGTTTTGAGGCTTAGCTACCTGTATCACGTTTGGCACATTATTTAACCTCCTTTGGCTTCAGTTTCTTCACCTACAAATGAGGGAGTTGAGCTAGTTGGATTCGGAAACCCCCTACATCTCTAAATCTCTGGTTCCTCAGAACTAGTGGGAAAGAAGAGGAATGGATCAAAAGATTTAGATCTGAAGGCCTGAATTAAGGCTAGAAAGAAAATAAGGATTTTAAAAGGCAGATAATTGAGATTTGCCAAGAGGTGAGGAGGGAGTACATTTCCTTCCTGTGCAAATACATGGAGGAGGAAAATATAAGAGAAGAGCTAATAAAATAGTTTTACAGGAATATAGAGTGTATGAAATGAAGAAAGGTGAAATAAAGCTAGAAAAGTCCACACAGGCTAGGTTGCTGAGGACTTGAAATGTCAGACTAAAATATATATATCCTAGAAGGCATAAAAAACCTTCACACTTTCACACTTACAATTTTTTAGTCTAGAAGTTGAAATGGTCAGATCTATGCCTTAGGAAAATTACCATGGCAGATACGTGAGGGGTGAATTAAAGAAGAGACTAGACAGAGAAAGAACAATTACAGGGCTTTTAAAAGAGCCCAGGAGAAAGGTAAGGAGGGCCTGAAATACGATGGTAGCAGTGTGATTAAAGAAAAGTGGGCAGACTCAAGAGATGATGAAGTAGAATCAGAGGAAGGAAAAAAAGCAAGGATAACTGCAAAATTTTAAACCTGAGCAACTGAAAGGGTGATAGTAACAGCAACAATAACTGACAAGATTATGGTAACACCAACAGTCATTTAAGGGAGTAAAGGATTAATCTGATCTGGATCATGCTGAGTCTGGGGGACTTGTAGGGCATCCAGAGAGAGGTGCAGGGCTAGAGTTCCACAGAGAATTTAGGGCTGAATTATAGAGTTTAGAATCATTTGCATGCAAATGATAACCGAAGACTTGGGAGTTGATGAGATCACTAAAGAACAGGAGAGAGAAGAATAACAGGACATAGGACAGAGGGTGAAGAAAACACACAGCCTAAGAAGGTAAGAGATGGATGATAAACTAGTATAAAGAACTGAAAAGGACCTGTTGGACTTCTATAGGAGGAGCAGCTGAAGCCAGTGAAGGAGGAAGTGTCTCCTAAAGGACAGGGTGATTAACAGTTCCGGAGAATGTGGCAAAGTCATGCAGTATGGGGACTGAAAAAAGTCCTTTGAATTTGGCAATTAAGAATTTTCTGACTACCTTGGAAAGAGTGGTTTCAGTAGAGTAATGAGAAACTGAGCTAAATTTCAAGAAGTTGAGAATTGAATGGCTGGTGATAAAGTGGAATGGATGAGCACAGTTCCTAAAGGATTTAACAGCAAAAAAGCAAGGGAGACATAGGTCAATAGCTTAAAGGAATACAAGCTCAAGAAAATGCTCCTTTTTTTTCCATTAAAGATAAAGATACTTAACCATATTTGCATTCACTAGTAAAGGATCCAGGAATAAAGATTGAATGAATATGAGAGAGATGAAATAAAAGTCAAAGCCAGTTCCTGAGGAGACTGGGAAAAAAAGGAGATCAAGGGTCCAAGGTGAAGGGGACCAAACCGTGCTCAGAGACGATGGCAAAGATGACCTGGTCATGTATGTTCAGAGGAATGAATGGCATATGTTAAGTATCCAGGAATTAGTAAACATCAATGCCATTGATTTCATGATTTCTAGTTCACTTTTGATGGCCTCTAAGGTCACTTCCAGCTCTAAATCTATGATCTTATACTTCTTTAGGCATCTGGCCATCATGTTTTCAAAACAGAATCTCTAAGAAACCATATTTACGTCTGACCCATTTTCCTTATTTCTATACCAAGTTTGAGGATGAAATAGAATATATTTTCTCAACTCCTAGGAGGTGCCAATGCCAGCAGGAACCCCTGATGACATAAAAGAGCAGTTGAAGAGACATAAATGGTATTTAATTAAATCCTGCTTGTAGGAAGTAAATGGAAGAGTTAACTACTGCTTGTACCTCTTTGACTCCTTTTATCAAGCTTTCAAAGGTTTCCTTTAAAAGAATTACTGCTGTACAGAGCCACAGCAGACTGAGAGGAGGAATATTTTACTTTAGCCTGAAGCTCTCTGCTTTCCGAGTAGTATCCTTGCAAAAATTTGCCTCTCCACCCATTCTGACTACATTTTTTAAGAGGAAAACATCTGCCAAAGTGTAATAGAAAAGCAATTAAGCAAAAAAAGAAGATAACATTCCTCTGTGCCTCTGACATTGAACCAACTGCATACACTAACTCCTTAAGACTAACACGTTTTTGGTTTGAGGCCTAACCACACGTTCAGATGATGCCGCCCGCCCCCTTGGATTGATCTAGTGTCTGTTTACTTATGTCCATTTATATTAGTCTCCCTCTTACAAATATAGAAACTTGATCATCTGAATGCAGCCTCTGAAGCCACAATGAATGCATTTGGTACTTAAGTGGATAATGAAAAAAAATCGAGAAAAATCAATGAATTAAAAAGCTAAGTAGAGGAATCCTTGTGTTAAAATGTAAGATGTTTGGTGTGAGATGAACACAGAAGAATGACTGTTCACAAAAGAGATAATAGCATGAGTGGCCTTCTTCTCTCGTGATGATCAATATTTATTTGTCCTTGGCAATTTTCTACTGAGAATACAGTACTTCACTGTGACAGAGTTTAGAATAATTTGCTGGCAAATGAAATTCATCAACAGGAAATTTAGACTCTGCATATGTTTTTTTTGTAAATTAAGAAAAAGAATTCAGGAAATGAACAGAGGCAGATAAGCCAGGTGAAATAATACTTATGATATAGGTGAAGAATTAAATATTTTCTCTTCATTCAAATGAGCAGCTTTTCTTTGTATGAGGATAGGTGACTGGGATTTTAATATTTCTTCTCAACATTTGATGGTTTTAAAATAGAATTTTAGAGAAATAAGGGTACTTAGAAGGAATCTAGTTCACCATCCTTGTTTTGCAAGTGAGAAATTGAAGCCCCAAGAAAAGGGACTTGCCCACGGACTCTTAGCTAGTAAGTGATGGGGACTCTAAACTGAAATTTCTGAAAATAATTTGTTTCCTTCCATGCTTTCTACAGATTTGTCTTGTCTCTTCCAAGCCAGATCTTTTCACTGCAGCATTGCTCTAACTGCGTAAGAGGTATCATTCAAAACAAATTCTGGTTCTAATTATAAATTATACCCATAATGTAAAATTAACATAGAATAGCTATGATATAATAACTCTAATTCATTATCGATGATTTAGGGTGCTCTGATAAAGTTCACCTACAAAGAGATAGCCTCCACAACTTCCAAAGGAGGAAGGTGCATGAACAAAATGGGGGCAGTGGTATTGTTCTTTGTTTTGGCCATTGTATCACTAATCATTGAAAGAAATCACTTTTCTAGAATCTTACAATCTTATATCTTTAAAACTTAAATTTTTGTGATGGCTGTTAATGACCCTTTAACGGGAAGAGACCAAGCTCTAAAATCTGCCAAGGACCTCATAATAAGTTTAGTAAGGTAATCAGTAAAAATACATGAACAGAAATGGAGGTGGGGGGAGAGAGGATTAAGGGGCAGGACAGGAATTGAGATTTGGAATTGAAAGGGAATCAGATGGGTTTCCCAAATAAAAAATGCAGTTTAAGATTTGGAAACAAACTGGCACAGGAATCGTTGCAGCTGTAGCCATTTTCATCCTCTAATGTTTTGAAAGACTGGAATAATTAGCAGGGAATTGTTAGATCCAGTAGCAGCAACGGCTGTGTGCTGGTGTTTTGGGACTTTTTCCCCCTCTTCCTGCTAGGAAATTAGGAAACAAAGAAAGCAGAGGAATAGCTTGGAATAACAAATAGGAACTAGATTGGATGGAAGCCACCTGCAAGAGATTTTGATGGAAAGCTGCCCTGAACCCCTGAAGCATATTGGGACAAACTGAATAAACTTGGGAGTTTCTAGCCCCAAATTAGGAGATTGAAGATAATATCTCTATTTATTCCTGTAGAAGAATTAGATTTAGGAGTCATTGACAAAAATGAAAGATTAGGGAGAAATGTTCTCAATTAAACTCAGGTATTCTTTCTTTAAATCTGGCTCTAAATTATGCACAGTCTCATAAATGTAATAATTATGCTTAAATATTTTAATAAAATTATGTATATATTTTTTTACCAAACGACAAACTGGTGGAAAAGTATAGCATATTTTCTTTGACCCAGGTAACATGCCTGTGGGAAACCATAACCCAGACACCACCAATTGATTCAAACTGCAGGACAAATACTTCAGAAGAAATGAAAAGTCTAATAAGTACTACTAATCAAATCCCATAACATGATGTCAGTTTTTATAGCTCTTCTTTTTATTCATTTATTTTCTGGTTTCTTTTCTTATATTTTCCTGGAGTTCCTCTACCCCCTCTGCTGCCCAAAGAAAAAGTAGTTAATTGTTTTCTCTGAGTGAAAGTAAAAATATTGAAATTTCCCAAGAATTTCTACTTCCATCTTCTAACCAGACTATGCAATGTTCAGATCCACAAAGATGCCAGTATTATCTCCAGGTGCAATCCTTGTGAAATCCTGTCTCTCTATTATTCTAGAATCATAACAAAAGTTCTCACAAAGCTGTCTTGTGAAAGGTGTGACAAAATGGAATCCACACCTGCAGAAAGACTTTTCTCCTGTGAGCTTGACTTGATAACAGAATTAGCGAGATAAGAAAGTAAGAGAGGAGTTTTTCTCATTGTCCTCAAGCATCACAGGCTATTATTTTAGGAGTTAAATAGAGTCACAAGTCTTAATAGAAATTCTCACTTAGAATTTGTACAGATTTGTACAGTAGTGTCAGGCTACTACTTATTAGTAAATGGAAAAAAGTAGGAATTAGGGATTCAGATTTACAACGGATCTTCAAAGATGGAAATGTCCTTTTGAGTTAAATGATACTCAACCCATGTTCATTTCTACTCTTTTTTTTTCCAGCAATGACCCTTTAAAGACAAGCCTTATTTAACTTTAGAAGACTTTTCCCCAAAAGGTGATTTTCATTATGGTGATATGTTTAATAGATTGTCCTCCACATCCCAGCCCTGCTAATTAATATCCATTTGACCTTGAGGATGGGAGAAAGGCTATCATCATTTCACCTTCCAATCCTCTATAGAATGAAAAGGATTTGGATTGGATGATGCCCGGAGCTCTTCCTTCTATATCTAAATCTGTGATTCCATGATCAATCATGCCACAAAATCTTAGGTTGATATAAACCAAGAAATGAATTCCAGAGTTAAGAAGAAAATAAGAATATCTTCCTTTTTCACCATCGAATTTATAACATCAAAGTACATAAAGCAATCTTCCCATGGCTCAGTCTTTACTGGTATACACACCATTCTACTGTACGGTAGACATTAAAAAACAATGCAATAGATATATAAATACTTGGGTTTTTACCCTTATTTGTACCATAGACCCATAAGTAGGGCAGTCTGGTGAAGCCTTTTCTCAGAATAATGTTTTTAAATGCATAAAATAAGAAGAATAAGACAATAAAGGAAGCCAATTATACTCAAATACAGTTATCAAAATAGTTTTGTAAACAAGTTCACAAGGCCCAGGTTAAGAACCCCTTCCACTGCACCTGGCTCACATATAGAGAAAGTTCTGCGCGTACGACTGGAGGAAGACTTAGCAGTAGCTGTTCAGAAGGTGAGAAATTAATGCAAATAAATTCCCTATCTCCTCAGCAAATCTGCTTCCTCTCTTCTGTTCCCCTCCACCCCAGAGCAGAGAAAAGGAGGAATATTACAGCTGATGTTGTTCACTTTACGTATCAGTGACCTAGAAAAAGGAGTGTGCAGCAAAGCGAGGCAGTGTGCTAATGATGCTCAACCAGAGAGCGAGGCAATGACACAGAAAGGAGAGCACTGCAAGTGAAGATAACCCTGCAAGACTAAGGACCTGCTCAGCCCTGCCCATTTCCTCTGCCTCATGTCTACATGAGACAATGTCTCTTTGGCCACAGGAACCTCAAACTTATTTGACACAGGGGCATGTCCCTCCCCAGGTCCTGCTTTGTCCCTCATTTGGGGTACAGAGAAATTAGTTACCAGATTCCATGGAATCTGCTGCCCTCACATGTTTTTAGAAGGCTCTGATGGTCACTGGCTGACTTCGGAATTAGAGGACTTAAGTTTATACCGAACCTCTGATGCGCAATGTTTGTGCAACGTTGGCCAAATCGCTTCGCTTCAGTGGTCTTGGTTTTCTCACCTGTAAAATGAGAGAGTTGGACCAAATGACTTCTGAGTGCCCTTCAGCTCTAAATCTCATCCTAAAAACTCAAGTCAAACCACTTTGTGTTTTAGAGAATATCTTTTGAGAAGCTTCACTGACTCCATACTTGTGAAATGGGAAACGCAGCAACTCCAGAGTCAGGCTGCCTTCTTTCTAAACCTGCCCTGGCACTGGCTACCTGCATGACTTTGGACAAATCACTTTATTTGTCTGGACTTCATTTTCATCAGCTGCCAAGTTGGGGTGGGGTAAAGCAGATGGCCTCTCCGACTCCTTCCTTCCCTAATGTCTATATTCCTGTGATCTCCGAGTTCTCTAAAGAGATCAAAGGCTAAATTAGCTGTCTGATTTTATCATTCTGCTAAAGAAAAACAGACATCATTGACTAAGAAGCACCAGCCTTTCACACCCAACACTACGTGGATTACTAAAGTCTCTCTCTCTAAAGCCTTGTGCACATGCCTTCCTTTACCCAGGTAGCTCTGGCCAGTTGTTCATCTCTTTCTATCAGATGCTCAGGGAGTGTTCACGCTTTATGTACATACTTGCTTGTACTTTTTGCCAAATGGCATTTCTTTATCTCTGTCTGTGTCTGTATCTGTATCTGTATCTCTGTCTCTATCTCTGTCTTTTTGTATCTGTCTCTCTATTTCCTCTCTTTCTTTCCTTCTTTTTCCCCTCCTCTCTCTCTATCTCCCCCTCTACTTCTCTCTCAATCTCTCTCTCTCTCTCTCTCTCTCTCTCTCTCTCTCTCTCTCTCTCTCTCTCTCTCTCTGTTGATCTTCCTTTGTGTCTCTCTGTCTGCGTGTGTGTGTGTGTTTATCTATCTGTTTGCCTCTCTATCCCTGTGAAGCTTGCAAAATATCAAGGGGAGTACAGAGGAACATTTGTGCCTAAGCAGCTGTGATTGAGTCAAGAAGATGGAAAGCTGCCCATCGAATTAACATGCCCTATACATGTAATAATGCAGTGGAAAAAACAGAAAACTTCAAACCAGGGGAGAGTTCAAATCCTGATTCCAACATCGGGCTAGCTGTGCCTGGGTAACACAAGGTATCCTAAAAAGTCTTACTACAGTTTTAAGCTTTTGGGGACTAACCCCTTGTACAAAATCAATGAGCTTTACTTTGCTTATTTGTAAAAAATAAAACAACAACAACAAAAAGCCTTGTGCTATTTCAGCATTTTTGGGAAGGGGCCTTGAAATCAGAGTCATTCTTATTGGAATGTTGTACTCAAATCATCTTCTGTTGCCTTTCCCTGTTCATTTTTTGTACTTGTTTTGAGATGGTCTGATATCTTTTGGAAAGAAAAGGAGTTGGTCAGAAGTCATGGGATCCTAGATTTAGAACTGGAAAGGATCTACCTCAAGCCCCTCATTAAATAGATGAGGAAACTGAGTAAAGTGGGTTTCTTGTCCATGATCACCTATCTAGTGTCAGAGGCAAGACTTGAACTCAGGTCTTTCTAGCTCTAACACTAGCACTCTGTCTACTCTATCCATTGTTGCCTAGGTGTGATGCATATATGTGTGTATGTGTGTGTGTGTGTGTATACACATATTCTTGTCAATATATCAGTATTTCAAAAGCCATGTGATTTCATCCTATTGAGTTCTCCCTGTAACAATACAGATCACAGCCTTTCCACACTTGAGAAGACAGTCTTCTTCATTGGTTAATGTAATGAAAAAACATTAATCGCATGCCAGACAACCTCCTGGTAATGAGCCCCTCTGACTTTAGCTGAACAGTTCCTGAGATAACAATCTGTCATTGAACCTTTACAAAAGATTGTTCCAATTTGGGAGCACCAGGAAACCCTTGTATTCTGGTTTAACTATTAAGAACTCAGACTCACTTCCCATGGCATGATGAAGCATCCAGCAGGATTTGAGAAGAATGTGTGACGGTCACTTCATTTTTGTCCTTTTCTGTAATCCAAGGAAACTTGCAGGACAAAAGAAGTCTGTAGCACTGTGTCTGTGTACTTGATGGCCCCAGTCTTGTTTAATACCTAGGGATGTTACAGCTTCTGATGATTCCCATCTCAGCATCACTTCTGGATGTGTCAGCATCTACCATTTCACTCCCTTCTGATCTCCATTGTCACAAAGATGACTGAATGGCATAAGCCTAGCATTACAAATAATTCTAAATCATTATGCCTGATGGCCTGATGGGGAGTAAAAGTAGATGGGTTTCATGACAGCCATTTCTGTGGCTCAAACGCCTTTTCCCTCTTACTTCAAAGCTCTGGTTGATGGAAATTGCAGAAATCTGACCATTAGACTTATACAAGATGATTCAATAAGACATGTAAACTCTTTAATAATTGATATATTTATTTGTCAAACCAATTAGGATATCAGACTATTGGAGAATGACACTTAAAGAAGCAAATGTTCACTATTCACTTAATGCTTTTTGAAAAGGACATATTACAAGTTAATCACACATAGAGATGTGATGGACCAAAGAAAGGCACAAAAAACAACATACATTTTTGGACGTGGAAACTGGTGTATTTGTTTTACTTGGCTGTGATTGTTTAGTACAAGAGTTTTTCTTTTCTTTTCTCTCTTTTGGTTTTTAATTGAGAGGGGGCACAAAAGTAATACTCCTCAAAAGAGGACCATCAAAGGTTTTTAAATGTCCAGAAGAAAACAGAAGTACAGAAGGAAGCATGAGCAAATGGGGCAGTTGTCACATGTAGAATTTATTATATACTTAAAAAAAATTAATAGAGATTTCCAGTGTCATAGAAAATCCTCTTTATTCTCTGTTCATGCAAATGCTTTTTCTTATGGCATTTCATTTCAGAATGAAAAATTACTTTAAAAATGCACATTAGTACAAACCTTACAAAGGATAATACTTTCCCTTCACCTGGTGCTGGTGACTGTCTAATACAAAAAAAAGTTTTCAAGAGTAACCAGAAAGTAAAACACTAAAGTATGTGTGGTTTGTCCTTCTTTCTTGAAGACGACCATGATGACATGAATTGCAATTGAACTGGATACGAGTGAGGGAGGTCTGTGCAAAGTCACCAGCCTCACTTTCTCCTGCAGAGCCATCTGGGTGCAGTGACCAGATATAGATCAGGAAGACTGGAGATGGCCCAGGATGCAGGGGGAGACCTTGGTGTTTTTAAGCTAAGGACTTTTTGAGTTCTCACTTTGAGTGAGGCAATGTCCATTCAGTAAACAGATCTCCTTAAAAAGTCGAGATGGCCCCTTTAATTAAAAAAAAAAAAATCAAACGGGGAGGGGAAGATCATCAAGGTTGCTAGCCAAAAGAGAAACAGTTACTATTTACATTCACTCTAGAAAGTGAAACGGGTGAATGGGGAACTCAGAGTAAGACAGAAAAAGAGCAATATCCACACATCCTCTTTGTCCCATCCACACCTTCCAGGGTATTTCCCATCTCGTTGGCTACACTCTACCATCTGCTTTAAATTTTGAAACAGTTACACATGCTGGTGGTACAGTTTCAAACTCCTGTCTCCAATGTCTTCTCACCTCCATAACATTTTCCATTTAGCAATAACACTTTAAAAATCTACTTAAACTCCCTCTTCTGGTGCCAGGCACTATTCCGCCAGTTTGAATTTTTACTTTTTAAGATCTGTTTTGCAGTAAGCTTGATCACATGACACATGACTAATTTCAATGAGATGGTTTGTCACACTTGTCATGTAATCATGTAAGTGATTACATCTGTATATTTGTAAATGTCTTATCAACATTCCAGCCATATCCAGGTGTTAGTAAGTGCTCTGTGTATTTACAATGAGGAAATAGCTACTCAGGGCTAGCAAGGGCCTCAAGCTTTTTTATAAGACCTGAATGGCTAACCTTAAACATATGGCAAAATGTCAACTTAGTTAATTAAGTTTTGACAACTCGGAATCTTTATAGTTTCAACAGATGGACTCTATTTACCCAAAGGTCTAAACTATTTTGGGGGTATGTGTAGTTTTTCTGGATTCCTTCACCAAGTCCTGGCTAAAGGTTTCCATAAAAATTACTTCATAAGACTGCAGGAATGTAACTTGTTTTTAACCTACAAGAACTTATACATCCAAGTGGGCATTGTACACCAAATAGTCATTGTGGGACAGTAAACATTTACTGGCACAGATACTAATTAAGTCCAAGAATTTGAAAGTACTTGACCAAGATCACAAACTTATGAAGAAGCAATGCTAAATCTTGAACTCAAGTCTTTGGACTCTGAAACAAGTTTGTTTTTTTTTTCTCGTTGCGTCATGCTCCGTTTCTATAAATATAGAAAATGGTACTGGAAATGAAGAAATGCTTTATTGTTCAAATTGCTATGCCTCTGACTTTAGTCTGAAACAATTTCCTGGGGATACTAAGATGTTAAGTAATTTTCTCCAAGTCACACCAATATAAATACATAGAATTATAATTCTTTGTTCACGGTGCATGTACGTAAAATATGTTTCATAAGAATTGAATGCCCCAGAAAACTTCATTTGATTGTAAGGGATAGGGAAATGGGCTGGAGGCGATTGCTGTGATAGATAATAAAAGTTATCTTTCAACCAATCAAATATTACTTAAGTCCCTACTCTATGCCAGTCACTCTGCAAAGGGTATACAAAAAAAAAAAAAAAAGAATGAAACAATCCATACCTTTAAGGAACTTGCATTCTAAAAGCTAGTGCACAGAAATTTGGACCAACCATAGTAGCATAAGATTGCTAAGTTTGGCTTAAGAAGTGGTGGCATTTAAATGATTCTGGAAAATAGTAATACACTAACAGTTATTGATATGAGCAATAAATTTAACTAGAATAGCAAAAAGCTCCTCTGAGTCAGGAGTAAACTCGATGTGCCAATAAATAATAAGAGAAAGAGTTGCCCTTTAAAGCACTGTCTTCTTCCAGTACATCATTGTTTGAATAAAGCTTAGATGAAAGCAAGGAATGAAGCACATCTTAAGGTGGGGGAAAAATAGAAATGGGAAATGAAGGGGAAAAAAATTGAAGCTTATGTTTCCATTTATATAGATTCAGGCCTCCCCGGATCACCCTTTTTCTGCCTGTTCTATTAATGACGAATGCCATGAAGCTCTCTATTGGGAGTTTCTTTTCAGAATTAAAGAGCTGTTGAATTTAGTCTTGAAGGTAAGCTGGTAAAGGTAACAAACACCTTGGATATGGAAGGCATCTGGGCACACCTAGCTGATAGAAAAATGATGTTCACATAAACTGAAGCTGCTTTTTGTACAGAACAAGTATTTGGATGCCTGATGTATATGAAATATTTGGGGGAAAAAATTTCAAGATAAAATTTTCCCTCCTATTTTAACCCCCTAATCCCAATATTTTGCAGTTAGCTCAAAGAAATAAACTTGGCATAAATAAAAAGCCTATTTATAAAGTAACTTCTTTATATTTAGCATGTCTACCTCAAATGGTTTCCACAAAAAATGCCTAAAATTCACTAGCAAAATGCAGCCACCTCTGGGGTGAAATGTGT
Source organism: Notamacropus eugenii (assembly GCF_028372415.1). Classification (NCBI taxonomy): domain Eukaryota; kingdom Metazoa; phylum Chordata; class Mammalia; order Diprotodontia; family Macropodidae; genus Notamacropus; species Notamacropus eugenii. Next base: position 233,690,985 of record NC_092877.1, on the reverse strand, counting down.
TAACAGTTTAATAGCATATACCATATAATAGCTCAGACCTTGAGGGCAAATAGCAAAGCATTCTTTTTGAAACTAAAGAAGAATTTTTGAGTAACTGGAACTTCACTCTCCAAGTTGGCATTTAGCCACATGCTAAGGTTAACACCTCCAGTCTTTTGAAAAGCGTCATGGGATCCTTAATAGCTCTGAGTAGTCATTTCCTCATTTTTACATGTCATCTAAAAGATGAAATGCCAAAAGCACATCTGGGGTATTGGTTTAGCACTGACCCAGGGGAAGGAGTACCACATAGTCAATTACTTCCCACAGAACCTGGATTTTTTCCTGTCATAATACTACAAAAAGCATGAATGTACTTATCACATGTTAAGTTTATGTTGAGCTGAACAGGAAAGTGTGTTTGTGGATGGTTGGGTTTGCATGCACTCTTTGAACATATACATATAACAGTAGAAGAAACCATTGCCAGGTCTTAAGTAAAGGTGTTACATGTGATATAGGTTGCCATGAATTAAATGAACACAAAACTTACCTCTCAGCCCCAGCACTGTGCAGTGGTCAGGTTTGTACCATAAGGCTAAACTTTTCACCAGAAGGGCCTGCTTTCTACTTCTACAGTGAAAATCTACATAAGAAACAAATAAACTCAAAGATAAAAGCTATCATCTGCATTTATATCCCTATGCCTAAGACTGCTTCCTTATATCTGAAACATATAGTGAAATTTGAGCAAGATCTTATGGAGAATTGACAGGATATAAAAATAAGATCCTAATTTATAATGAATGAAGGCATGAATGAATGAAAAGCATTGTAAGTGCTTAGTACATTCTAAGCACTGTGCTAAGAGATATTAACGCAAAGATGAGACCAGTGTGTAATCTCTGTTAGAGTACTACCACATATGTGGCACTTAGTTGTACATATGACATCGTATACATCCTTAATGTGTGAATGTACAGGTCTTTCCATGGATAATTTTAAGACAAAAGTTTGTATTAGGTCACAAGATCTATGATATATTATAATTAGAAAGAGCCATAATTTGAGGTTTTGTTAAACAGCTCTGTTACCGTTGTCTAATAGTCTACCTCCTAATTACCTGCGTACCAGGCAGGAGCCTTTTGTTAAGTCTCTCTATCACCACAGGAACAGAGGCCAGTGAGGCTTACTTAATTACAGCCAGGAAAGCTGGAAAATTCAGTATTACTTTTGGAAGATAGCAAGGCAAAATGTTGCTCGTACACTGTAGGGGAAAGATAATGTGCATTTTTTGTTCCCCGCCCTTTTTCCCTCGTATGATATACTGGAAACTAAAAATGTTGTTAAAAAGCACTCTAATAAAAGATCTGAGGTAAAGAAACTTTTTGTTTATTTCTCAGAAAAGATATAATGTACCGAAGAGCATGCAGAGTTCTACAGAGATATTTAGACAATACAACAGTGTGTGAGAACCAGCTGGTTAAATTAATGGGCTATTCCAAATACCAAAGAACTGAATTTATAGCTTAAAGTAAATGAAACTGTAAATATATGGAACTAGAATATATGTATTGGTATGATTGAATTCAAACGTCTGTGACTTAAAAAGTAATCAAGTTAATATAATAGTTTCATTGGTCTTCTTATCTAGTGAAAGTCTTTTTTTAATTAACTTGTTTTGAATTAGAAATATATAGATGGACAGCCTTAGTGTTTCATTTGCACCCACAAGATAAATAAATAAAGTATTAGAGATCTGCCTTTAAGACATTAGGGGACTCCTCTATGGACGATTTCTGAAAGGCCACAAAAGAGAATTGCACAGAAATGAAAAGACATGAAGTGCTTATGGTTTGCATGAATGGTGAGATTACCCATCCTGAGGAGATCAAAGATCTAATTTTAAACCCAATAAAGAAGTATTTATTTTTATTAGTTTTTTTCTCTCCCTAAATATTTTCAGACTCTGACTCAAGCTTCTTCCTGTGATTTGGCAAATCCTATTTACTACTTTGCAAAAAGGCTTGTCTATGTGCAAATTGACTGGCTTTTGCATATGGACTTCAACATACACATCACAGTGATTGATTATAGAAAGGCAAACCTGGGTAGGTAGACTACTTGGGCCTCTCATTTGATCAATCTCAACTTCTGTGATATCCGCTTCTAATTTCCTGTGCCACCCACAGAGGTGGTCCCTTCTTATATTTCACCATCACCCCAGACCACTATACTGCAAAAATCTTAAATTCTAAGATTCCCCTCTCTGATCATAATCTCCAGTCTTTCTATATTTCCACTCTCTTCATTCCCCTTGAACTTATTCTTTATCAGGATTTTTGGTCCCTGTAGCCTTCTGTTCTTCCTAACCATCATCTTTTTCTGATTTTACTTCCCCACTCTGCCTTCACAATTGTGACCCAGAGCCAGCCATTTCAACAGCATGGCCTAGTGAGGAGCCCTGGTCCTTGAATCTTGGACCAAGTCTCCGTTCCATCTAGTTGTTTGACTTGGATGAGTCGCATCATTTTCTCTGAGCCTAGTTTTTCCCATCTATAAAGTAAGAGTGTTTGATTAGATGTTCTCTAGTGTTCCTTAAATTTCTATGCATTCTTAACCCAATGGTCCTTTCCCTTTCCCCTGCTCAATTTATCCTCAGCACTGAAAAATACATGCATGTATGTGCAGGCACACACACATACACACATGCATGCATAAGCACACACACACACATACCAATAGTGACATGCCTTTTCTTCTTATCAAGCTTCTGAATGATCCTGGAGGAAATCACAAGATTTTAATGATTAAACTTCTACAGATTAATGTTATCTCAATGCAGCTGTATCTGGCAGCAAAAATGTAATGTCTAACCGTATCTGATTTACTCCTTATAACATAAAACAGAGGGGTAGAGACTACAGCAGAGAGCATAGAGATCTGGCCTGTGAATAAAGCAGATGTCTGACACATGCTACCTATGGGATACTAGACAAGTCACCTAACGCTACCTATGGGATACTAGACAAGTCACCTAACCTCTCAATGCCCCCCAGATAACTCTCTAAGACTGATCAGCCAATGAATAGAGAAAGTTTCCTCAGGTCATTTCACTTGCTTGTGCCTCAGTTTCCTCATCTGTAGAGTGTTGGGCTACATGACATCTAAGATCCCTTTTAGCGATAAAGCTATGATCCAATAAGTCTTGGTAGATATTCTACAAATCTCTCACAGATGTTCCTGAAAACCTTACCAGTGGTCCGTTAAGGGACCTTCATGAAACCATTCCATTTTTGAGGTTGCTGAAGTTTTGCTTCAGAAAACATTAGGTTCGCCTTGCAGCATAAGTGAAGTCTCAGTAAAAGTGATCGTATATTTTCCTAAGAATTGAGCCAGAACTTCATGCCATCATGTACCCTGAATGTTTGTATAGTGTGCTGGTATCTTGGGACTTGGAGGGGAAAAATATTTCTTGTCATACCAAGCTATTAAAATGGAAACATTCGGCTTCCTTTGCCATATATAATTGGGTAGACATGATAGGACATTCTGTCACTATTTGAATTTATTTGATCATGCTCTGAGTTGTAGATGAGGGCCATGTTGCATACCACAAATAACCTACATGACCTTTTTCAAGTATTTGTTTTGGGGTCATTTGGACTCTGGTTAGAAGAGACTGTTTTGATTGAGGAAGGAGTTTCACCATCTCCCACCCCAAAATAAAGCTGAATTCTTCCAGTTTGACTCAAACCAGGCTACACAACACAACTGTGTTTGTAAACCCAGCTGCATCTTAGAAACCATGAAGCCAACTGCATTCTACATAAAGATTTCATATTATATATGTCAAAGGCATGCATAAAGGGTCAAAGGACTCTTCTCAGTTGTCATTAATCTGAACTTTGAAGCAAAAAACTGACAAGAAAGGAGGTGGGAAGAAGATTTTGTATTGAAGTATGTCCAAATGTGACATTAGAAAATTTCATTATCAGATGATGGGTGGTTTCAGTCTTTAAACCATTGACCTTTTACCTTCAAGGCCTTTTCTTGAATTGCATCCAGTCCTCTCCAGTGAGACTGTAAAGCTGTCAGTTCAGATCACTGTTGGAACAGGAACTAACCAGAAGGAGCTGAAGAATTTCAATTCTGTGATTAGTGGACTATAGACTGCTTGTCAAAACCATTTGCCAGCATTTGAGCTGCCATTATTGTACCAGGCATTCCTTAAGTGTGGCCTAATACAGTGAATTTCCTAGTCTCACAGTTCCACAACAAAGTAGTTCCAAGACATACTGCTCGGAAGAGAGGAAATACTTTCTTACCCACATCTAAACAAAAGGCAAATCCTTCCCTCTGCCTCGTTGTTTCTATGTGTACTTCTTGTTTCCCCCATTAAACCACTTGTGAGTAGGGATTGTATTATTTATTGCTTTTGTATCCTTGTGCTTAGTATCATAGTGTTGCTTAACAAATACTTCTTGAGTGATTTTTACCAAGTTTGAGATAGGGAAACATTGTCTTGATTGTCTAGAGCAAGCAAGGGATCTTGCTGAAATCTATGAACCAGTTTTTAAAAAATGTTTTAAATTCATAAAATACATAGAATTACAAAGAAAACCAGAGGTTAATGAATATAAAGACATAATTTTTCCCCACATAAATTCACCCCCCCCCCCAAAAAAAATATCTATCCACAGAGTCTATGATAAGAACCTCTGGTTTTCAGTTGGCCCATGATCCACTAGGAACTATCCCAGAGAGGTGTTTCCACATTTCATTTGAACCACAAGGAATGCAACTATAAGCGCAAGCCTTTTCTGAAAAGTCTTAAAGATCAGAATGAGACAATTTTATTGGAAGCCAACTTTTTTTTTTCAAGTCAAGTCAAGCATTTATTAAGAATTTACTATGCGCAAGGCAATGTGCTGCTATTACTTAGAATAAATTCTGGTAGAAAGAATATATTTTAAAAATATAGACTGCCTCTTACAGAAGGGAAAGCCTATCTGTTATATTGCAAATGAAGTTTGTCTTTTTTTTTAATTAATTTGTTTTCAATTTTCAACAATCACTTCCATAAGTCTTAAATTTTCTTCCCCTCCCTTTCCCCTCCCTTCCCAAGATGGCATGCAATCTTATATGGGTTCTACACATACATTCTTATTAAACACATTTTCACATTAGTCATGTTGCATAGAAAAATTAAAACGAATGGGAGAAACCATAAAGCCAAACAAAACAAAACATAACACAAGAGAAAATATTCTGCTTCATTCTGCGTTCTGATTCCATAGTTCTTTCTTGGGATGTGGATGACATTTTGCCTCAAGAGTCCTTTAGGAATGTTTTAGGTCCTTGCATTGCTGTGAAGGGCTAAGACTATCAGAAACAGTCCTCGCACACTGTGGCTGTTACTGTGTACAATGTGTTCCTGGTTCTGCTCCTTTCACTCAGTATCAGTTCATATATGTATTTCCAGGCCTCTCTGAAGTCTTCCTGTTCGTCATTTCTTATAGCACAATAGTAGTTCATTACATTCATATACCACAACTTGTTCAGCCATTCCCCAATTGATGGGCATCCCCTTGATTCCCAGTTCTTGACCACCACAAAGAGAGCTGCTATAAATATTTTTGTACATATAGGACCTTTTCCCATTTTTGTGATCTCTTGGGGATACAGTCCTAGAAGTGATATTGCTGGGTCAAAGGGTATGCACACTTTTGTAGCCCTTGGGCATACTTCCAAATTGCTCTCCAGAATGGTTGAATCAGCTCACAGCTCCACCAACAATGAATTAGCATTCCAACTCTTCCACATCTTCTCTAGCATTTATCATCTTCCTGTTTTATCATGTTAGGCAATCTGATAGGTGCGATGTGGTACCTCAGAGTTGTTTTGATTTGCATCTCTCTAATCAATAGTGATTTAGAGCATTTTTTCATATGACTATAGATAGCTTTAATTTCTTCCCCTGAAATGTGCCTGTTCATATTCTTTGACCATTTATCAGTTGGGAAATGACATATCTTTTTGTACATTTGACTCATTTCTCTATATATTTTAGTAATGAGGCCTTTATCATAAACACTAGTTGCAAAAATTCTTTCCCAGCTTTTGCTTCCCTCCTAATTTTGGTTGCATTGGGTTTGTTTTGTTTGTGCAAAACCTTTTCAATTTAATATAATCAAAATTATCTATGTTGTACTTCACAATGTTCTCTGTCTCTTGTTTGGTCATAAATTTCTCCATTCTCCGTAAGTCTGACAAATACACTATTCCTTGCTCCCCTAATTTGTTTATAGTATCAGCCTTTATACCTAGATCATGTATCCATTTGGATATTATTCTTGTGCCCAGTTTCCACCACACTGTTATGCAGTTTTCCCAGTTTTTGTCAAACAGTGAGTTATCCCAGAAGGTGAGATCCTTGGATTTATCAAACAGTAGACTGCTATATTAATTGACCTCTGTGTCTTGAGAACCTAACCTATTCCACTGATCTACTCCTCTATTTCTTAGCCAGTACAAAATGGTTTTGAGGTATGCTGCTTCATAATACAATTTGAGATCTGGTATGGCTAGGCCACCTGCCCTAGCATTTCTTTTCAGTAGTTCCCTTGATATGTTGGACGTTTTATTCTTCCAGATGAGTTTTGATATTACTTTTTCTAGCTCTAGAAAATAATTTTCTGGTAGTTTTATTGGAATGGCACTGAATAAATAAATTAATTTAGGTAGAATTGTCATTTTTATTATATTAGCTCGGCCTACCCATTAGTAACTGATGTTTTTCCACTTACTCAGATCTGACTTTATACGTGCAAAAAGTGTTTTGCATGAAAAATCACTTTTAAAAGAGCCCTAGACCTGGGTTCTAATTCCAGTTCTTCTTTTAGATAATAGATAACCTTGGACAAGTCGCATAAGCTTTCTAGGTTTCTGCTTCCTTATTTATAGAATAAGAGAGTAGATGATTGCTATTAAAAGGATTAGATGACTTCCCTTTAAACCCTTGCTTAGAATCCTCATATTTTAAACCTTACCTTTCAGCCTTATCTCATATTATTGTCCTAGACCTAGAACCAGCTTCAGAAAATTCAGAGGGTGTGGTTGTTTTCTCAAAGAGTCAAAATCCCTTATGCCTCTGTTACCTTCTGTTCCTTGTGCCTAGAATTCCCTCCCAATTCTTCTTTACCTGTTGAATTCCTGCCCACTGTTTAAGCACAACTCAAATACTTCCTCCATTAAACCTTCCCTGACATCCCCATCAATAATGATCTTCTCCTCATCTGTCTAAAGCCCCTATCACATAATTTACTGGGTGCTGACTAATCCTATTACTTGACTGTAAAATTCTTGAAGGCAAGGGAAATGGTTTATCAAAAGATTATATTTCTCTCCCAGCATGTAGCACAGTGATCTAAATTAAAAGGCATTTACTAAGTGTTTTATGAATGTATTCATTAATATGAGTTCAGAAAGGGCAAGGCAGTTTCCTCTGGAATTTTTGAAAAGCCCAGAAAGAGCAGGGTTAGGTGAGTACCAGTATCAGTGCTAATCAAACAATGACTGTCAGAACAAATCATCTTAATGTTTTGACTTAACCATTGGGTCTCATCAAAATTGCATCAAGTTGGATTTCAAATTTAACAGTGGAAACAATCAGCCAGCTGACTGCACAAGCACTCCTCAGCTTTGAAGGAGTAATGTTTCTTACCAAGAACAGAAAGATTTGATCCAGGATTTCATAACATCATGATGATGATGGTGATGGTGCATCACATTTACAAATAATGCTGTCTCTTCCTGACAAATCCAAGGCTAGAATAAATAGGAAAATAGGTAAAATATTTTACTAGAAAATGCAAACTTTTCAGAGCCATCCCCAGTGTTTGGATTTTATGCAAGATGCCCCTTGGTAGTAAGTTTTTTGAGATAATGGATCATTGACCTCAGTTGCTGAGGTTCAGATAAGCTAAGGCCATGTAATAACCACTTAGATCCCCTCTTTAGAGTCCTTTCTCCAAGGTGGCACAGAGCTTGAATGCGGCCCATAGGAATCCCTCATTAGAACGTACGCACCTTGAAGACAGAGAACGGTTTTGACTTTCTTTTGTATTCTCAGTACTAAGTATGATTAATATTTCATTGAATCAATAAACATTTATTAAGTGCATACTATGTACCAGTCCCCTGAACATAATAAATGCTTAATAAATACTTGATTGACTGGGAGAACACAGATTTGAACGCAAATATCTGACTGTCTTTTCCAGGAGTTCAACAAACAAGGCTATTGAAAATAAACACAGACAAAAATAAGAAGGAACCTGATGTCCACCAGAGCAGGACTGCTGCAAGTCCCCAAAAGCCTTAGCCTGCCATCCACTCCCATACTTTATGCTCTGCACTCTGCTCACCACCTCACTGCACACAAACCTCATAAAAGATGAGCCAATTGGCTACTTGTATGCCACAGTGCTATGTAGTGAGAACCTAGCTTAAATCCTAAGGGCACCCCTGGCACACAGATCCCCACATGTGTTCCTTCATCTCTATCATAACTTTTAATGCCCCAGATCCTTAGCCCAAGAGATATATATGCTGTATCTTATTATCAACATCACCCATGTTGACGTTTTCATTTTAAAAGGTTTTTGAATACAATAGAGCCCTTTTATATTTTAAATGTCATGGAATAAGTTAAACATAACTTGTTACTCTATGAATTAAGAGACCTCACAGGCAGATGATATAATTAAAAGGCAACAGGTCTGGTGTCAGAGGAGCTCAGCTCAAATCTTGACTCTGACACTTAATATGTAACTTGTATGACCTTGGGCAAGTCATGGCAACCCTCTGGGTCTCATTTTTCTTCAGGCAAAAATGAGAAAAAATTAGATTATCTCTGAAGTTTCTTCTTACCCCTAAAATACTCTAACTCTCCAAAATATCTAATTGATTTTTAAAATAGATCAATGCCTATGATATTGGGGCATAATATATGAAAACAAAAATTAAAATCAAAGTAGAAAATTGAGGGGAAAAAGACAATTCTGTACTGTAGGATTATATGAGTCTCCCTTGAGAAGTCATAGAAGCTTTATTTCTTGGGATGTTTTAGATTAAGTAATACACTAGGAGATGTATGACCCTGGCAGAGGGAATGAACTAAATGACCTGCTCAGGTTTTTTCATCTCTAATTACTGAGAATTCGTGGTCTAAGAATGTCCATGGGGAAGTGTCCTGTTGGCTAGCACTCCTGCCCGAACAACGCTGCCCTTGCACACACGTTTCATAAGTGATTTTCCTGCTCTGACAAGTCACACATTTTTTTATGACTACATGGTTATTGTGACTTTTTGCTAGGCCCCCTGCCAGAGCTGGGATTCACACAATGCTGCCACATTTCTCTAGTAAATTCAGATATAGTCTATATATTCCTTTACCCATGTAGTATAGCTGTCCTAAAAAAATGACTGATACCTTCAGACACTGTCCTACGTTATTTAACAAACATGACTGTTACCTGGAATAGATCTGACTCTATGGAAAACATTAGGTCTGGAGACCCTATTAGCTACTATAGAGGGTTGTTTCTTATAGAGACTCATTCCCCATCCACTTGAGTTAGAACAAAATAAACTAATCAAGATATGTAACAAAAGTTCTTTTAACTAAGTAACACTATGTTCCTTAGCCTGAAGTAATAGATCTGGGTTATAGCTTTATACTTTTGTCTGGGCAGCTAAGAGGTACAGTAGATAGAGTGCTGGGTCTAGAGTCAGGAAGACTCATCTTTCTGAATTCCAATCAGGCTTCAAACTAGCTGTGGGACCCTGGACAAGTCATTTAACTCTGTTTGCCTCAGTTTCCTGATATGTAAAATGATCTGGAGATGGAAATGGCAAACCACTCCAGTATCTTTGTCAAGAAAACCCCAAATGAGGTCACAAAGAGTCAGACATGGCTGAAAGGACGCAACAACAAAGTTGGGGAAGAACCCCTACTGAACAAATCTTTTTGCCTACTTCCATAGTCTACTCTAAACCCAAATTATATTATAAAGATGTGTAACTGGAATTTGGAGGACAGGAATGCAACAGTGTTTAATGTGTTTTGAGCCTTTGAAGATCTCAGCCCAGTTCCCATTTCAAGTACAAACAACCCCAACAATAGACATTTATTTAGTCACAAAGTTGTCACAACGTATAACCAAGTCAGAGTGCATGAGTGTAACCTTTTCTTCCCCCTCCCCTGACCCTCCCTCAGATGTAACTTCTTTCCCTCTCTACATCTATTTAAGTACTACCACGCTCCTGTTCACTCAAGCTTAAAACCTTGAAATCATCTTTGATTCTTTCCACCCCTTTCCTTTACCCTCACATGCAATCCTGTCAATTCTGTATCCGTAACATCACTCACATGTCTTATCTCCTTTCCACTCCCACTAAAACTACCAGAACGGAAATCTTCGGGCCCTCATTTCATTTTTCTTAGGTTATTGTAAAAATCTTGCTAATTGGTTACCTTTGATCTCTTCCCCCGTAATCTATCCTTCATAGCCGCTATCTCTATAAGCTTCCTTAGGAAGTACATTACATGATGTACTGTTACATTTTATTACATTATGTGCTGTTCTGATCACAATACACTTCTATTCAAATATCTTCATTGCCTCTTGAACACATCATAAATTGCTAATTCTGAGATTCCAGGCCTCTTTCTTATTCAATCAAGTTTTCCAGTTTTACTCAATACAACTCTGCTCCAAGTATTTTACATTCCAACCAATCTATACTATTCTCCATCCCTCATTCCTCTCCTGATTTATTTTATTTCCTCTGATTTATTTTCTTTTGTTCATGCTATCCCCTATGCCTAGAATGGACTTACCCACCCTCTCTCAACCTACTAAAGTCATTCCTTTCTTTCTATGCCCAACTCAAGTGCTACCTCCTTCTACTCCCATCTCCATCCTTCCCAATCTCTTCTTCAAATTTCTGGCCTCTCCTTTGTAATGTTCCCATTTATTTTTGTAGCACAGTTTTTAAAAATATCTCTTTCTCTCTAATATTTGTCATTTTGCTTGAGGTCTCTGTTATAGCTACCATTGGAGTCTTAGTACTCAGAACATTGTTGGTACAGAATAGATGAATTTTCAAATACACTGAGTGGAATCATCTGGACAACCACACTCTGAGGAAATCAGTTCATTACAATTAAACATTTATTAAGTACCCACTATGAGCCAGGAATTATGCTGAGTTCTTGGGATACAAAAAGAGGCAAAAAAAAAGTCCCTGTCCTCCAGAAGTTCACAAACATATAAATGTAAACAAGTTACATAAAGAATAATAGGAAATAATTTAAAAAGGGAAGACTTATGCAAGAACTTAAAGGCTTCCTATAGAAGAGATTTTAGTTGGGAATTAAAGGAACTCAGGAAAACAGTAGAGTGGAAAGAAGGAGGGAAAGTATTCCAGGCAGAGCAATAGCCAAAATATAGGAGGGAGAAGAAACTAGCGAAGGCTAATGACCAGATGAGACACGATCAAGTCCTAGATAAGAACCCTGACATTAGAGACAGGAAAAGGAAAGAGATCTGAGAGGTGAAGGAAGAAAGGATAGTACTTGACAATATGCAGAAATTATTACAAATAGCTGGTGGAAAGTGACTGTTGCCAGATGAATGAAGACATTCCTTAGGAAGCTGCAATATCTTGGCATTAGGGTTGCATAAAGTTAGCCGCTAGAAGTGTTCTCATTGCCTAACTCTCAGTCAGACTCTTCCACATATGAATCTGGAATCTGCTGTCAGCAGTCTTAAGACCCCTTACAGGGACAAAGATGTCAAGGAGTCAGGGATGTGACAATGATGCATTATTTGACAAGATGCTGAAGCTGATTACGACTCTCATGACAGCACTGCATCACCTTTTGTATATGCTGACATGGAAATTGATGAAGAGATAGATGCCAGAGCACAGGCATGTAAATAAGTCTTAATAAGTATTTAGATGACACAGAACTTTTAGCTCTCTGCAGTGCTGCAATACAAAATGCCAGTGCTCTTTCAGGTTTTTGGACTGACAACAACCAAGGAATCTCTTAATGATCTTTTCCCTTTAATATTTCCAAATTTGTCTAATTGGGGCATTTTGCATGGATGGGGTTACCAGAAGCATATGGGTAGGGGCACTTATTCTCTCACTGCCCTAATGATAAAGTGCCAAATCTTAAATCTAATTAACTACATGATTACATCTGAGAATTGGTAATGAACATCAACCAATCAAAAGCCATTATTTAGCATCCCTGTCTATACTTAGAGCTGTGCTAGGTACTGAAGTTTAAGATCCTTGACCTATAATTTTCAGATAGCAATCTCTTCATTAAAAAATAGAATTATCTTTACCCTACAATACATTCCCTACCAACTTTCAAAAATCACTAGCAGTGGCTAAACAATTACATCCACCAGTTCTTTCAGTTCCCTGAAATGGATTTCAACCAGGTCTGATGACTTACTTAAAATTCATCAGTGGCAGCTGCACAGTATATCTCCAGATCATTGGATGTATAGATTTTGGAACAAGGCTAAATAAGTACATAATTACATGAATAAATGAATTATGAAATACTATGACCTTAATTGTTTATACCGCTCAAATTGCTTTTCTATATGCTTGCATAGTGTTTTGAGACTCACTTGAATTGTCAAGGAATGTAGTTGGATAACTGAGACAGGGTGAAGGAAGCTATGTTTCAGTCATCTGATGTGAAGTGGGAGAAAGTTTAATAAATGTGATACATAAATAAGATATAAAACAGGCTTGATCCAATTCAGCAAGCATATATTGAGTAATTGTTTTATGAAGGGCACTGGGCTAAAGGCTGGGAAGATGAAGACCTAAGAGAAAACATTCCCTGGCCTCAGGGAGCTACAGCAGCACACAGACAGAGAATTAAAGAAGTCAGCAGTGGGACAGTGAGGGTAAGGGGTGAGAAGACACCTGCCTGAAGGAAAGGTGACTGACAACCAGTTATGTCTAGTCACGTCCCCCAAGTAGTCATTTGCAGCAGGGAGTGAGGCCTTTCAAAAATGGATTTCCTTAATTGGGAGGAAGCTGAATCAGCTTTAAGCTTCCTTTGGGAGATTTGATATCAAAGGGACAAGAATCAGAAACCGAGCCATCATAGAATGTAAGAAGAAAAAAACTGAAATTATTAGAGATCTCAGGAGAAAGAAAACCAAAAATCTTTGACTACAAGCAGATAAACCAACACACAAGCTATTAAAAACGGAAGATAAGGTGGTCACCAGGACATCTAAATTAATCCCAAATCTCTGAATAAATGTCAGAAATCAAACCAATATCTGATAAAGAACTCTGTGAAACCATAACAGGATGTTCTTGAATGGTTCAAAGGAGAAATCAGACTGGTAGAACGGATTTTATGGCACAGCAGAAAAAATTTGTGAAATAGAAAAACTTGAATCCACTGTGACAAGTCTCACCGCAGAAGCAAAAGAGAAAACAGCTGATTGAAAAATACAAATACATGGAAGTTAAGGACAGTCTTGAAGAGAAACAAAAGAAAATAAGTTAAAAGAAGATGTGATCTCTATACAAGTAAAACATGTTCTTCTTTAAAAAAAAAAAAAAGGATATATAGAGATAACTTAAGAATCATAATTTACCAAAAGAACACACACAAAAAAAAATACGATGACCAAGATAATTTATCATGATTATTTCTGGAGAATAGTAGGAAACTTTGTGCCATTTCAGTAATCCCAAAACAATTTTTCTATTATTTTCTTGAGCTTATAAAAACAAGGAAATGATGCCTTATAATTTCCATTACCTTTAAATTTTTTTAATCGTCAAGAATTGAGTTATAGTATAGTGTTTTTTATTCAAAAAAACAATGTACATTAATTTCAAACTCTATATCAACAATATCTTGAATAAGACACAATAGACCAGATGTACCAGGGATGGAAATATTGCGTTCTCAGGTTTGTTGACTGTTTATTAAAATCTACAGTAAAAACTACCCTGTAATTATGATTTCTGTTATTTACATTGTATGAGCATCATACTTATAAGTACAGACTAAGAAATGTGATATCAGTTTAACTAAAACATTCAAGAAAATGAGATACTTCAAACTTGATTTTAAAGTGGGTGTGTCCCAGACAAATAAACATGGGAAAGAAGTTACAAAAGGAATCTAAGGTAAACCCTTGCAAATACAAGATGCCAGACTTCCCTTCTGCAGAGAGACCTAAGCTGATAAAAAGAGACCTACTCAGTGGAAACCAAAAACAAACAGGTAGATTTAGTTAATTCTCTGGGGAGAATTAGTTTATTCAGAACAAAGGAAGAGAAAGATATGTTTTCCAAACTTTAGTGCATCAAGGTGTGATTGCTTTAGTGTGCTGAATTTGCTGAATAAAGCCCACAGAAGAGCAGTGACACAATAGGGAAATCAATAAACTTTTTCTTTTCACACCAAGCTTCTTAAATAAGCTATTCCAAGGCAGTAGCATAGGGCTGGGAACAAAAACAAGTCATTCCCTTTTCTAATTAGTTGAGGCTGGCTATTTTTTTTTTCTTCCTACCCCTATCAGAACTCATTGGCTTATAGGGCATGTTTACATGAACAGTATAACCTAATGCCTTTATGAACAGACTTTGATTTTAGAATTCTGACATTGTTTTCACAATTAACACCTGTATTTTGCTTCTTAAAAGAAAGATTGCCATTTTGTGTTGCTTATCAGAGAAGTGTGTAATTTAATGATTCCATTAAGAAGACCATTGTAGCAATTACTCTTATCATCTTAGCAGATTTTACCACATAGACTGGTAGATGTAGTTTGTATAACCATCAAAACTTTAATACTCTCATTATAAATTATCTCAATTGCTGATAACAAATTTTTTTCTTTATCATACTTTTTTCCCCTTTTCTTTAAGACATAGTTTCATTTTATGGATGGATGGTACAAAAGGCCAGTAATGAAAAATATTTAGCCACTGGTTCACTAACCTCTTTTTATTTCAGTTCCTCCAATCAGAAAATGAATACAATATTTAATAATAATAACTGACAGTTACTTATGACACTTTATGAGCATACAAGACTTTTTCTACATTCCCTCATTTGATCTTCATTTTGCCAACTAATGATCAGTCAGCCTCAGTTTTGCCATCTATAATATGGAGAAAGTGATCCTAGCCTCTTGCCTTACAAGATTATTTTAAGAATCAATAATATTAATTTCTTGGGTAAAGAGAGCAGTATATACAAAAAATGGTTATGTCATTCTACTATTGTCACATTCTGACCATGTGACCCTGAGCAAGTCAATTAACCTCAGTGCTCTAAGCAACTCCTTAATATTACAAGTCTAGGAGTTCCCTTTACCAGTGAAATCACATCAAGGTTATAATGTTAAGCTAGCAGTGATTCTATATGACTGTGAATCTGAAACCAGTCCCAGAAGGACATACTTTAACAGGAATTAGGGTTATGGTTTGTATTTTTCATTCTTTCTTATTCTTGTGTACATTTCTCTTCATCCTCATTCCTCTCTATCTCTCCTCTTTCCTTCTCTGTTCTTTCTCTCACCTCTATCTCTCTTTTCCTCTCTCTTTCCTTTCTCTTTTCTTTCTCTCATTCTCTCTTTCCCTTTCTCTCTCTGTGTCTGTCTCCTCTCTGATGGATGACACTGAGAAGCAAATTAATAACAGTGCAAACATCTCAGCATTTACTTTCAGCCATCCTGATTTTGCCATTTCACCAATTTGTCCACTTTAAGGAGCCCCATGTTTAACCAATCCATATCAGTGTTATTATACTACCTGGCAAAGACATGAATAATGCCCCATAATTCTGCAAAAATCCTCTTCTCCTTGCATTGTTCTGATTTGCATTCTGTAATCCAAAAATCTCCTTCCCTTTTCCATACGCCATTTAAACTGATTTCATTTTACCTATTGGAATTTAGAGTCCTAGGATTCTGAGTCATTTAGTCTGACCCCCTCTTTTCACACATGGAGAAACTGAGTCTTAATAAATGCTTTTTAGTTGTTTGAGATCTACAAAGATAAAGTGACTTTCCCAGTGTATACGTGTGTCATAGCTTGTAAGTGGGAGAGCATGCATGCACTTATCTCCTGGACCAGTACTTCTGTTCATTTACATACCACCTTTCAAATAAAATGAAGCAATAGCCTGGGTCCTTCCACATCAATAATTCTCTATGATTTCTTATCCTTGGTTTCTGGTCATTAGAACGGCTCGGTCAAGAAGTGACCATTTGGAGAGTGCACACCAGCTCAACATTTTCATCCTTCCCCTTTTGACTCCTTGGCACCCAAGAAGCAGAGCTGAGGCTGAGACTTTTCAATGAAGCTTATGAGCCTTAGCAAGTTTACACTGTATCACTTATTTTTCCTGGAAATGAGGGGAAGGACTCCATTCCAAGAGGATTAGTAGTGGTTTCAGTGTGATACTTGATAGAAATAAGCAAGAAAAGGGGAGGATGTCCCCCCTCCACTCCTTCTTTCTTTGTCAAATAAATTACTAGGTCAAGCAAACCGAAAGCGCAGAATGTGCTAAAGTACATGTGTCTTTGCTTCTTCCCCATTTAAGATTGAAATCTATCCTTCCCTATTTCCTGAGATAGATTCTTTAGGCTTCCCTGGTCCCTGCAACCAATGTTTTCCCTAATCTTACTATTTTTTTTCTCCTTCACCAATCATCAAGAAATAAGGAGGAATGATATCTATTCCTCAAAACAACTTTCAGAGAGAGAAAAGCCCATATTTACTTTCATTTGAATTTTTTTTTCTTGTTTCTTCAAGCTCGAATTCTCAGTGCTTTCCTTAGCACACAATTAGGTTCTTAGAGACATGCATTATTTAGCCAGTAGACTATAATAGTTCCTTTGGAGCCCTTGTAGAATATCTCACATAATAAATACATAATTATAAACTTGTTAAAAGAGACATTATTTACTCATTGTCCAACATGGCTCCTCTATGTCTACCCTGTGAGTAAATCTATATTTAGTTAGTGTAATATTGATCCGTAGCAGAAACATTCTTTAATGCTAGCCCAGAAAGACACAGCACAACTTGAAGAGAAATAACACTGCTAGTTTTACAAACATTAAAAATAATAGCAGGAAGAATATTTTATTTTTCTATTTTTGCCTATGTTTAAAATAGTTTGAGTTTTTTTCTTTCCTTAAGAGATCTCGGATTTCATCAGTGTATGTTCTTGCTAACGAGGAATTTCCTTCATCATCACCTTCTCTGCCACTTAGATTCTTAGAGGGTTGTCCGGGGCACTGACAGGTTAAATGATGTGCCTAGGGTCAATGGGATTTAAAACAATTCAACAAATTAAATGTCATTTAAATGTTCATATTTTATGTTATATAACCCAGATATCTGATAGAATTAATGTTTACTTGATGAATCAAAAAAAATAATATGGCATATTGATGGCATATCTTTTACTTACTAGATATTCATAAATAAATTCCTGTAATATTGTGTTCAGAATTAGCACTAGACCAGGGTGGCTCAGGCTTTGATGCAGGACCCCAATATTTAGATTTGTGCTTTACAGCCCTTGCAATCCTTTGGAACCTAGAAACAACTCAGTTTAGAAATTAGTTAGCTAAAATAGTTAGTCAAAATTGGAGGCAGTTTTCAACATATGTGTACTGGGTGTAGGGAATGAGGAAGCTACCAAGTGGACCATTCCCTCTCCTTAGCAGTTACATCAAAGGTTAGCTCCTCTTTAGCCTGACCACCTGCAACAGTCACCCAGCAGTATTTAAGATCACATTTCTTGCTGCTAGTCCTGGGCAATTTTTTAAAACTAATTTCAGTTTGGGGAATAGTCAAATGAAATTGCAACAAGATTTTAGGAGGAAAATTGGACCTAATCCAAACTGAAATTTCTACGGAACATGGAGTCAAAAACCTAAAAAGCATGGGGCGTTGGGAGGATGGGAATGAGAGGTTGTTTAATAATCACAATTTCCCTATAATTCATTTTTCCATATTCACTCAGAATTGTCTTTTACATCTAAAACCATTTGGAGGAATTATTTCTGAACTTATTCTAAGGAAATAAAATATATGATGAAAGCATTTTGATGTATTTTGTTCTCAAACTAAGAATACATTAACACAGTAAAGGGGAAGGAGGTAATGTTAGCGGCAAATGGGAATCACGGAAAACAAATGTGATATTACTGTAGAATCATAGTCCTAGAATCAAAGAATACTACAGCTGGAAGGATACTTAGAGATCATGAGACTTATAAAATATTTCTCCAGTATGTCATTATATTATTTATTGAATTTTATCATTTGAGGGTGAATAAGCTATTTTACATGAGTAAACAGAAGAGTTTTGTGATTGTTATAATTCTCTCCTTTTGGGGGGGGGGAGTCAGTATGTTGAGGGCTATGGAGTGGGATAAGGGCTGGTTATCCTCTGTATTTCAAGCAAATGTTCTGACAGTGATATAAATACAACTGAAAATACTTCTATGGGACCAGCCATCCTTCCCTCATTCCCCACCCCAGTATGTTAAAAACTGTCTTTTGGATACTAGTTGTAGATACTCTTTGTATATCCTGGTACTCATTGCCTATTCAGTACTCAACCTAGTCCTTTAATAATGGCCAGAAACAAACAAAAAAAAAATTTAGTACATTTTTTTTTTAATAACATATGTGGGGAAGCTAGATGGCGCAGTGAACAGAGCACCTGTGCTGACTGGAGCCTGGAGACTAGAATTAAAATCTGACTTCAAATATTTGACACTTACTAGCTGTGAGACCTTGGGTAAGTTACTTAACCTCATTTACCTTGCTTTCCCCCTTTCAAAAAAAATTTAAAAATTGAAAGTTAAATATATCAATTATAAAAAAATTTAAAAATAGTGTCCAGAAACCATGAATACAGTTCTGAGAGGACTCACTAATACAGCAAAATAGGTGTTCCTGTTGTTTATTGGAAACTAAGGCATGAATAGAAAGGATCTTACTCCACTCCATACTCCACTGCAGTTTATAACTGAGCATCATAATCAAGCAGCACTGTAAATGTTTGTTTCCTTCATCCAAAGTACCATAGTAGGCATTTAACAATACTGCACAATGATGAAAACTGCCTTGTATTGATTTTGTATATATACGTGTATATTTACCTGTGTATAGTTTCTCCCCGATTAGAATGTCATTTCCTTGGGAGCAGGGACTTTGTCATGTTTGTCTTCGTATTACCTGTACATAATACAGTGCCTTGCACACAGTAGGTTTGCTTGTTGGTTGAACTGACTCCCATCAATCCTCCATAGGGGATTCACTCAAAGCTACTAAGATAAGTCAATCAACAAGCATTTATTTAGTGTTCACTGTATGCCAAGCAATGGCTGGGCATACACTGTATGCTAAGCAATAGGAATACCAGTATAAGCAAGGGAGGAAAAGGCAGTCCTGGACCTTAAGGAATGCACATTCTATTTAATGAAAGGAACGCATAAGATGAAGCTGTGAAAAGGGAGAGGGGAATGTACTAGAGCATAACAGAGAGATTTCTCTTGGTGAGAAATCAAGATGTGGCTGAGCTGCGTACCCTCCTCAATAGAAAGTTTGGAGAGGAGCCATCCATCAGAAGGAGGGGCTTCAGGAGAGGAAAGGTACTTCCAAGGGTTTCCCAGACTCCAGGGATCCTCCAGGATGAAAAGTTCCTCATGTGGTTCTTTTATCATCATGGAGTATCAGTTTGGCATTCAGGAATCAATTATTATCCCTAACTTGTTATCTGGCAGATTACATGTGCTATTATAGTGCCTAGACAAGTAATTGCAGCTTTCTCAGATTTGCCAGTAGGGAAACCTGCTTTGATATATCCCATAATTCTGTGCAATATAGTATTGATGTCATATACCCAGAGGGTTGTACAAATTCTTAATTGATGAGGATGATTAGCACATACCTTGAAGCGTATTCTTTTATTTTTATTTTAACTGAAGATATTACTGCCTAGGAAATCAACCAGTCCTTGTTAATATCTCCTTTTATGTCCAGTTCTGTCACCTGTGAAAAAATAAATTGTATGAAATGAGTAGGAGCAGTAGGAAACAATTTTTCCTGTTTTAAAAAAATATATCGTTAGATTTTACAGACCCCTTAATTCCACACTGGGACAGATCAGCTATCAGCACACCTTTTTAAAAGGTACCTTATTTCAAACAAGACGAGGTTTCTTTTATGTCATCAATATGTATGAGAAACAGACTATTAGAAGGAAGTCTTCTCTGGCAGCTAGAGCAATCAGCTGGGAATCGAGTCCTTGAATTTTTTCTTTGTTGAACTGTTCACTAATATGTAAACCTGGGAAAGTCACTTCTTGCCTTTGAATCTCTTTTGCTGCTCATGTAGGATCAACTAATAATACTTGCTCCACACTAATATTATAATTTTTGTTAATAACATCAGACAATTGAGTTTCTAAAGTACTTTCTGTGACACATGATACAGTTGTAGCACATGGAATTATGTGGAATTTATGAAATAGATTAAAGATGTGATAGAAATTTAAAGCATTATTACAGTTGCATTTATCTAATTGAATTTCACCTAACATTTGTCACCCATAATCTATTACATTTTTTTATTTAAATCCATCTGGCATTTCCCATATTCCTCAAGGTGTATTTCTCAGCATACCACCTGTTTTACCACTGCTTGGAAGGGATTTTAACATTACTAAGAGTAGTATGCCTGTGGGCAAGTAGAAATGAGAAATTGATCATTCAAAAACAAGTTTCTAAAATGAAAATCAATGAGTAATAATCTACACCTCGAGTGAATTTTTATAGAAAAATAATGATTCTCAAAAGGCTCCAACGGGTGAAAATAGAAGCCAAAATAACCTTATGGAAATTATTTCTACAAATAAAGATCTACAACTCATCTCTAACATTCTTAGTTATCTAGCATACTAAGAACTTGCCCAAGGTTCCACACAAAGTATATCAGGGGCAAAAACAAACAAAAAAAACCCCTCTACACCATTCTGACAAGGAGACTGGCCCTTTGTCCACTATGTAGCCAGTCTCTCTACAATTTAAGTACTTAAGTATTTAAAATACAGTATATTGCCTAAATACAAGTGAGAGAGGTTGAGACTAAGATGTCACAGAGGAAAAGACGGGAGAGAATAGCACATGTGGAGGGAGGAAAGAAAAATGCACCATATTTTTGTAAGTATCTCTGAGGAATAGTAAGAAACATTGTCAGCCCCTTAGGGTTTAAGTATTGGGCTGAAATCATCAGACTGTGATTAAATATAATCCTGAAATAATAGCTGCTTCACATTTGATTTACATTTCACGGTAAGAGAACCTCAGTCCTAGTCATTATCAGACCATATTTAATGGGATTTTAGTTGCTCCTTTCCAAACAGCTTTTGCACTTTTGGAGAATACCCCAACACACTTGTACTTTCTCACCAAGGGAGGCTCATTCTGTTGTTAGTCTGCTCCACTAATTGTACCTTTCTCTGTATTAACATTAATTAGCAAATTCATCTTTTACTTTCTCTCCCTAGGGACAGATTCAGTCAGGGTTGGGTGGGTAGGGAATTTAATTAATCTATCAGCGAATTGGGTTATGCATTAGTTATAGCTGTTTTATCCTCGAACTTTTTTTTTTAACTGTTGTGTTATGGAAGTGTTTGGGTATTGAACTGCAGCTATCAAGTTGCTAGACAGACACAGAACCAAGGAAGCTCTTCAGAATGTTGTGTGGTTATTTAAAATAAAGGTAAACGCAAACAAACAAATAAAAAATCCCATCCTCATATTGGTTGCTTTAAAGTAGGGCGTTTAACTTCTTAGATGTTTGTTGTCATTGTTACAAGGGTTTGCTTGTTTTTTTGGATTCACCTTACTGCCTGATGGGAATACTCTTTCATAGTAAATATGCCAATAGTTAGATGTAGAAACACCTAATATTTATGGTTTAAGAACAAAGGGTATCAGTGTATGAGAATTCAATTCAGTAGAACTAATCTCAAATGCAATTAATGTTCACATTCTTTATGTGCCCCTGTGGTAGTCTGTTTGCCCAAGGAATTTATTGAAAGAGATACATTTAATTAAACTTTCTGAAACACTTGGGCAAAATGCTTTTTAAGTAAGGGGGAATGCAAATTTTCTGCATTTTTAGCACTTTCTCTGGCCCTTGTCCTGAGGGTACTTCAGTCTTGTAAATCTCTGGAGAATACAATCCCAATCTACCTTCAACTCCTAACTCTCTTACTAAAAGAAACCAATCCAAAACCCATAATTAGGTGTTTCTAATGATCCACTGGACAGGCAGTACAGTAACTATTTCTTATTTACCCTGGATATAGTTTGCTTTGTATATATTGTTTGCACGTTGTCTCCCCCATTGGATTGTAGGCTCCTCATGAGCAGGGACTGCCCTTTGCCCCCTTTTTTTTATCCCCAGGCACATAGTCAGCATGTAATGTTATTGACTGATTGTTGTGGAAAGTGGGAAAGCCTTAAAGTCAGGAAATCTGAGTTCAAGTACTAGGTTTCACATACACCAGCTGTTTCATCCTGGAAAAGTCATCTCTCTGAGATTGTAAATCACAGATAAATTGTCTGTTTTCATTGGTGGATGCTTTTATACGAGTAGTACTTTGAACTCCTGATGCAGTGTGAGACCACTGGTGTGGACTGCTTTCCTCCACAGGCCAAAAAAAAAAAAAAAATTAAAATTAGATTCACATTGGTGTTTGAATTATTCATTTTGACCATTTACAAAGCCCAAGTTCAATAGTCTTTTCCTATTTTGATTACTTCACTCTTTCCTATTTAGACAGACCTGCATAAAAATGTTATTGTCCTATTCATGAACAATTGTTTCAACATCTTTCATGACTATGAAACTCTATTATTAAAAATCATGTGCCTTTACAACCCCTTTGGGCAAAAGAAAAAGCCATGAAGCCTTAGAGCCACAGATCTGTAATATTTAGTTGTACTGAAATTGTCATCTCTTTTCAAGGATTGTAGCCTCACTTATTAAATAAAGTCTTTAAAAGGGTGTCATCTAATAAATAAATATCCTTCTTAAAAGACCTCAGGTTTTATATTTCATTGATGGGTAATTCCTTACACTTACAGAGATTGAAACGCTTCTGTAATTTAGGAGACTGTTCTCATCTGTAGCCATGACCAAAAAATGCAACTTGCAGCCAAATATATGCAGACATTAATTTATGCCTCATTCTATTTGTACAGATTCCATCTTTAGGCAAAACAAAACCAAAACAAAATACATAAATACATTTGTAGATTTATTTACAGCCTAAGACTTTAAAATCAATAGGATTTTTCTATTAAAAACCAAATAACTATTAAAGTTGCAACAACATTATATCATATATGGTAACATTCTAGGGTCTTATTTATTGGGAATTTCCCAACATAACAAATTATGTTAGAAATTGCAAGGCATTATAGATAGAAAGCTGGTCCAGGAGCCAGGAAGACCTAAGTGCAAGCCTCACAAATATACTCTCTGTGTGACTCAGGGCAAGTCACTTTTCATCGCTCTCAGCAGCCCTCTGACTGTTTAAGTTGAGATCAGATGATGTAACATATATAAAGTTCTTTGCAAATCTTAAAAGTGCTATATAAATGCTGACTTATCATTGCTATTATATATATTATATATATAATATATATTATATATCCTCACCTTGAAGTTGCCTATATCTATAAAATCACAGATTCGTCCACATGCCTAACAAATTATCTATGTGTACATAGAAGTGAAACATACGTGTGTGTATATATATTAGCACCTTTCTTCTATGATGTGCACCTGATGAGAGTCCATGAAGAATGTGTATCAAATCTACCCCAGCTCCAACTTTTAAAAAATCCTTTAAAAGGAAATTAACTGTTCTAGTTTATGTCTTGTACCTTTTCCTTCCCTACTACACCCATTCTGGTGCAGGGAAGCCAAGAAATCCCTTCATACTTTCCCATCTACTGGCTTTCTTACAAAGTGTCAGTATAACCAGGAAATCTGACAACATTCTAGCCTATTTTAGCAAACTTATTTTATGTTAAAGCCGTTATTGACAAGATGAGGAATGAGGTAGTGGAAAGAGCATATAGACTCTGGTGTCCCAGGATCTGGGTTTAAAATGTAGGCTTCACTTTGTTCTTTGGAATGTGAGAGGGTTGGCCAAGATGAGCTCTGAAGTCCCTTTCATTTCTAAATCTAATGATTACCTATGGGAAAAAAAGGCAGAGTGAGCAATTCTCATAGAAACCCAGATTTCTATGTTTCTACTGCCAAGTCCCTCTTCCTGTCAGTGAATGAGCACCTGGCAATTGAAAGTAAATCACATTAATGAGTTGGTTCTCCACCTCTCTCACCTGATGGTCAATTCCAGTAAATTTTTTAAACTTTGAAAAAGTTTATGTTCCTTTTTTCCCTCCCCCCATTTATGAGCAGCAGTCAAAATTTGGCATTCCACTTTTGAAATATGTCGGTTGCTATGGTAAAACGTAAGTGATATGTTGTTCTGCCCTGGTGTCTCGCAAAATTTTAAAAATGCATAAACTTTAAAAGAACCATTTTATTTCATACACCATCTTCCCCATATCCCCACTCCACACACACATATCTTGAGTAGAATATGAATATCACCTATAATCAATCCCTGGTTGACTTTTTGTCTGTCTTACCCTTTGACCCTGACCCAAGAGCTCCAGAGTCTACTCCCTTTCTCAACCATAGTTTTCTAATTTTGACAGTCAATCATATTTTAAATTATACAGGCATAAGTTATTATATATTTTAAAGATATTTTAATTTTTGTTTTGTCTAGATTTACCTCTTTTTATCCTTTATCCTCATCTTCCTCTCCACTCCCAAGATGCCAGCCTTGATTAAAAAGAATTTTTAAAAAGAACAGAGCAAGTAAAAAAAAAAATCATCAAAATGGATCAACACATTAAAAAAATTTTATTTTATGCATTTTATTTTTATTTATTTTATCCTATGGGCCTTGAGTTCTGAAAAGGAATAGGGGAAGACATCTCTTTACTCTGACAACATTGTTTCATGATTGTTTTTTCTATTTAAGTTGTGGTCACTGTATATTATTATTTTACTGGCTCTGATTACTTTGCGTAAGTTTCTGTAAATTTTTCCATCCTTCTCTGCACCCATCAAGCTTACAATTGCCTATATTACAATAGTATTCCATTACTTTCATGTGCCACAATTTGTGTAGTTATTCTTCAGGCAATAGTCATCTATTTTGTTTCCAGTTCTTTGCTACAAAGAGAAAGTACTACTATGCATATTTTGGCATATTTGGAGTTTTTTATGTTCAGTGACTTCCTTAGAATATTAGCCTAGCACTGAAATCTCTGGATTGAAAGAATAGAAATTTGATTCACTTTATTTGCATGATTCCAAATTGCTTTACAGAATAGTTATGACTATTTCACCAACAATACATTGTTGTATCTAGCTTTCCACAACCCTTCCAGCATTGACTTCCCATCTTTTGTCATTTTTGCCAATTTTCTAGCAAGCTGAGTGTTAGGTAAAATGTGAAACCTCAGGGTTGTGGGGTTTGTCTTTTTCTCTTTTTCATTTCTTTTATTAGTAGTAATTTGGAGCATTCTTTCATAAGGTTGTTTATAGTTTGCCTTCAGTCGTTTGTTCTGAACAAACTTTTGACTGCTTCCCTAACAGGGAACGACTTTTGGAATTACATAATTCTGTTAGTTGCCTATGATGTGAAATCTTTTTCAGTGGTATTTGATAGAAAAAAATTTCCCAATAGACTGCTTCCCTTCTTAATGGAGATGTGTTTATTTTGTTTATGCAAAAGCTTTTCAATTTCATCCAATTAAAATTCCTTATTACATATTTTATAATTGTCCCTATCCATTGTTTAGTTGAGAATTCATCCTTTACCCACAGCTGTAAAATGTATATGATCCATATATCTTCTATTTTTAATACATTAGTCCTTAATATTAAAATCATGTACTCATTTTTAATTTATTGTGAAATGGTTTTAAGAGGATGGTCTCCGTCTAATTTTTGCCATATTGCTTTCCATATTTCCCAGCAGAATTTATCAAAAAGGAAGTTATTTCTTAGGTAATTTATGTTTGGGGTTTTGTCAAACATTGGGTTATTGAGTTCAATTATTTCTGATTCTCCTCTAGTCTGTTTCATTGATCTGCTTTTCTATTATTTAAACAGTATCAAAAGACTTTGATGATGGCTATTTTATAACATAATTTGAGGTCTAAAAGTGTTATTCTCCTTCCATTCCTATAATTTCCCATTATTTCGCTTATTATTCTAAATCTTTTGTTCCTCTAAATAAATTTTGTTATTATTATATTTATGTCTGTAAAGTATTCTTTTGGAAGTTTGATTGGCATAACATTAAATCTGTACATTGACTTTGGTATACTGTAACGGAAAGAGAGATTTTTATCTCATTATTTTTTTCAACCATACCTACTCCAACACACATAATGTCTTTTCAAGGAGATCTCAGTTTAGGAGTGTACCCTATAATAATCAGCAGACTTTATTCTAAACAATATCACTATATGTTTGTCAATTTTATTACAGTAAATATAATTTTATGGAAACAGGGAGGATGTACTTTGTGTACTATGTATAGTACCTTCAATATTTTGGGGCCATCAATATATGCTCAGATGGGGGAAGTTTCTCCTTTTATGACTATATCTGCAGTGTTTGTAAAATAGAACACTATATAGAGTTTAATTTTGCCTTTTCAAAAGTATTCAAATCATACTATTATTCATGTGCCTTAAAACCAACATGTTCATTTGCAGCCAAATAAAGTGAAAATTCTGAATCTTGCTTCTTGGAAACCACCTCTTTATGCCCTCTTTAAAAATCAACAGGAAAAGATTGAAAAGAGAACTAAAGAGACAATAACAAATGAGAAGCTAGGTGCTAATTGCAACCCAATGTGAATCCATACATCTTGTTTTGAGTAGGTATGCCAGCACCCCATCAATCCATAAAGCTGTAGTGACAGTTAGGTTATAAGGTATCTTACAGGCCCATTAGTTATTCTGTCTTATCATTGTGCAAGGATGCTGAACAATGGATTTGATAGAAAGAGTACTGAGTTTATGGTAAGAAGAGCTGGTATTTTTCTGAAAGTAAAACACTTTTATTTTCCATGTAATCTTCCTCCTGGGAGAAAAAGAATGTACATTTTTTTTTTAAATGTAGACCCAAAAACATAACTTTTCTGGATTGAGAATCATTCTGGATTGAGAATTCATTGACCCTGAGCCAGTGCCTTTGTAATTAGTTTAAAAGTATGACCTGAAGCGGGGATAAGAACAACTCCTGAATCAATATAGAGATGGTCAATGTAAAGAAGCAAATGTCTGGAAACAGGAAATCATCATACTAGTCAATGTACATCATCTGCTGGCATTGGAATTGGGGTAGATGGTGATGAACAGCAGACAACATGAAAAAGCAGTGTTAGTAGTCCACTAGCATTGGCAATGAGCAGACTGGCCATACTAACTCTGTTGTGATAATGTTTGAGAGCATCATTTCAACATCATGAAAGACTTGAAGTTTACAAACTGATTTTTGTTGTCATTCAGTCATTTTCTATTGTGTCCATCTCTTTGTGACCCCATTTGGGGTTTTCTTGGCAAAGATTCTGGAGTGGTTTGTTATTTCCTTCTCCAGTTCATTTTACAGATAAGGAAACTGAGGCAAACGGTTACCCAATTAGTGAGTGTCTGAGGCCAGATTTGAACTCAGGAGCCATCCTTGCAAACTGATGCAGAACTCCAAATTTTAAAACACAGCCCTCAGTCATGCCATATTTTGTGTCCTTATTATCCTTTCATGTGACCTGTATCTGTGAAATTCTACCTTCAAAGAAAAAGTCCTTACTGTGTGTATTTCTAAGTGGGGGTCTCTATATCACCATATTACTCTTGACTACTCTAAGATGGTTACTGGGACCCAGGAAATTGACTGTGCTGATCAATTGATCCCAGGCTAAGAAAAATAGCTTGAATCTGTTTATTCTCTACCAAACTAATTCTATACCTCAGAATGAGGGGATAACAGTGGAAAGAACCCAGTGAGTATCATTACCAGTGAACAGGAACTACTTGTATTTGTTTATTTAGAAACCACTTGATATCCTAAAGTAACCATTTCCTAAATGGACTTTATGTCTTGAATTTGCTCAAAAAGTACTAACATTTCTTTAAGATTATTCAGTTCCTTTTATTCAGGAAACAGAGAAATGGGGAGAATTGGGCATTTTAAGCTAATTAATACAGAGATAGCTCTTGTGGGATTTCCTATAAGGCAGAGCATCCATTTACAATTTCCTCATGAATGAAAGAATGGAGGAGAAAACTATTTGCATTGGAAATTTCTGTGGATACAGGTTTGAGTTTTGAAGTTACATTTAAGGAATTATTCAGTAATTCTAGTGACTCTGTAAGTTTCATCTCCCCAACTCTATAACACTGTCCTCTATTGTGGGAAGGGGAGATAAGTTTTAAAAATTATTTTGTTTAATAATCACCAGATAAAATAACATAAATTAGTAATAGAATCTATAGAAACACCTTGTCATTTACTAAAACAAATGAACAGAAAGCAAATAGAAATGTGTTTAGATTCTTAATCTATAGCTCTTGTCCACATTTCTAGAAGCTCAGTATCCATTGCTTTTTATACACTTGTGTTCACAAGTTTCACAGAGTCAAGGAAGACTGGTACTGTGAATGAGTGACCAAAAAGATATTAATACCCTCAACAGAAATAGGGAGACTTAGAGGAAGGGTGCATTTTAGAAAGGAAGATGAAATCTTTATCAAAATGGAATGCCTGTCAAATTGGATGGGGTGCCGTCAAGTTGTAGATAATTAACAGGGAGCTTATTTGGGACTAGAGCTCAGAAGACAGACTAGATATGTAGATTTGGGGGGTCATGTGCATAGAAAGGATCTGGTGGAGTTAAGGATGTATATAAAGGAAAAATGGACCAGGACAGAGCTTTAGGGTACACTCATGGTTAGTAATTGGGATATGAATAATGATCCAGAAAAGGAGCCTGAGAAGAAATTATCAGACAGGTAAGAGGAAAACCAAAAGAGCTCATGGAAACCCAGGAAGGAGAGAGCATTGAAGAAGAGGGTTTACTCACCAAAGTCAAATGCTAAAAGGAGATCAAGAAGAAGAAAGGATGACAATCAGTCACGAGAGTTAGGTATTAGAAAGTCATATGGTTAATGAGTCTACATACTATAAATTAAGAGAGGCAGTGTGGTATAGTTGAAAGAATGTCAAACTTAAAATCAGGAGAAACTTGGGCTGGAATCACACTTTTGATACTTAGTAACTGTGACCATCCATCTACCTCATTTTCCTCATGTGTAAAACATGATATGTTTAGTATCCATCTCATAGAGCTTTTGTAAGGATTGAATGAGATAAGGCATGCAAAGTCCTTAAAAAGTTTAGTATACTATATAAATAGCCAGGTATTATTTTTAAGTACCCTGTAGCTAGGAAATATTCAGTGTGATCAAGTGAAGGCAGAATGACATAATAATAACATAACATAACAGAATCACATAATAATCTATGTTATTCAAAAGAGGCTCACCCAAAGCTTCTACCAAATAAAATTCCTCTTCACAGCTTTCTCATTTAGATTAAATGAAAAATACAGTAGATATCTATTAGAAGTTGTCTGACAGTAAGAATTCATAATCATTCATTTTCCCACAAGTTTCTCTATAAGCAAAGCCTAGAACTATATTAAAAAAAGAAAAATGTTCAACAACTGGCATTTATGAATATCCTACAGGGTGTTTAGCTCTAAACTAAAAACACTAAAAAACTTAAGAAATGCAGCAATATCTACTGCATATAATGCTGCCCTTACTGCCATCTTTTCACAGTGCCATTAATATGTGGCACTGTTATACTATCATACGCAAAAATATATGATATTCAATTTAAAACATTTACAACATTATTCCTGTGGAGTTAAATATCCTTTGCACCATCATTTCATCAAATGTTATATTGTTATGGAATCAATTATTGACCCATAGCTGTTATAGCTTCCTGTATAACTCTAAGCCAAATGGGATAAATGAAAATTAAAATGTAAGTCAGGTATTGAGCAGTGTATTACGTGAGATTTTAAAATCTATAATTCAAGACTTACAGTTAGCATAACAACATGTACATGGAGCAAAAAGATGACACTTCGATTGGATTTTTTAAATTAACTTTGTTGCCTGGTTATTTTTGAAAATGTTTCCATTCTATACTGTACTCCCCTCACAAAAATTGGAAGTATACATTAAGTGATTATATAAGTTACTTTTTTGTGGTAATTGAAAAATCTTTTTAATAGAGGCTCCAAGACCCAAGGAAATGCCATGACAGCCAAGGGCAAACCTTCTGAAGTGAGATAGTTAGATACAGGCTTCATTTTGGTCTCAGTTAAGAGTACAATAAAATCTTCTTCATTTACATTAATTAAACAGCCATTGAATCTCATTATTTTTTTATTGAGCGCTGACAGCACAGACTATTGAACCAAGAACACTGCGTAATAGATAGAGAATTGAAATGGGAGTCAAGAACCTTCCATACTAGGCAAGATTTTCCCTCTATCTTATTTTTCTGCCTAGGGCAAGTCTCTTCATTTCTTCATGCCTCAGTTTTGCCCTTGGCAGAATGGGAGTAGTAATTATTATCATTACTCTGGAGAATTAATGAATTATTATTCATTAAGCACTTGGAGAGCCTATCACAGGTACTACAAAGCCAGACCCTCATTTGCATTTCAGATCTGGGCTAGTTTTAGAATAAGGTTGATTTGTAGGTCTCATAAATAATGTATGAGAGTTGGTATGTGGTATACACAGACTCAGTGGGTTAGATGTCTCAACTTTGCAAGAGTGCAGAAACAAAACCCAAAACGAACTCTTTTTGGAAGAGACCTTAGGAGCAAGGCCAAAGCAAGGTATTCTTTCTGAAGGAGATCCCATTTGAGCCCTGCAGAGCCATAAGGAATTATATATATGATCTTACTTATGACATTATGCCATCACTTCTTTAAAGGTATAAGGTATCAAATAAGTCTTTCCAGGATTTATTCTTTACTTCTTAAAAATTTTTCTTAGCTTACATGGGCAGCTCCAACCTAGTGATCATACTGTTCTAGGCATGTATAGTTCAGACTCAGAGATATTCTAAGCACAAGTCTTATCCATGTTTATTTGTAAATTAAATGTGTAACATTTTTTTTTGGTCCAGACCTATGATTTCATTGCTGTAGAGAACTTCCATTGAAGAAACTCTCTCTACCTATATATAACTAAACAGAAACTAAACACTAGCACTACTCATTATATTTAGATGTTAACCAAATGGAATGAGAAAAACTCATAAATATCATGTAATTTCATCTGTTTCTTAGTTCATGTGCTACCTTACAGAAGGTAAGAAGTTCCGCATTGCCCCTACCATTTAAATGTTCTGCTCTTTCTCACCTGAATCCTGGTGTTTGCCTGATCTCAGTTAAACCCAATTATTTCCTAATCAGAAATGCCCTCCATTTTTACAAAAATAATTCCCCATGCTTTTCATTTTTAAAAATTATATTTCCTTAACTGGTATATTGTTCAAATAAAATTAACAATTTATTAAAAATTTGCAACAATATATAAATCTTTAGCATATAATAAAAGTAATGTAATGTGACTCCAGGCTCAAGCTCATTTGCATAAGACTTTCCCAATTGGTGGAAAAGAATTCAGTGTTCCAGGTCTACCTGACAGGTAGCGTTGATGAGAGGTTTGGGAGAGGAAATCTCCTTTTGGCTTCCAGACTTCCAGAAAATGCATAGTTCCAGGTTTTCTTTAGGGAGAGGTACCCAGAGGAAAAGAAGGATTCTGTTTCCAGCTTACTACATAAGAGACCATGAAGAATTTACCCTTGGTTGAGATCAAGGATTCTTTCATTTTTTTTTATGAAAGTGAGATATCTCAATTGAACCATGAGAAACCAGCTATTACTTATGCTTACCAAAGTGAATGATAAGTACAACAGACTTTATAGTGCTTTCAACTTCCACACAAAGATTGCTTAACTTTGACCTTACACATCTTATGCGCCAATAGAGAAGTCAGTGCTACAACACAACTCATCCCTCTGTACCCACTGACAATAATGACCACAGCAAATTTTCCCCACACCAGGATTCAACAACACTTGCCAACTCAGATTTCTGAAATTAGGATTTGTTGGAGTTTGCCATATTAAATAAACTGTATTCATTGTCAGCGTAAATTTACCTTGTTACTTTTGTTGACCTTGATTGGGACTTTGTTTTCATTTTAAAAGTGGATATATTACTGAGGGAGATGTGCTCAAAACTATCCAATGATTTTGGATGTTGTTTTGCACAACACAACGCCCTTCTGAAGGTCTTTATTCTACTACTCATCTGGGGGAAGTGTGGTCTACGGTTCAGAAAACTCTAGCTTAATCCATATGATATTAAATACAGAAGATGAAATGGAGACTCAAAGAGGAGCATGACGTACATCACCACACGTAGCCTCTGCCCCAAGTTCAGAGGACATACCTCCATTAGCCCCACCTCTTCTTCTCTGCTTCTATAGTCCTTATTAGATTTGGAATCTACTTATCCAGAGGTACTTGCTTGCTGCCTTTTAGTATTTTCACACCTTGGTCTAAGCTCTATGAAAGGAACTCATGTCTTCTTGCTCTCCCCTGATCTGTCGACCTCCAAAACTCAAACTTCTGTCTTTCTTCTGAACTATGGTACTCACTCCTCTGTATATTAATTCTGCCTTGTATGTATCTACATTGTCTTTGGGGCATTCCAGTTACTAGAACCCTGATTCTTATTCCTCTTAGTTCTTTCAGTCCTGTGCTGTAGCTGACCCATCTCACCATGAAAGCCATCTTGTCTAACTAATCTTCTGATTCAAGCTTTCCTTGTTCTAATGATACCAATAGAAATCATCCATAACGTGAATGGGACCCCATCCATGAGAATGGATGGATTCACCTGAAGAAACCAGAAAGGAGGGAACTTGATAACATTCACTGGTCTGCCCAGTTCAGAAGTATTTGCTTTCCTATTGACTAAAAGCCATTCCTCTGACTTCTATCTTCTTCCAAATGGAAAAATTCTTGTAGTTTCTTCAAAGGGGTGATACAAAAATCTGTTTCTTTTTATACTATAATCTTTAGATTCTATAAAACACAATTTTATACATTTTATTGAATATTAATTTTGTCACAGGTAGTCTATGAAGATTCACACAAAATGGTCCTTTTTTCACAGGGAAGGGTGCAGGAAAGTGTTTTTTGAGTAGGTCTATTTTTCTTTTTTCTGCATGATCACTAGCGTTATGGCTTATAAGATGGAGAAAACTTCCCTTCTTCTTAAGCCTGGAGTACCAGATTGTTTTTCAGTCGTTTTTTAATCATTTCTGGCTTTTCATGATATTGGGATTTTTTTTTAGCAAAGATACTAGAGTAATTTGCTATTTTCTTCTCCAGTTCATTTTGCAGGGGAAAAAAAACTGAGGCAAACAGGGGTTAAGTAACTTTCCCTAAGCCTATAGCTAAGAAGGATATGAAGCCAGATTTGAATTCAGGAGGATGAGTTTTCCTGACTCAAGGGCTGGCACTCTATCCACTTCCCTACCTAGCTGCCCTGAGGTACCAGAAACTGAGAGGGAAATCAAGCAGATCACAGAATGATCGTGAATCTGATCTGTCTTCTTCATAGCCACCCCCATACGGCGATAAGAATCTATTCTGATGTAAGAAATCTTTGCTTCTATTTTTTGTTCCTGTGAAAATTGCCCCAAAGGCGTGTTTCCACCCCACCCTCTCATTTCCAACATCACTCCCACAGCATCGTCACTCTATCTCTATGGATGAAAGAATAGATTTTCCTTATCTCTTATTACAAGAATAAAACAGCATGAACACAGTAAAGTAAACTCATAAAATATTCATCATAAATTGATTTAGCTTCATCCAAGCAAGTTTATATACATTAATGATTTGCACTTAGTGAGAGTCAGATTCTTAAATGAAGAGGACAAATGTGGGGCAGAGGAATCCTATGGGCTCTTTTCCAATCATCTCCTGTCAGAGATTTAAATTCAAACTCTGGTTTAAAACCCAAATGAGCAAAGCCTAAGAATATTCCTGGATCTTTTTCTGCCTTCACTTCTGTTCAAAGCTTTGGTATTTTCTAACTTCTTCCTCTCCTTCACCTTCCTTCTAATCTATTACCAAGTTCTATTCATTATCCAATTCTTGTCTATATCATAAACCTATTGTAAAATTCAGTACTTTTCTCTAAAAGAAACTAAATTTCAATCCATAATGAAACAAATACAAGCATTTTTAATGTCTATCTGCTTAGTCCTATTTTTTAATCATTTGTTTTTATATCACCTTGACTTCCTGCTCTCCCTCTTATCCCCTCCCCACCCACAGTGCCTCCACCATGACACTGGAGGGAAAAAATAGTTGAGCAGAATAAACGCCTTTACCAAATCAAAGGGGTATGCAGTATTCAACACACATAGTCCCCCACCTGTACCAAAAAGAAAATATGGGTGGACACTGGTTTTATGAAGTTATAAGGCATGATCCCTTCTCTCAAAGAGTTTATAAGTTATATATCCAAATGGTAGGACGTGAAATTGAGAAGACTTGAGTTTAAATCTAATCTCAGACACTTACTAGCTGTTTGAATTTGGACAAGCCATTTAACCTCATCCGCCTTAATTTCCTCATCTGTAAAACTGGGATGACAGTAGCATTTACTTCCCAGGCTTGCATAAAGATGAAATGATGCACAATTTACAAAATACTTTGAGAACCTTATAGCACTATATAAGTACTGGATGTTATTAGAGTTCTATCTACTAAGGCAAAGTTTGTTTTCCCTTCTCTGTCACTGAATTTGCATGAATATAAATCCCATATTAATACAAGTTAAAAGGTCCATTTGAAAAGGTAGCAAAGTTCAAATTTGACCCAAATTAGATCCTTTGAGAGTTTAATCCTGGAGTTGGTTAAAGAAGTGCACTTGACACTTTAGATAGACTCCAATCTCATCACAAGTTTAAGAATCCTTCAAGAGCCATTACTGATCCCCCTTTCTGGCTTTACTTGTGTTCAAGATGTTGGTACTTCAAGTTATTTCTCTCTCTCTCCCCCTCCCTCCCTCCCTCTCTCTCTCTCTCTCTCTCTCTCTCTCTCTCTCTCTCTCTCTCTCTCTCTCTCTCTCTCATCAGTTACTAAGTCCTGCTGCATCTACTTCTGCCCCATCTCTCCTGGGCTTCCCTCTTCTCCAGGCCTCCTGCCACAGATGCAGTGTAGGCTGTGCCTCAGTTTTTGCACCAGCTTCTTAACAAGTCTTGCTATTTCTCTTTTTCCCTCCTGGAGTGAATCATGAATTAGCAAGCACCGATTAGCTGTTGTCCTAGGTTCTGCAAGATAGCCGCTACCCTAGAAACACTTACATTCTTTGAAGGGGGGGGGGGGTAAAATATGTATACAGATAGGGCAATATATGGGCAGCTAGGTGGCACAGTGGATTGAGTGCTGGGATTGGAATCAAGAAGACTCATTTTTGTGAGGTCAAATCTGGCCTCAGACACTTACTAGATGTGTGACCCTGGGCAAGTCACTTAACCTTGTTTGCCTCATCAGTAAAATGAGCTGGAGATTTGCCAAGAAAACCCTTAACGGGGATGCAAAGAGTCAGTAACAACTTAAAGTACTTGACACAGCAAAAGTCAATATAAGAGCCAATATATGTATATAAAATATGTAAAATAGATACAAAGTGATAGGGTAGTAACAATTGGGGGGGAGTAAGAAAATACATTCTGAAGCAAGCCTCGCTTAAGCTGAACTTTGACTAGAACAAGAAAGTCCAAAAGGTAAGGTCAGGGAAAATAAAGTCAGTAACTATTTAAGCACCTACTGTATACCAAGCACTGTGCTATGCACTGAGGTGAAGAGGGAGAACATGCCAAGCAAGAGGACAGCCTATGCCGCAGCACAGAGTAGAAGAAATAGAACGTCATATGTGGTATGCAAGAAGTATACAAACTATGTGAAGGTCGTA
Source organism: Notamacropus eugenii (assembly GCF_028372415.1). NCBI lineage: Eukaryota > Metazoa > Chordata > Mammalia > Diprotodontia > Macropodidae > Notamacropus > Notamacropus eugenii. The sequence goes on along the minus strand of NC_092877.1, from coordinate 233,654,639 downwards.
ATATGAACTCCGTTTGGAAAGATCAGTTGTAACTGGGTGATAATGGACTTTTAAGTGACAGATTAGTTTGTCTGAGATCACAGAGGTCCAGAGAACTAGGCCCCAGAAAGGTAGGAAAAGAAAAAGCAGAAAGTAGTTTCACAAAAACCTAGAAAGTGAGATTACCTGGGGGGAGTTGGTGGTGATTACTGTCAAATTCTCAGTCAAAAAAGCATGGGGACTTTAAAAAATGCCATTGGATGTAACCTTTAAGAGACAACTAGTAACACTGGAAAGAACAGTGATGCTAGGGAGGAAAGCTAATCTACAAAAAACTGAGAACCAAGCTCTCAGTAATGAAGCAGAGACTTCTATGAGGGTAGGTAGCTTTCTCTAGGATTTTGGATGTGAAATCAAGGAAAGTTATAGGAGAATAGCTTGAGGGGATGTCGGGGTCAAGTAAAGATCTCTTTTAAAGAGAGGGGAGATCCCAGTTTGTTTGTAGACATTGAAAAAGAACCAGTGTAATGAATTGAATTTCATGTTGCAATTTTCAGTTGAATCATGGAAACAGTTCTGTAGATAGTTGTCCTCCCTTACACAAATTTTGTGCCTAGTGATTTGTTTATCTAGCTGAGTTGCATAAATTATGGTTTTACTTCCATCAGATTCTAGTTTGGCAAACTGAAGTCATCTCCTCTCGTAAAGGAGTAGCCTCTCTGTTAGCATCTTCTTAATAATCACCCAAATGGTTCAGTGAATTTAGGCACAAGCAGTACAGCCAAAGGGTGATACTAATATAATAAAATATAAAGCTTTACAAATGGGATATCTTCCTTTCCCCCCAATGTGTTCTTTTTATCTTGAAAATATTGCAGTTTATTTTTCTCAGTGTAAACCTCCAGGGGCTAATTCTATTGGCAGAGATAGCATTCTCATTTTCTCTTAGTTGCTTAAGTGAAATTCTGTAGGGGGAAAATCCACCTACGATTTAGTGCCATTGGGAACAGTATAAATACTTTTCTCTGTGTTCCACAGAAATCAGTGGGTTTATTGTTTTTAATACTCTAGGTCTAAAAATATCAACATGACATTAAAGAAAGGGAAAATACTTGTCATAATTAATGGCTCATCTTACTTTCACAAATTGTTTTAATGTTCAAATCTCACTTCTGACCTATTAACTATGTATGTCTGGGCAAGTCACCTTAGCTCTTAGAATTCTAGGCAATTAACTCTCCACCAGTATAAGTTCCAGGGCAGATGGCAACCTGCATTGTTAAAGTAATTTTCCTTACCCAGGAGTCCCCTATGCCAGGAAAAGCACAGGTCCAGTCTCTAACCCTATCTCATTTTCTTTAAAAAAATCATTAGCCTAACTTTAACAACTGTTGGCAAACAGAGTAAAATTAGAAAGGAGGACTTTGAGAAAGAACCAAATATTTGAACAGGGCATATATTCCCCCCAAGAAGGGAGAGATAGAGTTCCATAGAAAAAATATCCTGTTGACCAAAGAGTCTTTTCTTCCATAAGACATGTGTCCATGAGCTGAAAAATATGCCATACCATTAAAGCAAAGATTGATAATGCTCAAGTGCTTAGATTTCAATAGACTGATTGGAGAATACACTCTCAAACATGTAATACATACCACTTCAGAAAAAAAAAAAGCCAGATGAATTGAAAATGAGATTTTCAAAATGTTGTTAACAGGTTCAAGAGAAGTAACCAGGCAGATATAAATATTAACCATGGGGATTACTTATGTATAATATGTTGGAAATGAGGAATGTTTTGTGAATTGTTTCTCTGCTATATTAATCAGCATGTTGAGTCTAAATATGGTCATGTGAAACTAACATATCTGGTGGGAAAAGGATTATACTTTCTTCTATGATTCTATTGGGGGAAAAGATTTTGGCAGCTGTAGGAGAATGTGGGAAAAGGAGGAGTCATGCTGACGTCAATCAGGATTTGGCTCATGAAATGAAACTGTTTCCAAATACAAATGAATCTGAAGTCTAGTTACTTGATAAACATTTAATTATTCATTTCATCAACTTTTCCTAATTATTTCTAAATATTATTTGCCTTTTATGGGATAATCTTATTATTTTTGTGATCTGAAAAGGCAGGATCAGGAATAATTTTATTGTGTAAATTGTGTCCATTAGTACTTATTACACACACATTTAAAAACATACAACACAACTCAAGAGAGATGAAAATACTATGACATATGATAATAGCATAATTACCATGAGCCTTGTTGATATTTATTATTGTTTAAATTTTGACATCTACCCATCAATTTTTTAAAATTTTGTATTTCTAATTTGTGTTCTCTATTTTTGGATGTTGTCTTTTGGGGATCTGCCATTTTTTATGCCTTTCTGCGTATGGTGTTCTCTTTAACCGAAGTATCTGTGTTCCCTCTAACTATGGATGTCCCCCAAAACTGCATCCTGAACCTCCTTTGCTTTTCTTTCCATACTCTCTTACTTGAAGTTTTCATTAGCTCTGATTAGTTTGGTTATCATCAGTATGCAGAAGATTCCTGAATCTATAAAGCTAACCCTAAACTTTGCTAAACCACAATCACGTAGCTCTATGATCTGTGGACATCTCCAATTTTACTTCCTGTAAGCATCTCAATTGCAACATGTCCTAAATGTGACACATTATCTTACTCTCGAAAATCTCCCGATTTCTGAACTTTCCTACTACTCAAGGGCACTGCCATTCTTCTAGTCTCCAAAGCCTGCAACCTTAGTATCATCCTCAACTCCTCACTCTCACTTACCTACCACATTCAGTCCATTGCGATTTTTTTCCATTTTTACCTCCACAACAACTTTCCTATGCCTGCCTTTCTCTCCACTGCTGTGACCGCATCCCCATCATCTCTTTTCTGAACTGTTATAATAGCCTATCTGCATCAAGTCTCTCCAATTCATCCTCCATTCAGCTGCCAAGGTGATTTTTCTAAAGTGCAGGTCTGGCCATAACACACACACACACACACACACACACACACACACACATTCACACGTACCATGACTTCCAGTGGTTCCCTATCACCTCCAAAATCAAAAATAAATTCCTCAGTTTGGCATTTAAACCTTTTCATAATCTGGCCATTACTTATCTTTTCAACCTTCTTAAACAGTGTTCCCCATGCATTCTACAAACCAACTACAAAATGGCACGCTTGTTGTTCCTTCATCTCTTGACTCCAGACCTTTTCAATGGCTAGCCTCCAAACTTGGAATTCTTTCTTTCCATGCTTCTGCATCCTGCCTTTCCATAGCTTTCTTTAATAGCTCAAAACTCATCCTCTGCAAGATGTCTATCCTGCCCCATCCCCATCCTCTGCATGCCAATCCCTTCAAATTACTTTCAGATTACCTGTATATATTTTCTACGTACCTGTTTTTAAACATGTTCTCTCCCCTATTAGAATATACATTCATCGAGGGCAGGATCATTTGGAGATTTGGGTTTATTTATTTATTTTTACCTTCCCTTTATATCTTCAGGGCTTAGCAAAATACTTGATACATAGTAAGTGCATAATAAATGGTTGTTGACTGACTGGATGACTGATTTTAATCTTATATTGTGAGTATACTCCTCCCAGATCATTCCTTCTTTATCCTCTGTCTGGCCTTGTGTCCCCTTGTCCATTTAAAGATAGGTTCCTTGACACTCTATCCACTCTCTAGCCTCATATCCACTTGCAAACAGTCCCTGTACCACAGCCCACACTTTCCCCTGGGGACAGTATCTTTCTGTCTACCCATTATGCACCTTCCCTGACTTGCTGACTACTATGTGACTTAGGGTCAGATAACTTACCCATTCTGGGCCTGTTTCCTTATCTATAAAATGTTGTTGACCAGATGGTATCTAAAGTAATTTCAAAGTCTAAATCCTACTCCAAAAAGATGATGTCCAGATTTAGTAAATGTTGATGTCAAGATTGTTCCCATCTAACAAACAAGTATTGTACTGGATTCCAGACCCACATTCTTGGCAGGGACTCAGCAGAGCCAGTTATAACTTATAACTCTATTTCTGTAGCCCAAAGTAAAGATATGTTTGTATCGTGTATATTTGTTTAGGATGCCCAGCAAAAGCATTTACAGTTGGATAACCTCTATACGCTCAATGACAAAAGCTGAAAAGGAAGCTTTATCTATAAACTTCCTTGTAAGATGATCCATGAACTAACTTAAAGTATTAGTGTTTTGTGAAAAGTAGATTTTTTTAAGTCCTAGGATAATCCGTGTTAAGAAAAATGCAGTATTAAGTTATTATCTGTGTTGAGAAACAGTAAATAAAAACCACAGTGGTGCCGTGTAACTTATTGAAAGAAAGGGAAAAAAGGCACCATACTACCTCCAGCTCACTTGAAACTGAAGAAAAACCTCTTGACCTGGGTAGCATTCTCTGGATAATGAAGGATCAAAGGTTTTTTGATACTTGGGAGGAAATGAAAGACAAAGTGACCATAACTGCAAAAATGAACATTCGTTCATTGAACAAACATTTGTCAGGGTAGCTTACTTTTACAGTGTACTGTATTGGGAGCTGGGATAGGGACAGAGATAAATGAGGCATGGTCCCTGCCCTCTAGGAATGCAAGGTCTAGGAAGGCAGTGAAGACATTTTCAGAAAAAGCATCTTGGAATTTTGAATTGGAAAGGACCTTAGAGTCCAACGAGCTTTCCTGGCCTGTGAGTCCTTTCTTTCTCCCAGCTCTCATATATCCAGGGGTTTGCTGGAGCTGACTTGTTAAATGTTCAATATGAGCATTTATTTACACATCGGAAATTGGTGCAACACTATAAATCAGGGTTTGATTTATTGTTCTGTTGATTCTCTAGCCTTAAGAAAGTGATGGAGAAAGTCTAAGAAATGCAGATTAAACCTAAAAGTGTCCTGCATACATTTATGTATGTATATATGTATGTGTGTATATGTATTCAGAGAGCCTGTTAAACATTTATCAACATGGTGCTGCCTATATCGTATAGGAGATGACACAAACCTTTGTACCTTGTTCTGTTATTAAATTTGGTTTGGGGACATGTTAAGTGCTGATCAGCAATTCAGTTTTTCTCACATTAACTGTTTCCTCTGAAGCCATTGATATCTGCTGTGGGATGGATATGCTTTCTTCTTAATTAATTTTGAAGGGTTTAATTGTGATAGAATGGGGGGGGGCACTGGACCTGTGATTTTATCAGTAGATGGAACCTCTCTACCAAAGTAATTCAACACCTTTTTTTTCAACTTATATTGAGAAATATTTGTCTAGGTCATGATCCCAAAGGCAGCATGTATCCAGGTCAGGCCGTCCTGACTTTGAGGCCAGTCTTCTACCACACTATATTGCCTTTCATAATACAAACTAGAAAAGGCATCTCAATATGCAAACAAGGTTCTTATTGATGACATTGTTGCTTGTAGTCAGTATCCACACTTAGGACAACAGAAAATCAATCTAGGGATTTGAGAGAAGCCGGTGAGACCCTCCACTAAGTTCCAGTATCTCCAAATATTGTTGGAGGATGTATGGGACCATTATTTCCTATCTCTAGCCACAGCTAGGGATTCCCTTGTGATGCATTGGTGAATTTAGAAAGGTACTCTAAGCAGCTTCTCAAGACATATCATCAGCCCATCTATATAAAACACTGAAAGAACTCAGGTCATTCCCTCAAGATGAATCAGCTGAGTGCAAGGTCACCATCAGACCTTTTCCTGCATGCCTAAATTATGATAACAGAATATTCCTGGGGCAACAGACCTCCCTACAGCTTTCCCTAGCAAGCAACAGAAGCAACGAGGCATATGGATGAAGGTCACTGAAGAGAAAAGTGGAAATCTAGAAAGCAGCCTTCATTTTCAGTTAGCCTCTGAGGCATCAACTCTCTCACTGAAGACTCAAAGACATTTGCCTGCCTCATTTCTTTTATGGCTTCTTCCCTGTGATGCTCTTACAGTAAAGAAGATTTCAGAAATGTATCTCTTTGCTGATTAATTTTCATTAGGAGCTTTTTTTCCCTGACAAGGAATAAAGGACAACTTAAAAGGCATGAGTTTATTAAAAATTAATGCTAAATGCTGTTATCTGAGGTTTTGCTTATTTTACTGTTATTAAAAATGCAAACAGATTGGGCAAAACATTTTCAACTTGAAAGAGATCTGCCCCCCAAAATGGTTTCCTTATCAATAAACTGCTTGCTAAGCAATGTGACAGTAAAGGATCTGTCCCATATCCAGTATTTCCTAATCTTGGTTAAGAAAAACAAATGGCAGAGGCCAAGGTACATTATATTTAATAAAACAAAGTGGGAACAAACTGAGCTAGCCGTTATAGGAGGTACATTACCTAGTTTCTTATTCCTACACATAAAATTAAAATTAAGAAAAGCTTTTAGTGCCCTTTTCTGTCCAGAAAAGGATTGAAAACTGTAAAAAATTGCCATACTACAAGTGATCCTATGCATGTGCCTACATATGTGTAAGAAAAGTGAGAATTGCATGGATAATGGGGCCAAAGAGATTGAATATGAGAAAAAAGGAATTATTTCAATCAACATAAGAGTATATGTTTTCTAAAGAATAAAATATCTCCACTGCAGGCAGATTTATTTACCAAGATATAAGAACAGCTTGTTTAAAATGTTCTGTTGACTGACTGCCCCATTCATCCCTAAAATACTCCTTTCATAAGGCTATGTTTAGATTAGACCTCACTTTAAATTATAACAGGAACCAGTAGCACTTCTCCTTATTTGCTTTCTTTCAGTCCAAGTAAAATTTTAGAAAAGAAATTTCCAGAACTGCTATTACACACACAAGCACACGCCTCCAGCACACATACAAGAGCTTTTACACATTTCTGCCACCCCCAAACAGCAACATTTGAGCCAGCAATATGTTGGCACAAACCTTGAGATCAACCACAGATCTTTCTTTAGGGGGATAGTTGTTTTAGAATGCTTGTAAAGTTGTGCGTGTGCATGTGTGTGTGTGTGTGTTTTAAAGAGAGGAAATCCACATTTGGCCAAAGAAATTACCTTCCTCAGAAAAGTTTTCTTTTTTACACTTATTACATAGCTCGTTCCTTTCCAGAAATCAGCATGAAATAACACATCAGACCCTTGAAATCTGTGCATATTTATCTTTTATTAATTTAAAAGTAAGAGTAAAGAGCTCATTATTTAAATTTAATAAGAAGATTTTTTAAATAATTCATAACTACACATAAATCTGCGTTGATGATCACTGATACTAAGACATCGGAAGCAGGAGACTGAAAGAACATGGGTCCATTTTTATGAGTCTCATAATGTTAAGCCAGAGTAGAAACATATAAGAAATGAAATGTCTGGTTTGCTATTAAATACAGATTGTGGTTAAAAGAGAAAAAAAAGAAAAATGGAATCAAAAACTGGCATTGAGATTGGCCATTTACATTTGGTCAGTGTAAATATCCATTTAAACCCTCTATGATTTCACTAGATCTCTGCTCTGATATCTTTTCTCGATGGGTCATGACTTTCATAGAAGATGAAGTGTGTCCTAAGTGATTTTTAAAACCTGGACAAATATACAGACTGTCACTTAACCCATCTTCCTAATGAATTGTGTTTAAATTGTATTTGGGGGAATCAAATCATATTTTGCATAGTTTAGGGGATTTCACTCTTTGAAGGGACTATAAATCAGAGCTTTTATAATGAGAAATCACCATCTAATTTAAAGAAGCATCTGTCTTGTAATCTCAGATTTTCATAGATCAGGTCCTCTTAAGACACATGACAACAATATCAGGGAAAAGTTGGAAGGAAAATGGATGAAACTATTCAGAGGACAAAAGAAGAATGCATAATAGGTGGTAAACCAAAAGGAACATTTTTGAATGCTCATTTGTCCTGATATTTCTGCAAATGCATTTTTATTATATGTGTCCTTTTAATTTGATGAAATTATTAAAATCAAATTCATGGTTTGGAAAAGATTAAAACTTGTATTGGATGGAAAACCAGTCTGAGCCATAATGGCACTTCTCTTATGTTCAGATTTCATTAAGGACCTTATTGTAGCCAGAAGTTAGTGTAGTCCATTAGGGAAAGGCACTCTCACCCCAAGTACAGTGTTCATTTGTAATTGATATTAATCAACAAATATTGCTTAAGTGTCTAATTATTGCCAGTCACACTATAGTGTGCTTGGAACAAGAAAATGACAGATTCACATTTATATATCCTGCTATATATTAAAAAAAAAATTCCCCTCAAAGCAACCATAAAATATAGACAGAGGGCCAAAAGACAGACAGGTAAAATCCTTCCCTATATTCTTCCACTACATTCAGTCTTGTCAGGATTCGTATAAGAGGTTCAATTACCTTCCTTCTTCTTAGTGTCTTTATAGTGTGTTCCCAACAAAGGATTAGAGGCAAAGTCATCTCAGAGAGTATTCCAAGTCCTGTGCCAGATTTCATGCTTCATCTTAAAGATACTTCCCCATTGTAAGAGATAAACTAGTTCTTAATTGAGAGCATTCAACCCCATTAGTGTTATAAAGACCCTTTCTCAATAAGTAGGATCATATATTTAGAGCAAGAAGTGACATTAGAAATACAGACCGTGCTCATTTGTTAGAAATACTGTATTTTTTTTCCTTTGGTTGAGAAGAGGGGAGGAAATTTGGGGAAAGAATGAAAGAAGCATGCTATTGCCAAAGGGAAAAAAGAAAAGAGGGTCAAAGAAGCACTTTTAAAAAAAATTCACATAAGAAAACAGAAAGTTCAGAAGGAAACACAGATAAACAAGATAGCTTTGAAAGTAACATATGGATTTATTATATACTTTAAAAAAGAGCAGGCTGTACTCTTTTTCTGTTCTGATTTAATTATGCGGTTTTCTTGTTTTAGTGTTTGGTAAATTCAGAATAAAAAGTAATGTTTTTAAAGTTATCAAGTTCAGTGGTGTCAAACTCAAATAGAAACAGAGTCACTAAACCATACATAAGAATCCCTACAACTGCATATTGACTAAGAAAACCACATACTGGCATTATCTATGTTCTATTGTATTTCTATTTATTTTGTTAAATATTTTGCAGTTTCATTTTAATCTAATCCAGCCCCCCTCCAGAATGTTGTAGGCTGCACAGGGCAGCATGTGTGATACCTCTGATATTCAAGCCCTCCATTTTATAGGTGAAGATAGTAAAGTCTAGAGAAGTTAGTAGGCATAATCAAAGTTACATAGCTCATAAGGGGCAAACCTGAAATTCAAAGTTCATATATAGTCACATGATCCCTTAATAATATCTATTTTCTAAGAACTCATGTAGGAAGGAGGGAGGTAAATCAATTGATCTTTCTGAATTTATCAATTTATTTCTCAACTTATCTTTCATTTGAGAGTGTTGCATTAGCATTTTAATGAACATTATAATTTCTCCATGCGCCTATTGACCCTACCCCACCTCACCCCCACACGCATACACTCTATATAGCTAGAAGTTTAAACGATGTCCTTTACAATATTCCTAAGTTCTCCTAAACCAGTTCCCTAACTGGTTTTGGCAAATAGGCTATGGGCATTTGCCAATTTATCACACATAAAATAAACAGAAATATAGGGCAAAGTCTTCCTTAACTCAATTTTACCTTCATCATTCCACTCTTTGGTGGAGACAGGAATTCAGACATTTGGAGGAGAGCAGAGATACGAGGATGCTCTGAAAGGTCATGTCATTAATGATCTGAACAGAACTTACCTTGTGAAGAAAGTAGCTTCACCAAAAAAGTGTACTCTAGCTCTGATGTTACAGCCCTGGATGCTAACTGCTCTTTATTGTTAAACTGTTAGCTGGATTCAGATTTGTTCTTGGTTCTTTGTTTATAGGAAAGTTTATTAAGCTGCTATTCATAGTAATAATTGGATATGTGTTATTATTTGTATTTTTCCACTGAGTACCTTAGAATACTTCCCATCGTTAATGAATGAATCTTTAGTGTTCCTAATAGATGCGTGTTATCAACCCCATTTATTAAAGAAATGAGGTGACTAAGCAGGGTCACCCAATAAGTTAGTGAATTCACAGTACATCTTATAAAATTCAGCCTAGGCTGAACTTCCTGTGTTTTTTTGTTAATGCATGAACAACTTTTAAAGGTGTAAAATGCCTTAATCCCCTTCCTCTCCATGGATAACTAGTTATGCTGTGATATAGTTTATGCCTTATTTAAAAAAAGTCATCTCCACACATTTAATTGCTCTTAGTGTTCATAATGTGAATGCAAATTCAAAACGTTTATTATGCCCCAAATTTCACCATTACGGTAGCTGGAACAAGCAGAAGGCCTAGGAACAGATGTCAGGGTGACTCAGTGCCTGAATTCTTCTTCAGCCCCTTAACTCTTCTTGGAGTTTGTCTCCATTTAATTGTCTCCAGTTGATGACCAATTAAGGAAATTGATTGCAGTTGGTTTTATGACATAGCAGGGTTTTGAAAAATGCCCCCTTTGGAATCCTAAGCTATTAGGAGAAGAGAACAGACAGCCCTCAATGCTTCATTGTCACTGGCAAAGGAAAAATCTGTTATTCCCAACCCCACATTTGTTTATAAAGCAATTTGCTTAACTTCAGTATTAATGTTTCTATGTCAACTCTAATAAAGCATCCCATTAATAAGAGCAATCAACCCCAGGAAATTTTTAAGAATATACTTTTTGCATATAATTATAGGATTTTTAGTTGTTCCATAGCACAGTGCCAAAACTTCAAGAAATCTCTGATTTCATGACCATGGCTATCCCTGTCACTGATGTAGATCGAAAGCCCCATATGCCTTAAGAGGCAGTTTTCATGACTTGGCTACAGCTGAAAAATCCATTACTCCCTGGGTGACTTTCTTAGGTTCTTGGAACTTAGATGGGTTGGTCCTCAGATGACAAACACACATTCTATCACCAGGTCTATGGAGGGAATGTTGCTGGCTTTGGTGGTATCTGCCAAAGCTTATGTCCCAAGGACATCAGCTTCAAAAACACAGAGTTACTCTCACACTACAAAGAAGTATTACAATAAATAAGATTTTGGTGTAGACCTTGAAATTACTTTCAAGAAAACATTTTCTTGTATTTTTTTCTAAGACTAGGACTCCCTCTCTCACTCAGCCTGGAAATGTAAGCCCAGTTCATTTATGGGTCAAATCCTTCAACTGGTTTCATTTCCAACCTAGCCCAGTTTGACCCTCCTTAAGCAGCCTGGTGACTAGCAACTAAGAGCTCACCATATTGGTTCCAGATTTCATACAGACATCTGATTGGCTTTAGCCAACTGTAGTTCAAAACTCCCAACTTCAAGCAATCCATCAGCTTCAGCCTCCCCCAGTAGCAAGGGTTCTGAGTGTATGCCATTCAAACTCATTTATGGCATATTCTAAGCTGACATCTTAGGTTTGGAGGAAAAAGTGTTGGAATTCACTCTTTCCATTTAGAAGTGCCATTAATTAAATTAGTGTGAGTCAGGTAGCTCCTCTATGAGTTTTTTGCGGGCATTTTACCCCAGTTGAGAAATTAGCAAAGAAAAAGCCTTCAAGTGTCGTATACCTGCTTGAAGGCAATGATCTTGGCACTCAGCTAGCTCTCTAGAGGCAGAAAATTAAACAACAGTATATTAAACTGAAAATGTTTGGCTCTCAGTCCTACTCAGCTTGACTCTTAGAAAATCAGCAGTTATCTGTCTTTAAAATGTAGTTTGTGAGGAGATATGCAGTACATAAGAAGACTCTTGAGACAACTGCACCCAGTTCTATATTGAAAAAAAGAAAGAAGTTAAAAATGAAAATGATACTCTTAAATGCTTTCAGGGTTGTTGCATAAAGTGGGAAATTTACTCAACAAATCCAACAGCTTTTCCTTCTTTACCTCTCTTCATCATCTGACATTACAAACCCTTGCCCCATCCCATACCTTCACCCACACTTCCTAAAAGAATTTCCTCTGTTGACTTCTATCACATTGAACTTATTCTAGTTTTTTTCTGTCTCTGCATTGTTTTCTGCCCACTTCATTGATTTCCTTCCTTTTCCCATGCCATAAACATGAACATTCCCTTCAGTTTTGTCCTTAGCCCTTTCTATTTCTCTGCCTATACTCTTTCCCATAGGTATCCCATCAGGCCCAAAAGCTTTAACTCTTTCCTTTTGGAGATAACTCCTAAACCTGCATCTGCAGTCCCAACTTTCTTAGGTTTTATTCCTGTACTACGAAGAATGTCAGGCCTGGAGTCAGGAAGGCTTATCTTCTTTATTTCAAATGTGTCCTCAGCCCTTATAGCTGTGTGACCCTGGGCATTTCATGCTGTTTGCCACAGTTTCCTAATTTGTAAAATGAGGTGGAGAAGAAAATGATAAACTAGTCCAGTCTCTTTGCCAAGGAAACCCCAAATGGGGCAACAAAGAGTTAGACATGGCTGCAGATGACTGAACAACCACCACCAACTTCCTCATAGATAATTCTGCCTGAATATCTCATCATTGCTTCAAATAAGATTTTAATTAATTTATTTATTTTTAGTTTACAACATTCAGTTCCACAAGTTTTTGAGTTTTAAATTTTCTCCCCCTCCCTATTCTTCCCCCTCCCCAAGACCACATGCAGTCTGATATAGGCTCTACCTATACATTCACACTAAATATGTTTTCACATTAGTTATGTTGTAAGGAAGAATTATAATCAAAGGAATGAATCACAAGAAAGAAGAAACAAAATGAGAGAGAGAGAGAATGAGAGAGAGAGAGAGAGAGAGAGAGAGAGAGAGAGAGAGAGAGAACGTGTAAATAGTATGCTTCAATCTGCATTCAGGTTCCGTCATTCTTTCTCTAGATGTGGTTAGCATTTTCCATCATGAGCCTTTTGGAGTCAAACAATATTTCTAAAATAAAAATGATCATCTTCCCCACAAAATCAACTCTTTTTCTTGAGGCTATAGTCTCAAAGAAAAACTCCAAGGCCTCAGGTGGTAATGACAGAAGAGGAAAACAGACTACTGAGTATTCTACCATTTCAGAACCATTCATTCCATAAACACTGGTCAATTTTTTTTTGATTGCCTACATTATACAGAGCACTGTGCATGGCATTTGGGGAGATAGAATGTTTAGTTAAGACACAGCCCTGTTTTCATGGAGATTATAGTCTAGTAGAGGGATAAGTGTGAAATCCAAGCATTGAAACAATATGTTATCGCAGGATATGCCAAAAGTCTACTTACTATTAAACCTTTAAACTGTACTAGGACTTTTGGGACACCCTATACATATAATAGAGTGTTATAAAAAGCATTTACCCCCTCAAAAAAAGGACTTTACTAATGGCAGGGTGGGGAGGGGATCAAGGAAGATATCACCAAGGAATTGACACCACAGTTGCACCTTAAAGAATAAATAGCAATTTAACAAGCAAAAAGAAAAAGGTGTCGCATTTTAGGCATAGGGAACAATGTGCAAATTCAGGAGAATTCATGTTGTGCTGTTAGGACATAATTAAACAGAAGCATCGTGTTCCAGGATGGAGATTATATGAAGTAAGACTAGAACAGTAAATTGGTGCCAAATTGCAGATATTAAAATTCCAGGCAAAGAAGTTTGAACTTTCTTCAGAAAGTATTATGTAACCCTGGAGGCAGCTAGGGGTACAGCGGATAGAGCACCAGTGTAGGAGTCAGGAGGACTTGAGCTCAAATCTCACCTCAGACACTTGACTCTCACTAGCTGTGTGACCTTGAGCAAGTCACTTAACCCCAATTGTCTCATCCTGGGTCATCTCCAGTCATCCTGATGACAATCTGGTCACTGGATTCAGATGGCTCTGGAGGAGAAGTGAGGCTGGTGACCTGCACAGCCCTCCCTCAGTCCAAAAAAAGTCAAGTGCAAGTCATGTCATTATTTCTCTGATGACATGGTCTTCTTCAGCAACAAAGGACAAACACACATTATGGAACCCATGAACCATGAGATTTAGATGGAAGTTCATTATTCAGACCGTCATATAACTCCTAACAAGTGCTATATCACAAAATCACAGATCCCCAGTTTAGGAGGAACCCAAGAATCTACCTAGTCCAAATCATAACTAAACAAAATCTTATTCTACAATATACTTGACAAGTGCCCTTCACTTAGAAACCTTATTAAAAGAGAAACTCACAGCCTCCCAAGGCATTGCATTCTACATTTGGATAACTCTAACTAGTAGGAAGTTCCCCATTATATCATACCTAAAAATGCCTCCCTCATTTATATCCTTATTCCTGATTCTGCCCTTTGGGGCAAAATAAATCTAATTCCTCTTTCACCTGGTGGCCCTTCCAATACTTGACAAATATCCTTTTCCCCCAAGTCTCCTCATCTCCAAGCTAAACATCCCTAGTTATTTCAACCAATAGTTTCATTGTTTAGTGTCATGGTTCCTCATGATCATAGTTCTCTACTTTGGACATGCTCACAACTTGTCAGTGCCTTTCCTAATCCTGAGCACAGTTGCAAAAATAATCCAATCTCATAGAATACAAAGGGAAAAAATTACTTCCTTCTTTGTCTCTCCTCTGGTCAACTCCATCTAGAATAAAGAAATAGAGAAAGATCTGAACTAGGCTTACATGTTATTACTTCATTGACACCTCATTAAAATGAGTCAGATTTTGGCCCCTGTGGTTTTCCAAGAAGATGAAATAATATCCATCCTCCCGACCCCACTCTGGCCTTCCTCAGCTGCATGTACTTCCTTGGAAACTCTCCAGTTTCTTGGAATTTTTATTGAGCATTCCAGACATCTTAGCCATAATTTTCTGAAACAATACAGCCTCTGATCACAGAACTTAGTCAAGAATGAGAACACCTCCTTCTGGTGGTAGCAATATTATACTCAGCAAATGTGGTCTCTGTGATGGGAGATTGTAACTAACTGTAGATAGTCTCTCAAAAGTAATAGCCAGGGGACAGCAGAATTAGGGAAACCTGGGTAGAGTTAATGGTCCATGAGATTGTTTCAAATGGCTCTGATTGCTGTAACAAAATAATATGAGAAACAGAGAATCTATCTTTGAACAGGTGATTGCAAAGGTACATGTTTTCTACAGCTAGAACTATGACAAATTTCAAAGAATTGACTATTCAAACCTGTTTACGCCATCATGTCAGATAGCTTCATATAACTTTGAAATTAAATGTGATCTATATGAGCTAAACAGATGAATTTTATTGCCTTGAAGAATATTTCAAATGCGTGATACTTGAAGCTTAGATAATTATTTTATCTAATAGACAGCATTCAATGATTAAGTTCAAAAGTTGGTTATTGATGGAAGCAGAATGGTGTAGTGCATGGGGAGTTAGCCTCATAGTCTGGATAGCTTGGGTTGACACATGCGTCTGTCCTATGAATGTCACAACTTCTTGGTGGCCCAGGCTACATTCTGAAACTATAAACAGTTGCATTAATAAAGAAAGTTTCCTTACAGGAAAGTTCCATATACCAACAAAATCACAGGTCTCAACAATAGAATTTTTAAAAATATAATATTCAAGGTACTGTGCTAGTTTTAAGGAGTATAAAGACAAAAACAAATAATCCCTGTCCTTGGGATACTTATAAATATGCTGAAGGAAAATTCTTCAAATATTGTTTTTAATAGCTCCAAGACTATCCATGTTTCCTCATCTGTGAAAGGAGGATCATAATACCTACCTCATAAGATTTTGTGAAAATAAATAACACATGTGCAATGTTTTGTAAGTCTTAGAGCATTACATAAATACTAGCTATTATTAGTAATCAATCAATAAACATGTATTAAGCAGCTACTAGGTGACTATGTGGGGCAGCTAGAGGACACAATGGATAGAGTGCCAGATCTGAAGATAAGTCATGAAGACTTATCTTCCTGAGTTCAAATGCGGCCTCAGATACTAGCGGTGTCACTCTGAACAAGTTAACCCTGTTTGCCCCAGTTTCCTCATCTGTAAATTTCCGGAGAAGAAAATGGCAAACTACTCCAGTATGTATACTATTAAAAACAATATTTGAAGAATTTTCCAGTATGTATACCAGTATGTGACCTAAATGAGGTCACAGAGAGTCAGACATAACTGAAAAGAACTCAACAGTAACAACATCATGGTACTATGTGCCAGGCACAGTGGATACAAACAGAGACAAAAGACAGCCCCAGCCCTCACAGAACTTGAAGTCTAGGAAATAATTAATAGAACTAGAAGGAAGGGGTTGAGAAAGGCTTCCTGCAAAAGGTAGGATTTTAGTTGAGACTTAAAGGAAGCCAGGAAAGTCAAGAGACAAAATTGAGAAGAAGGGAGAGCACCCAGACATGGGGGAAAGTCAGAGAAAATGCCCAGAGCCAAGAGATGGAGTATTTTGTTTGTGGATTATCCCATGTCAGTGGATCAAAGAGTAGAGGGCAAGGAATAACATATAAGAAGACTGGAAAGATATGAGGAGGCTAGGTTATGAATGGCTTTAAAATAGTATTAGTATTATTTTAGATTTAATATTTCATCTTTAAGAAGATCTACAATTTGCTACTATATTACTTTTCCAAGAGATGATCAACTCTTGTAGTTAAATTCAATGTTATTCCATTCCTTAAATAGAATTCAACTTGATAACAATAATTAATAAATCCGTAGAGTTCGATGCGCCCTAGATCTACAAATCTCACTGCCACCAATTTATAAAATTATTCAGGTCTTCAGGGGAAGCTAAAGACTGGCAGTACATTGGAATAAGACAGAACTGATGTCTTCTGTGTACTATAACACCCTTCAAAATCACTGCTTCTAGGGGGGAAAAAACCATAGATGCATTTAATATTCATAAAGACTAGAAACAGCTGTTTGAACATCACTTCAGTCACCTTTTGACAGGAACACAATGGGATTGTCAGAATGGGTCTTTATTTTCACTGTCACTCATTGGCAGAATTAAGAACATCAGAAGAGCTGCACTCCTGAGGTTTTCCTACCTGTTTCAAAGGATTCTATTTGACATTTCTATTTTCCCTCCATTGTTAAATTGTGCCCTCCCACTTTTAATATGGTGTAGTTTTAGTAACAAATCAAAGAAAGGATAAGAATATATTAGTGTACCCTCCTTTGGGACTTGGAGCTCAATCTCATTGCTTTTCATGCCTATCACCAGGCCACAGGAACTATTTTTAGTTCCATTTTTTTTTTTCCTGCACAGATGGATCTGCTGTCAACCTCTACAGAACAATATTTAGCTAGGTGGAGTAAGCAGCCAACTGGAACTTAAAGTCATAGCTGTACTAATGCTAAATGTCCCACCTAGCCCTGGCATGACGTCTCATCCTCCTGTGCCTTAATTTCTTTATCAGTCTGACTGAGCAAGTAAAGTCATCTTACTTCCAAGACGGAGAGAGAAATCAAGAAAAAGATTGTGATGCATGTTGTCAAATTAAGATTATATTAAGTAGTGGGCAGATAGGTGGCTCAGTGGATAGCTTTCCAGGCTTTGAGTCAGGAAGACTCATCTTCCTAAGTTCAAATCTGCCCTCAGACACTTGGTAACTATGTGACCCTGGGCAAGTCACTTCACCTTGTTTGCCTCAGTTTCCTCATCTGTAAAATAAGATGGAGAAGGAAATGGCAAACCACTCCAGTATCTTTGCTAAGAAAACCCCAGATGGGGTCATGAAGAGTCAGAGATGACTAAAAATAATTGAACAACAACAGTAGTAGCAGATAGAACTCAGAATTTAGAATATCCACCTCAGACACTCACTAGCTTTGAGAACCTGGGAAAATCACAAGCTTTCAGGCCTCACTTTCTTCACCTGTAAAATGAGAAGGTTGGATCTAATGATCTCTAAAATCCCTTCCAACTGTAAGCCTATGATGCTGGGAGCCCATTTTTATTGGGCAATCTGTTTCCAAATGTGATATCATCTCCACAAGATCTTACAGTGTGTTCTTCATGTTGTCATTTTATTATCACCATATAGTTGTCAATGAATAAATGCCATTTGAATTGAATTGTTGAATATAACCCCTGAATGAGGAGTACAACTTAGTTCTCCAAATAATGACTTTGAAAATTCCACGTGGAGATCATCTTAGGGCTTTGCTCAAGGTGAGAAAGGAAAAGAATAATGCAGATAGCAAAATGGTAACCCACTTCATAATTCCTCTAAGAATAACTAAGTGCAACGTTAGAACATATGCAGGGTCTCCTAAATGTCTCAGTGTAGTTTCAAGCCTTAATACCTTCAAGTAGAAATGCTACATACTTACAAAAGATAGCATTTACAAGGTTAATTTTTAAAATACATTTGTTATTAAAATTCAACATTGCCACCATCTTTATATGTTACTCTAGTTAATTTTCAGATATCATATAAACTTTCATTGACTGCTGTCCAGTGACTGAAAGGTCTGCATTTGTAATCATAGCCTTAAAATCATGCAAAGAATGAGGTTTTGATGCATGTATGACAGTTTGATGTGACTCCCCAAGAATAAGATAGATCAGGTGATCAAGGTAGCCCAAGGAACATCACCTGCTTTAGCAGTCTGAGAAAACAGCATCCAGAAATGCATGCAGTACATAATGGCTGGATATCTTGTCTTCTTTAAAACGGAAATTAAAATATTATTCAAGATGCCCAAAATCAATAAGTATAAAGTAAAAGCTAAATAAGCAGAAAGGAAATGTACATAATAAAACTTTCAAATGCCTTGTTTTGTGTTTGTATCATTTATATTTCTAAAAGTGTTAAAGCTTAAAACTGCACTAAAATTTTTGGGACATCTCGTATTTTCCTTTTCGGGAAGACAGCAGAGAAGGGGAAAATAGTAAGTTCCTTACAGAGTCACAGAAAAAAAGAGATGATTTTGATACAGGAGTCCCAGCAATTTAGATGGGGAAAAAAAGACAGCTAAGGAAATAAAGACCTAAAGTTCTTATATGCTTAACAGTATGGGAATGAGTCCAGGTAGAGACATGTCAGGTGTTTTCAAGGGTAAAAGAAGGTTGAACTCTGCTCTGAAAAAAAAAAAACCAGCACGCTCTCTCAAATTTTGAGAAATATCAGCCATTGAAAGGCATTAAAATTATCCTCATAGACATATTTGGACATATTTTCAAGATTAAATGGACTCTCTAAGAGAAATGAATTAAGAAATTCTCTTTGACTTGACTTTTGGATTAGAGGTGATACTCAAAATATCAAAGATTTAAAATGACTAGATTTATGAACCTGAATGCCCCCATTTTCCCTGGGATTTTTCTCCTGGGTTATATGGTAAGAAAACTTTCATATGATGCATTTAAAATTCATCTCCAAAATTATCTAAGGAATTGAAATGCCCAAAATAAAGTGTGAATCGTCTTGTCAAATAAAGCACAAAGTGACCTTCAGACAGGACCCCCTCATCACCAGAACAATTTCCATATAGTTGCCAATATGCCCGTGAGCATTTTCAAGCTTGAAAAAGATAGATTTATAAATTATTTTGACTCAGAATCCCCAGAGCAGAAACACACACAACGCACACACACACCCGCGCACACACACACACACACACACACACGCACACACACACACATGCACACACACACTGCCAGCCTGTTACTTAGTAACTACCACCTCAGGATAGAGAAGTAGGTATAGAAGTCACTACTGAATCAACTTTCCGCAGCTACCACCTATGAATGATGGCTGGCGGAAGGAGCTTTATGAGAGCTATTGCCAAAGTAATGTGCTTCAAATTGTCATTTATTAAGTTTCCGAGGAAATTCGTTGCACCTAGGCTAGTCCTAATGTACTTAGAAAAATCAGCTTATATCTGTTTCTCGTATTGTCGCATATGCTAACATAAAATCTCTAAGCAGACCAGCCCCACTTTTTCTACGGTCTGTTTAAATAGCATCTTCGGCTAGTCAATTTAGTTGGTTAGAACACCAGATTAATGAAGCCAAAGTCGGGGAAGAGGAATTGAAGCTAAATAAAAGCTGCCTAAAAAAATGATACTTGGAAATCATCAAGCCTGTGAAGTCTGGACTTGGACCCCAAAACTTGCATTGTACCCACAGTCAAGTTTGCCAATAACATCTCCTCCGCTTATCCCCTCTCAAGTACAAATCAGTAGACTGGTGGATAGCACAGCATAATCCTGCCAGTCACACTCTAAAAACTGATTCGCTTTTGGAACCAAACCAAAGAGGAAGCAAAACTACAGAAGGAGGGCTGCATATTAAATTGGAACCTGGTTTTCATTAGGCTTGCCTTGATGGCTTTTTTATTCAAATTGATAAAAAATTGATGCTTTCTCTTCTATAAAAATACATTTTATCACTCTCATTTTCACATTTCACCTACCTCCCTTTCACCTCCCCCAGAGAGCCATGCCTTATAATCAAGAATTTTATTTAAAAAAATAAAAGAATAGAAAAATAGGAAATATAGGAAAAATAGGAAGAAATCAGGAAAAATACATTTTAAAAAATCTGACAGTATGAACAACCTTCCATGCTCTGAAATGGAATGGGGGAGATATCATATCTCTTCTCTGAAAGCTAAGCTTTAGTCCAACAATACTCAATTTTTTATGGTTTTATGATCATTGTTCTTCCCATTTTCGTTGTGGATGTTGGTGTCTTTTTTATGTCTTTTTTAATATCACATTCATTTCCAAATATCGCCTTCCATACCTTTCCTGCCCAAAAAACTTTTCCTTGTAATAGATTTTTTTAAAAAAGAAAAAAAATCAGTTTAGCAAAGCTAACTGACCCACCAATCACATCTAACAGCATAAGCAGTAATTCCCACTCGTGGTCTCCCATACAAAGAGAAGGAGAAACATTTTTCTCAATTCTCTTCTCAGGGGCCAAGTTGGGTCATTATAATTATATAACATTAAATTTTGTTTTATTTGTCTTTCTGTTTACACTGTCGTCATTGTAAATATTATTTTCCTGTTTCAGCTTACTTCATTCTGCATCAGTTGATAGATCTTCTCAAGCTTCTCTGAATTCTACATACCTGTTGTTTCTTACAGTGCAGTAACATTCTGTTACGTTCCGTTTCCACAGATTTATTTTGCCATTTCCTACTTGAAGGCCTTCTGGTTTCATTCAGTCTCTGAGCCTCAAAAGAGGTCTTGAAGTTAAATTTTGTGACTTTAAGTTTTTTTATTGACATTTTTTAACATGAGAATTTTTCCCAGTATCATTTTTTCTCACCCCACTCCTTAAGAACCATCCTGTATAATAAAGAATTTTTAAAGGGAAAAAAGAGAAAGCAAAGGGGGGGGGAGGGAAACAGCAAGATTTACTAATAGGGTACAAAAAGCTGAAACTAAATGCAATGTTCCATATTGTAGAATTCTCTCTCATTTGTTCAAGAGTGAGGTGAGGATATCTTCTCATCTCATTTCTTTGGAACTTTGCTTGATTTTTGTATTTTTGCAACATTCACTTTGACAACCAACACTTTTGAATATTTTATGATGGTTATTCTTTTCATTTATACTGTGGTCATTGTATACGGTGTTCTTGGCTTTGCTTACTTCACTTTATATCAGATCATGAAAATCTCTCCGTGCCTCTCTACATTCATCATGTTCATCACTTCTTACAGGACAATAATATTCCACTACGTTTTATGACCGTGTTTAATGGTTTCTAGTGAATGGCACCTTTCAGCAAATATAAAATGGGCATCCAATCTTGTCCCACCTTTGTTCGAGGGACCTTTCTAGTTCTAAACCTATCATCTTACAAATATGAGCTAGATTTATGCCCAACCCTAGGTAGAATAAAGGGCAAATCACACTCAGAAGGCTCCTTACTCACATACACACTTAATATACATTTATACACATGTATATGTATATATATATGTGTGTGTGTGTGTATCTAGCTATGCATGTAGATAGACATATAGATAGATAGATTAGATAGACAGATAGATAGATAGATAGATAGATAGATAGATAGATAGATAGATAGATAGTTTGGAACTGACCCCCTTCTTCTTTTCTCTCTTTACACTGGTTCAATCACTCCCAGTTGGCATTTGAGGCCTGGCAGCTTGAGATATTTCCCAAATAGATAACTATATTGCTACAAATCACTCAGGGTGTTAAGGATAACCTTGATGGGGGAATATACTCCAACTTCTATATCCCTGTTACCTGTGTGATGTTGGGAAAGTAACAAACTTTGCAGGGGGTTCTCATTCGTAAAATTAGGACTTCTTGGCTTCAGGAGTTTTTTCCAATTCTCAAGCTATAACTCTGAAACCTATTCAATAAAACAATTATAATTTCTCTTATGAAAAGTAGGATAGAAAGGAAGAAAGTATTTATATGGGGCTTGAAAACACATGGATGTCAGAGAAATTTCTACACACAAAAAATTCAATACAAACAAATAACTATCCAAGTTTTCTATAAGTTGAGAATATAATTATTGGAAATGACCTTAAAGATATATGTGTGTGTGCATGTATGTGTGTTTATATATACACACACATACATATACATATATTCCTTCATGTATGTATTCATCCTTTGTTGCCAAAGAAGACCTGGCCATCAGAGAAATAATGACATGACTTGCACTTGACTGTTTTGAGTGAGGGAGGGCTGTGCAGGTCACCAGCCTCATTTCTCCAGAGCCATATGAATCCAGTGACCAGATATTCATCAGGGTGATTGGAGATGACCCAGATGAGGCAATTGGGGCTAAGTGACTTGCCCAAGGTCACACAGCTAGTGAGTGTCAAGTGTCTGAGGTGAGACTTGAACTCAGGTCCTCCTGACTCCTGAACTGGTACTCTATCCACTGCACTACCTAACTGCCCCTATATTCATTCATAGAGAAAGAAAGATAGATAGATGACCCTTGATAAGGAGTCAGAAAGAAAGAAGTAAAATAACCTTTGGTCTGGGCCAAGAAAAGAGAATAGAAATATTTTTTGTCTATCTTCCCTAAGTCCACCCTGTTACTCCCAATCTAATCAGGTCAAATTTATTACCTTCCCTTTCTACAGGCTAATCCACATCTCTTCGTGAAGTTTGGAGGAAAAAATCACATGTTCGGTATATGAGGCAATGTGTCAACTCCCATGATAACTGGAATTCCTGACCCTCTTTAAGGAGATGCTAGTTTTGTACTGAGAAAACTCTGCTCTGTTAGCAACTGAAAGCTTGTCTTTTCCCAGTCACACGGCTCATTGCTTCCCTCTTTTCTAAAACCGCTTGTTCTGGCTGAAGCTGAGAGTACGAGTGAAGCAGGGTAGATACTCCCCTTTCAAGCAACTAGAAAATAGGCAATTGTCAGCTAAGGAGATATTGGAATAATCTTAACACAGTAACAGGGAAGATTGAATGAGTGTATAGTACGAGGGGAAGAGGAAGAGTTACATGGAACAAGAAACAGGAGATTCATAGGAAAGGAATTGCATGTTTTGAATAGTGGGAAATAGATCTACGCAACTACAAATATACCTGCAAGTCATAGAGGATCAGACTGTGCAGGGCTGATCATAGGACTTTTAGATCAAATGTAACAAGAAGCAGGGAGCCCATGAGTTCTTGAGCAGTGGTTGTTGTTGATGAGGTGGAATGAGATGAAGAAAGAAGAGTTTGAATTGGGGAGAACAGCTAGAAAGTTGTAGCAATTCAGGCATGATAGGGTGAGGGCCTGAATCAGGATGGTAGCAGAGGAAGAAGGGAGATAAGGACCAATCTGGGAAGCATTTTAAAAGCAGAAAGATAGAATTTGGTGATAGGTAACATATAGATAATGAAGGAAAGGGAAGGATCCAGCATAACACTACTATTTCCAGCCTGGGAAAGTAGAAAGATGGTGGTATTCCTGACATAAGTGGAATAAAAAATTGTCAGGGAAGCCAGTTTGGAGTGACATAGGGAGATGATGGATTCAGTTCAGATGTTGAATTTGGGGTAAAGGCTGTGTTGACTCCTTTAGCCAGTTCAAAATTTGGGGCTGGTGCGCAGGAAAGGAAATTGTTTTCCTTTTTAACTATGTCATGAGTTCAAATCTAGCTTCAGTCACTTATTAGTTGTGTGACCTTGGGCAAGTCACTTAACCCTATTTGCCTCAGTTTCCTCATCTGTAAAACAAGCTGGTGAAGGAAATGATAAACCACTCCAGTATCTTTGCCAAGAAAACCTCATATGGGGTTACAGAGAATCAGATATGACATCTACATATTTATATATGGATGAGATCTAGAACTCTTTTGGTTGTATTGAGTTATTTCATTCCCAATAGGAGAGCACCTTTACTCTGTATTGTCTGGTATACATATTCCCTTATGTAATCTTTATCTGAAAGTGGCTAGGAGGTGCAATGGATGGAATGCTGGGTTTTGAGTTAGGAAGACCTGAGTTCAGACACTTACTAACTATGTGGTCCTGGATAAGTTACTTAACCCTGTTTGTTTCAGTTTCTCATCTGTAAAATGAGAAGGAAATGGCAAACCACTCCAGTATCTTTGCCAAGAAAATGTCAAATGAGATCAGGAAGAGCAGGATATGACTGAAAATGAATGAGCAAAAATATAGGGTTTGGACCTTTGTTCTCATGAGTATGCTTAGTTATCAGTATAGGGAGCTCCAGGTAAGAATCTGCCAGTGTAGGTCTATACCTGTTCTGCAGCTTATGTTCTTAGAAAGCATGAAGAGCAGGCTTGTCCAGGGTCACTCAGCTAGCACATATCAGGGGCTGCCCATGAACCAGTGTATTCCTGGATGTATCCACTACTCACAGCCTCAAATTACCCAGAAAATGAAAAGGGAGAAATGAGTTTTGTTTTCTTCCTGAATGTTAGGCTTAGGCATGTTTACAATATAAGACCCTGGAGTAAGAAGGAGACCTCTCCACAGTTTTTAGGCTTAATTTTGGAAACAGCTAAAAGTGTATTAACTGAGATTTTCACCTGTGTCAGTGATTAACTGTATGAGGTTAATTATTTTTCATCATTATTGACCTTGTTCAGTTAGCACCATGTTCACATATGGCCTCGACAATCATCTTAGCTGTATAGTTGCTGTGACTACCAGCTCAGTAAAACTGGTATCTGGACAAGAGGTGAAGGAGGGAGTCCCAAAAGATGTCTTATTGTGAGGAAGAAAAAACACAAAAAAATAAAACTACAAACTAGACTTGAAGCCCTCCCCCCAAGGAGATTTTGCTGCAGTTCCTCTGTAAAGATGTCAGAACAGCTAAGGCGGCGTTGCAGAATGGGTGGTAGTGGTATGGTAATGATAATGGTAATTATGGTCATCTATGGTAATGATACCATAGAATGGTCTATTGGAAAGAAGATCGGATAAATTATTGGGTAAAAGAAGAAGAGAAAAGGAAAAAAAAATGTAACAGGTCTGACAATAAACTTATTTAAATTATAAGGAGGTAGGGGCAAAGGAGGATTCAAAGTTAAAGCATGCTGATGATAAAAATTTAAAAAAGTCTCACAGGCATAGATTTATCATTGAATTGGTGTAGCAGTCTCTTAGGTTGTTGTAATTTTTGATCTGTTTCCTTCTTCAGAATCTATCAGTTGTGCTCCTGTCCCAGGCATATTATGGAGCTGTGAAACATTAATCTTAGAAACACATTCTTCCATCTCTGACCCTGGTCTGATACATACTGCCTAGTTAGTTCCCCAGCAGGCTCCTGGCTCCTCTCCTGCCTCCTCTTCTGGCTGCACTAACAACTGTAGAACTGTTGTCATTCTTGAGATCAGGCTGGGAGCGCTTTGGGTGGCCTTCCTTGTCTGATACTAACTTCCCCTAGCTTCTCAGGATGGGAAACGGATTTGTCACCAGGGTGTCTCAGAATAAAGCCTCATAATACACATCTGCATGCATGCATGTATACACATATGTATATATATAGATATATATATGCATGCATATAATGTGTGAGATATATATATATATATTTACAGGCATATGTGTATATGTAATTGCATACATATGTGTATATCTTTATATATGTGTGTGTATCTCTGTATCTAACTATATAAATATATGAAATTTTGGACTTAGACCCTATCTTTTCATTACTGTATGTTTTTTAGATGTTCTGTGCAGTGCCAAGCACACTGGAAACTAAATGGTTTATTAATAAGGATATTTAATATTTAAAAGCAGTATTCATGCATTAAGCCACATGTCAAAGACCAGATCTACTGAGTGACCTCTGGATCTCAGGACATTATTTTGATTTCTTCATACTTGAGCAAGAAAACAAAGCTTTGTAAGTGCGCCTGCTACTGCTGTCTCTGCCTCAGCTGTATTTCTAGTTAATTCAGTTTTTCAAGCTGATAACTGACTAAACCTCTATAATGCAGCTAAATAAGGAAGCAAGGTTCTGCCAAAGCTGCAGTTATTTGCCCCTGTTTCAAGAAAGTGAATGTGCAATACTTCAAAAGACACATGATTCTCGTGGGGGTGGGAGAAGGTGAGGAGGGAACTCTTGCTACTGACAAAGCCTAAAGATTGTAGCCCCTCCATGCCTTAGTCGATGGTCTTGATGAATTACTCAAAAATATTCAAATGGATCATAGATTCATTTGGATCTAATTAATTTAGGAGTTTTCTCCAACAGTATAAATCCTAACACATCCATCCCTACCTTGCAACTCTAATTATACCTCAAAAATTCACCAGAGGAATTCCACCTAACTTCACTGGAGGTCTCCTTTCCTTTCCCCCCACATTACAAGGGCACCAAAGTAGCCAGGGATGTGCTGGCAAATGGTAAGCAATTGGTTCTGAAAAGCAGGTCATGCTTTTAGGTTTAATCTGAATTTTTAACATTTTCTCCATTGCTTTCTTAAGTCTAGACAACAACAAAATGATAAACTAAGCCTTGATTCAGTGATTGCTGATTTCCAAGGTGTAAACGCTCTCACTGAAAATTGAGCAGTTGGCTCTCTCTAACCAGTTAGAGCTGGCTCCAGTGCACCCATGAGTGTAATTTTCTAACTGTCCACTTTTTATCCCTGTCATTGAGGCAGCTGGGTGGCAAAGTAGATAGAATATAGAACTTGGAGTCAGCATCCTGCCTGAGACCCTTACAAGCATAGAGGGTGGCACAAAGTAGGTGCTTAATGAATGTATGTTGACTTGGCTTCATAGATAATTTTCCCTAAGCTGCACCACACTGGATTCTTTATCTACTATAATTGTAAATAGATCTTGTCCTCAGGATGAAAGGACGGAAGATAAGAGGGATAAGTGGTCTCAAGAAATAATCATTAGAAAGAAAATAACGTTACTAAATCTGATTGTTACTGAATCTTTCAAGATTATGTATGTAACCTGTTCCTGCACTGATACTCTCTGAGAGAGCTAATCAAAGACAATGCCAAGATAAAAAATTGTCCTATAATGATACTATATTTATCTTGATGATTTTAATAGGAATCTCAAAAAAAGAACAAAATTATTTACTGTAAGGATAAAATGATATTGTGTGCACTTCTATGATAGGAAAATAATGAACTGAAAGCATTAGGAGAGAGGAGAAAGAGAGAGAGAGAGAGAGAGAGAGAGAGAGAGAGAGAGAGAGAGAGAGAAAGAGAGGGACTTGAAAACAGGTATTTGTTCCTAGGATTAATTTTTTCTGATGGTATGAACTGCTGAGTGAATGTTATTGTTCTCCAACTCTGGCAAACTTTACTAATCTATCTAGAAGTCATGGAGGGGTCTTATTATATCATATAATTCATTGTGATCACCAAATTTCCATATGAGGATTGATTCTGAATGACTCTATTGCCATCTGAGGATAGAAGTTGATTAGCATATGTCGTGGACTCCCCCTTATTTTTAGTGGCAATAAATGATGAATCTATCAGTTATTTTAATTAGATTGATACATTTACATTTCTTTCATTTTAAAGGTCATTAATTTTCACATTAGTTGATTAGGAAAATAACTTACAAATTGATATATTGATGGGGCTTTTTTTCTTTCATTAATCCTATATCATCTTTAGCTCAACACCCTCCCCTCTTTCCTAATACTTTGTTCCTTTCCCAGCTGACAAGTCGTCAGAAGATGGAATGAATTCTTAGCTTTATGCAAATTCTAGCACATTGTTTCATTTATTGCCTCTGTTATTCCTGGATAAAAAATGATACAAGATCCATTTTATTACATATTTACTGAATGTTTTTGACATAGTTTCTGTAAGTTTTAGGAAATGTTTCTGGCATCTAAAATTTTAGCACAGTCTCAAAATCTTGGAACATTCTCCCCACGATTGCACAGACCCCAAAAAGCAGGAATTTCCATGTAGATTTTCCCCCCCAAGTACTCTAGTGAAACTGCAGTCATCCTCCTCAGACATCTTAGATTATGGATCATGGACACAGATTAATTAATCAGTCATCAGAATGTAGAGAAGCAATGTAGTGTGAGTCAGGCAAAATTGGAAACGCATGACGAACATCTGACACAAAAGAAATATATTACAGAGAACAGAATCCAAAGTTCTGATGCCATTTCCCATTACAGAATATAATATAAGCACAGGTCACTGTGGGTGCCACGGACACATCTAATGTGATTTTTTTAACAGTAATGACCCATTGACAAGCAAATAAATTCCTCAATCACATTTATTAAAATGGTCTGAAAAGGTAGAAACATGACTCCTTAGGTCATATGTCCATGGTATTTTAAGGTTTACACAGCATTTTCCTCACAAGAATACGGTCAGATAAGTAGCACCAATACTGTAACCTCCATTTTATAGATACGTGGAATCGGAGTTCCAGAGATGACAAGTGACTTACTCATTGGCCCCAGCTTTGGAGTTGGGATTTGAATTCTTGTCTCTTATGCCAGACTGAGTGTTTTTCACACACACACATTATAATATTCTCTGTCCTATTTGCCAGCACATTTTTCTATGACTTTAAAATGAAGTAGAACCTAATCATCATGGAAAACAATGAACTATATGAATTATAAGGATAAAATAATCCTACAGTCATTCCTATGATAGGGAAATAATGCAATGAAAGAATTAAAAGCACCACACACACACACACACACACACACACACACACACACACACAGACTCAGAACAAATATTTCTTCCCAGGATTAATTTGTGCTGTTGGTGTAAACTGCTGAGTGAACAAGGAAAGGAAAACATGAATATGATGAATGAACTTCAGGCAATTCCTACTGGAAACTATTCATATATGATCTGAGAACCCTGTATAGTAGGAAATAGGAAAAATAGAGAACAATGAGTGTGTGATCAGATCAAAGTGTTTATTAAGCATGTCATGGCCCCTACAGGATGGTTGCTTCTTGGAGTTAACATAGAAGGCTCACTTAGTCAAGTATGGGTTGAACTAGATGACCTCTGGGGTTTCTTCCAATCCTGAGATTCTGCGTTCATCCTCCAAGAAGTTAAATTAGGAAAGAAACTACCTACTAGGAAGAAAATCATAAGGACTAGAACTTGTAGGCCATAAATGCTTCCAGAATTTAGAAAATAGAAAAGCCATGGAGGCAACTATCTACTTTGGAAGAAGGCTTCCCCAGGAAGGTGGGTGGATCTTGTGATAGCATTTTAAGGAAATTCTTACTATCCTTACTTTTTGAAACTTCTCCTGGATCCCATGACATGGCACTATCTTTATTTGTCTCTTGTCTCTCACTACTTTCATATCTCTGTCTCCTTTTCTAGCACATTTTCCTCCTCACTACCTAACCCCCACCTCCACTGGGGTGGGCAATGGGGGGCTCTTTCCCTAGCCCACTATTCCTTAAACCATATAGCCCTAGAGCCAGACAGGATCTTAGCATTATCAAGTCCAGCCCATCATTATTCATTTCTTACTTGTTTTCCTTAGAGATTCATCCCTTTTCTTACTATAAGTGATAAAGGAATGGGGCAGGCTAGAACCAAGAGGCTAACTGAGCAGGACATACTAAGCTGGGGTTAGTATCAAAACAGGGTAGGGCAGGAGATATTGGAACCAGGGTTCTACTTCATAGCAGGAATCTGGTAGATATAGATTGAATTATGGAGAGGACAGTGATTCAGTTAGGATAGGAAGGAACAAGTTATTAACATAGATCTAAACAGGAAAGATCCTTCGGTCTGGGAAATTCATGTAAGTAGAGAAGTAAAAGCATATATCCAGGGCCCAGGTCATTGAGCCAGATCTAAATTCTGGAATATTCTAGAAGATAAGAATAAACCACTCTCATGGGACCAGGGAGACAAGCAAACAGAGCCTTAAAAATATCAATATCATCAACTAGTTCAGACAGTACAAGACATGCCCTTAAATCAACTTTTAAAGAAAACATCAGCTGAATTTTTCAGCAGCAGAGTAGGAGACAAAAAAGCCCATGAGACTTTGTGTCACAGGGGACTCTACTCTCACTTTTGAAGAATGACTGCTACCAGAGGAAGGTAGAAGAGTTATGGCATCTAGTAGTTTTCTATTTTAATGAATTATTCTTGCTACCAAGATGTTAGGTTCATTTGTTTCTGAGCTGCTGAAGGAGTATAAGTCATGCCAGTGTCTTCTAAATTTCATTGTTCTGGAACAAAGCCCTGTGACCCTCATCCTAGGTGGACTCTCATCTCATGTCTTTGGAAGCAGAGTCCAAAATCTGCTAAGGTCAATGAAGGCAGGAAAGAAAAAACAGATCAGCAAGTGTAACTGACAGCCGGATCCTCTTGTCCTAGGACAGAGATTGTTTGGATCTTTCAGTGGAAAGGACACTAGATTTGGAGTCAGGGGAGATGCATTCAAGAACTAGCTCTTCTACTTACTAACTACACGATCTTGAGCAATTAATTTTTCCTATCGGAACCTCAGTTTCTCTAAAATTAGAGTGTTGTACTTGTTAGACTCCTAGGTCTCCACCAGTTTTAAACATCTATGTTCTTTGCCTAGATCTTGTGCTTCTTACCACATATGGCTAGTAAAGGTTTTACAATGGATTTACAGTCAAGGAAAAAGACACCATATTATAGATTCTGATTCTAGCAGGATAATAGAGAGCACATTCTCCTTAAGGGCTCTCCTACTCCCAATACATGACTACTGCCCTGTTCAGTCACTTAAAAGATTAATAGGGAGGAAGGGAAGGAGAGACAGAGGCAGATAGAAAGAAACAGAGCAAGGGAGGGAGAAGAGGGAGAGAAATAGAGAGAGGAAGAAGAGAGCGGGAAAGAAGGAAGGAAAAGAAAAGGAAGAAGGGAGGGAAGAAGGGAAGGAAAGGAGAAGGCAGAGAGAAAATATAGTGTGAATGAGAAAAATAATACATTCCAGCCTCGTAAATAATTTAAAAACCTATTCACTTCCCACCTCTGTTTGCCTACCTGGCTCTATTTCAATCAGAGGGAGAGCATAAGTTGCTAAAAATGGTAATGAGTCAGAATATATGAGAGGAGATATATAGAGCAGCTTAAAAGAAATAAGGTTGCTTTTCTTCCATAGGGTAGATACCATTATGGTAAGGAGAGAATCTGCAAAACAAGAGAGCAGTCACTGTAGTGCTGCTACTCTAGCTAGGTGGACAGTTCAGCTCATAAGACCATAGATACAGGTCTGAAAGGGACCTCAGATGTCGTCTAGTGCAGTCTTCTCATTTTACAGATGAGCAAACCGACACAGAAGTTAAATGACTCCAGGAAACATCGGATGCATAATTTGAACCCAGGCCCTTTGATTGCACAGCTAGTTCTACCCACTACACCATGCTGCTTCTAAGAATTCTATTTAAAATCAAGCCATTGATAAAGAGTCTTTCTTCTCTCTCTTTGCCTAACTGGAATGCAGAAAACAGTCATGGGCATTTATTCACATTAACAGTTGCTATTAGGTGATGACTTTGGCATTCTGTTGTTTTATGTTGACTCATGTCCTTTAAAAAAACTAATCCTTTCAAAGAAAAAGATGATAGAAACCTAAAAAGAATTATGAGAAGATCACACAGAGGATTTTATGCCACTGAGCCTCTGCTATCAATCAGCTTTTCTCTTTTATCCCAATAATATGGTTAGCCAAGCCAGAACAAAACAGAGAAAATGCTCTTCCCTTTCTTTGAAAGTGGAATGTCAAAATAATAAATAGGTTAATCATATCGGCCATATTGATCTGGAACACCCTCAATGCATACCACCCTTTGGGAATGCCAAAGTGCTATTCAGGAATTGTCATTTAAGTACTCAAGCACTTAGTATCAAAAAATGCAACTTTTTCTTTCCCTTTTATTTGTGGATACTATATTCTAGGAGGTGTTGAACCTTGTCTGAGAAGAGATGCTGGGATAAATTTATAGCCTAGTGGCAAGCTTTTAAAAATGCAATAGGCAACCTAAGAGTAAGCTTCCATATTAATAAAGGTAAAGGGTAAAGCAGGTAAAGATGAAAAGTCATTGCCAGTGTATTTGACACTTCTTGAGAAGTGTGTCATTGGAATAGACTGTATGTGTCATTGTTCTTTGGAAATGAAAAAACTGCTGGCCCCAGTATTGTTTCCCATGGCAACCCATCACCATTAACAGGACCCACATGACCAAGATAAGAGAGTGGAGTCTAGTGGATAGACCCTGTGAGAAAGCTAATTTTAGTCATTTATGTGCCCTTCATTTAGCTTTTCCTTTTGTAATATAGAGATAAAAATTTTCCTCCTCACTATATATCACATACTCTGAGTATAAGTGGGAAAGAGTAGAGATTTCTAAGGAGAGAATCATGTATTTAAAAAGGTAGCTTTGAAATGAGATTTGACTAACCTTTTACTTTTATATTTGGCTAATTTATATTGCAATTGATTACAGTCCAATAACTCTACCCCTTGTCACGGGTTTAGAACCGTGTAAAATGAAGGCTAGGAGAAGCTGATTTTCAATACTGAAGATCTTGGTATCTTAGGACTAGAAGTGATTTTGGTGAGGTCTACTGATCTACCCCATGACTATGAGGCAGAATGCCCAGTGCAATAGCTACCAATCCTTTTCTTTAAAATGGTGCATACTAATTATGAAGTCATTATGTCTACATATATCTGGAACTACTTTATAGAGCAAGACTCCCATGTCCATCTTAATAGCAGCTAGATAGCTGCTATTGGGCTAATGGGTAGCTAGGTAGCACAATGGATACAGTACTGGACCTGGAGTCAAGAAAACTCATCTTCCTGAGTTCAAATCTCATCTCAGACACTTATTAGCTGTGTGATCCTAGGAAGATCACTTAACCTATTTTCCTCACTTTCCTCATCTGCAGAATGAGCTGGAGAAGGAAATGGCAAACCACTTCACTTTCTTGGCCAAGAAAATCCCAAAATAAGGCCACAAGGAATTGGACGTGACTGAAAATGACTGAACAACCAAATACTACCAAGTAATCTAGTAGCTTGTTCTTGCAATATATATACTAGAAACTGATGAATCACACAATAGAGAAAAAGTACAGCTAATGAGTAAAATAATAAGGAATTATGAGAATTTAAGGAAAAAGAAAGAAAGACTGGAAGGTCTGAAGAAAAAAGCAAATAGAAACAAGAAGAGGAAAACTATTGTGTGAGATGGAATTGCAGGAAAAAATGACTAAGTAAAATTGCATAGAGAAAAAAATTTCACTTCAAAATTGCTAGAAGATTTCAGAACACTGAAACTAGTGCTAACTACATAAAACATTTAAGGTCATAGATGTGAAAACATAAGGAGCTTTAGGAATCATCCAGTCCAACCCCATGATTTTACAGACAAGAAAACAGATCTAAAAAGTTTAAGTGACTTACTCAAATTCATGTGGTGATAGAGTCAGGATCCACACCCAGGTCTGACATATGCCCAGTGTTAATGGATTGCTGTAATCATATCTATGATTCATCAGTATAAATATTCCATAATGTAATTTTACTGTTGGGGTGGTTGATATGTACCTGCTTTTCACCCTGGGAACTCTGAAGAAAAAATATAAGATGTTTAGGTTAATTTGATGACCTACTTCCAACCTTCTCCCCTCCCCCTGTCTCTCTCTCTCTGTCTCTGTCTCTGTGTATGTGTCTCCCTCTTTCCCTCCTTCCCTCTCAACCCCTTTTTCTCTCTTCTATTGACTTGATTCCTCTCTCCCCACTTGGTCTCTCACTCTTTCTCTGTCTTTGAGATTAGTAAAAAAAAACGTTCCCCAATAGATATAAGTAGTCAAAGAATACGAACATTTTTCAAAGGAAGAACTTAAAACTATCATCAACCATATATATATATACCATGTGTGTGTGTGTGTGTATAAAACTATCATCAACAAGGCACTCAATAGCTAATAAGAGAAATGCAAACGAAAATAATGCAGAGGTTTCCTATCAAACCTAGCAAGGTGATAAAAAAAAGATGAAAATGTTACAGTATGGTGACTTCAGAAAAACAGGCACAGAACATTGTTTTTGATGGAGTTTTGGAATGGTCCAATCATTCTAGAAAACAATTTAAAATTAT
Organism: Notamacropus eugenii; assembly: GCF_028372415.1. Classification (NCBI taxonomy): domain Eukaryota; kingdom Metazoa; phylum Chordata; class Mammalia; order Diprotodontia; family Macropodidae; genus Notamacropus; species Notamacropus eugenii. Next base: position 233,620,059 of record NC_092877.1, on the reverse strand, counting down.
GAAAGAAAAATCTCAAAATTATCCATACCATTTGACATAGAGATCCCACCACTAGGCATATATATCCCAAGGTAGACAAGAGTAGAAAGATTCTATATGTACAAAAATACTCAAGTAGCAAGATTTTTTGTGGAAGCAAAAATCTGGAAACAGTAAATGCCCATCAGTCGGGAATGGCTGAAGAAATTGTGGTATATAAATTCAATAGAATATTATTTACTGTAAGAAGGAAGTGGATCAACATTCTTTTCTAGGCTTATTACACATTATTCCCCTTTATTCTCTCTATGGTCCAATCACACTCATCTTCCTACTGTTTCTCATACATGGTCTGCCATCTTCCCCTACCCCCAGGCCTTTGCACAAGGTATTTTCCATTACTAGAATATATTTCCTACTTACCTCCACCTCTTAGAATTTCTAGTCCCCTTCAGAGTACAGCTCAGATACAAGCTTCCATATGGGGGCTTTCTTATTAGTGATCCCCCCCCCAAAAAAATTATCTTGTACTTATCTTAAATATATTTTTTGCATACATTTGTTTGTATATGTTATCTCCCCCAAATGAATGAATGCAAGTTTCCTGAAGGCAGGAACTAATTTATTTTTATCTTTTTATCCCCAGTATCTAGCACAGTGACTGACATTCAATTGATACTAATTATAATGACCAAACTTGACCACAAAGAAAAGATTAGGAAATGTACATTTTCCTTTTCTAGGAGAGGTGGGGAGCTATGTGTGCTGAACATTACATACAATGCCAGATGGCATTGCTACTTCTGTTATTTTGGCCTAGCTACTTTTCTTTTTGGCAAAGGTAGGCTCATAAATGAGAGAAAGGATATACTGAAAAATGCCATTGATGTAAAAAGTACATACATTAATAAATATTAATTAAATAATAAATAACAATGAACTTTTAACTTTATTTAACTTTTTAAAATTTTAGTGTTATATTTTGTTTTCACATCCTCTTCATTTAGAAATACATTCTCCTTCCCTCCCCTAGCCATCCCTTTCAATAAATACTAAAAACAATTGTGTCCTTCATTCTTGAAAAAGACCATGACATCAAGATGATGACATGACTTGACTTTGATTTGAGTGAGGGAGAGCTACTAAAAAAAAAGAAAGGATGGTTAGAGAAGCAAAACTGACAAATACATTAACCGAGTCTGATCATACATGAAATGTCCCAGAGAAGGAGATTCATTTTCATTTTTATCATTGAAGTTATTGCCTCCCTGCCCTTCTCTGAATTCTGATTTATCATTTTTACAGTGTAATTGTATTACATGACATTCTTGTACCACAATGTGTTGAGGCAGCTGAATGGTTCAGTGGTTAGAGCACTGAAGTTAGGAAGACCTGATTTTAAATCTGAATTCAGATTCTTACTAGCTGTGTGACTTTGGGCAAGTTACTTAACCTCAATTTGCCTCAGTTTCCTCACCTGTAAAATAAGTAAATTAATAGCATCTACCTTCCAGGGTTGTAGTGGGGATAAAATGAGATAGTATTTGTAAAGTACTTTACAAACCTTAAATGCAAATCGAAATGTGAACTGTTATCGTTTATCATTCCCCAACCCCATAAGCACATTTTCAAAAGTCCATAAAATGTTGACGTGTTAACAGCAGTCTTCAGCCCTTTTGAGTCCATACATGACCTTAAACAGCTCAAGCGGTCATCCGAAAAAGGAGGAAGACTCTGTTACCTCAAAGGGTTAGTCCCTCCCCTCCTTGTCACCCATTCTCAACCCCATCAAAATGCCTCTCCTTTGAGACAGACACCAGAAGCATCTTCCTTATTGGCTTTGTGAAGGATTGTAAATTCACCCACCTACATTCAGTAAACAAGCTAGTCATCTAATTGAAAGGGAGAAGAAATAGTTAAAGATATTCTGTTGGACAGAATAATATTAATACCTTTATATGAAGTTGTGTCGTATATCCTTCAGAGAACAAGATGTTGCAGAACTATTCATAAAAGGCAGGGGATGACCCATAAAAATACCTTAATATATTTCAACTCTCTTTCTCATTCCTTTTTTTGGAAGGGTAAAGAATTCATAGACATTTTTCTATGTCTGAAAGAATTGTAAGTGTCTTTGTTCCTAGCAAATACTAGCAAATGTATGTGTGTGTGTGTGTTTTCTTCAGTCAACCAATGCATAAAGAAATTGAAGAAATTAGGGAGAGAGTGCAGAGTAGTACTAAAGATGTGCAGCAAGTCCAATGCAAATATTGGAGACTAAATAAAATTTTTGTGAGCCCAAATTCAAATATATGTGACTTCCATGTATATGTATATGCATAAGAACTAAGAAGTCTTTTTTAAAAAAATAAGGAATATATATGTGTATCATAAATATATTTGTTAGAAACATAAATATACCTAATGTGTACATAAATATGAAAATATTTCCTGCCAAGATCTCAAATACATTTATTCAATAAGTATACAACAGTACTCCTCTGAAGAGTGCATACGTTATTCTCTAGGTTCTAACCCATTTCCAACTGAAGCATGTCATTCTGTCTACCTAAATTTCTATACTGCTCCAACACAATGCAGAATTCTTCTTCATTTCTTGACCCTGAAAATAGCTATCATGTACCACTATAAAGGTGTGTATGTGGCTATGATGAGTGTGGCAATTTTGGTTTGTTAAGTGCTCTCTGAAAACAAAAAGGCACTTAAAGTATTCCTAAAGAATCATAAGTTAATATTACTCAGTCAACCTTCCTTTCTGATATTGTACAGTATGGAATTTTCAGAATTATGAGGCCTTCCTCATTGTAGTTTATTTCTATGATATATTGGATATGTATCCATCTCCTAAAGGCTTCTGGGAATATAGGCAGAAATTTGAAAGACACAAAAGTTGAGTATAACAGAAGTAAAACCAGTCACTGGAGAGACCACTGGAAATGTCAAGAGGAGATAATGATAGAATTTATAGTAATGAGAAACTTCCATTTTTCCTGGTTCCAAATGAAGAGTCAGATCCCAAATTACTTCACGTGTTAGTCACAAATATTTAGTTCTGAACCATAGTTTTCCAGGCTTCATAGATTGCAGACCTAGTAGAGTTTTTTTAATCAAATCCAGTGAGTAGTTACGTTTTTTTTTAAAAAGATTATGTTTATTTAAAAGGCATAGCTGCATATTGAGCAACTATTATAGGCATTACTTCTTTTATTTGCCCCTGTCATTTTTCTTCCAAGGGAACATCCTCCATTGGCTCAGATCCCATTGGTAATGGTGCCTATTCTGAGCAAATCTCCCAATCTATCTAAAATATGCAGAATTCCTATTTTGTCTGTTGGTCTTTGCCTTCCAGTAGAATATAAACTCTTTGCAGAATATAGGATCTTTGAGAGTGAAGACTTATCTTTTGTATTCTCAGAGTGTGGCACAGAACTTTGCAAATAAAAGTTGCTTAATAAATTTTTAATTGAACAAAAACTGAACACATATGTGTGTATGTTCACACCACATACACAGTCACACACATACATAGACATATACATATATTATGTGTGTGTAGATAGATAGGTACACATATGTATCATATGCCTAGATTAAGAATATTTAAGTTGTTCATTATGGATAGATTGCTAACCCTACCTCCCCCAACTTTCCATGGCTAGTTGGTTGAAAGTAGTTTTTAGCTTAACTGTGGACGTTTTGTTGATAGCTTTGAAAGAGAGATAAAGACAAAGAAAATTTTAAAAGTTGCCTTGCTATTATTTCACTGAACTGCTCTGCTGTGAAAAAAAGATAAAGTAATCACTTCCTTAAATGAAGATTATTTTTTAATCTGGTTTGTTTCTTTGGGGGTTCATGACCTAAGATATGAGCCATATTGTCCATTTTTCATTTTCATTTTTGTCCAAATGGCACTAAGCACCAAAATAATATATATATTTTATGATAACTGCTCACAGACAAATAGGAGAAAAGATGTCCCCTTGCTTACTGAATTGCCCGCTGATCACTCTGTTCAGACTCAGTGGGGAATTCTGAAAACCCATCTGACTTTTCATTTATTTATTTTTTATTGGTTCTGAGTAAGGTTTGTGATTCATTCCATATAGGTCACAAGCCTTTGGACTGAAGGCACAAACGGTCTCCAGAGTGATTTGCTTTATTAACTTTTAGGGCAAAGGAGAAGAAATGGAAGAATTGCTTACCTGCAGAATACTAGGAGAAAGTTTAGACTTTTTATTTCAATGGCACTTTCAAATGTTACCAAATGTCAACATTAAGGAATGTGGGCTTTGACAACTGTAAAGTCGAAAGACCTGGAATCCCAGCATCAATTTGAGGCACACCATATGTCTATAAATATATAAACATACAAAAGTCAGAAAGAGCATACAAAGGCTAAAACAGTTAAAAGAGGGCTTTGAAGTCCCTTCAGTTTGACAGTATGGGTCAATAAAGGTAAAAATTACAAACAAATAGACCTTGAGTAGAGTTTGGCTAATTGGTCAAAGAAATAAGATAGCAATATTACAGATATTCACATTGGAAAAAAAACCCAATCAACCCGAAAGTCATAGAATCTTCAATCTACAGCTGAAAGAGATCTCAGAGGACATCTACTGTATCTCTTCCACTTTACGTATGAGGAAACTGAATCCCAGGGAAGTTGTGACTTGCCCATACACCAAGAAAGGTTTACAGGCATGGTTTGAATTCATATACTCGGATTCCAGGGTCAGTGATCTTTCTACTCTTACCAAAACTTCAGTCCAAAGGTCAAGAAAAAAAACAGTGTTCATATCATATTGGAAACCGAGCTATTTCAGCATCCAATGGATTTTTCAGTTGTGAAGAAATTAGTAATGAATGTTGGTGCAATAGTGAGATATTTAATACAGAATTTTGCAAAAGGTTCGATAATTAGGACTGTAACTAGAGCAAAAGTCAGTAAATTTAGGAGCCTAGATTCTAGAATCTGCTCTGTTATTAATGACTTTTGTGACCTTAAGCAAGTCATTATACCTCTTTGGGTCTCAGTCTCCTAACTTGTAAAATTAAATGTTTAGAATAAACATAGATCTGAAAGGTCTTCTCCAGCTTACAAATTGTATAATTCATCACAAAAGATCAGACTGATATGTTTATCTGAAAGGTTTGACTACTTCAAGCTGCAAATGGCATAGAAAAAATCATTCATATGAGGAAACAGTAACAAAAACTTAAGTAAAGGGTTAGAGCTGTCAACATACACATCAGTATCCATCAACTTCAGGATTTAGAAGTCAGACTCTGTGGTTCATCATAGGATATTTAAATACCTTCATGATATAATAAAGCATTGAAACAGTAGTGACATGATTGTATCATGTTTCCATGGCATTATAATCACTTCTCAAAAGCGGCCACAAGCCCTGAGACTTTCTTAGAATCCTATACATTCTCATTTTTATTCTGTGCTAGGACTGGAGGAGCTTTTTCCTCTGCAATTTGCATTTCTTTTCGTAAGGTGGAAGCAAAGTAAGCCTCTTTGTGTGCATTGACTTAAGAATTAAATTAGTTTGTATATTTGTTCTCTCCTACTCATCCTGGATTTAGTTTCAAAGTAAACAGTTCTTTTCATTAAATTCACTTTCATTTGGTTTTGGTTCTTTAGTTAATGTAATTATTCTGTGTGACTGTCCCTTTTTAATTTTAGTTTCAGTTCAGATATCAATGCATTGTTTAAATTGGTTTTTAATTGGTTTGTTTACATTTTGCACTCTTCAGTTCTTTCTGTTGCTAGTATTTCTTTAGTTGATCCTAACCCTTGATGGTCCATTCTACTTTAATAATTTATTTTTAGGATCTTTAAAAGGTAAGCAAAGCGGCAAGAATTGCCATCAGTTGAATGTTTAGTGAATAAGGACAAATTTCAGCAGGTGATGGGGGAGGGAGAGAGGAGCATTGTATAGAAACAAAAATGGCATTTGACCCATCTTAAGATAGTTAAAAATACTTTACTTGGGTTCAAGCCATAAAATGATTTCATATTTTGGGGGATTTATAACAAAAATCACTTACATTTTTAACCTTTCAACTAAAAGGACTGGGAACATTCTTTAAAAGAAATTCATAAGATTCTGAATTTTCATAAGAGTCACTAAATTCTTCAAGTATAGTGTAACCTTTCAAGGTTCATAAAGATGTCTTTTTTCTTTTCAGCTTATCACTAGGGAATCTTTTGTATGTTCAGCTGATCTAGTGGAAAGAGCTGTAATGGACAATAGGATCAGAAAATCTGGATTTGAGTTCCCACTTGGGAATTTGCTAACTCTGTGACCGTCATCAGTTTAACTGATTTTAGCTGCAATTTCTTCATCCATTAACAGGAGACATTAAAGCTTACACCTCCTACTCACAGGATTTTTGTGAAAGATGTACTACATAAAGTGGAGCTATATAGACCTAGATGTGCTGGTAGCCATTTCTCAGAGCAGATGCTACTACCAAGGAGTTTTGGAGACACAAAAGAAACACACAGCAGTTTAAATAGCAGTCTAATACACACCTGCATCAGTACCACTTGTCTGAGGCTACAGGCTGGTGACCTGAACCAGTTTTGTCTTTTACTTGCCATTATGGCTTGCCCTAGATTCGTTGCCCTCAGATGACCTGCTTTCTATAAGAGGGAATTAGACTTTCCCTAGTACTTCATTCCATTTCCTACTTTGGATTCCAAAGAAAGTTGCTACTTATAGAGTTGCTAATTACATAAATGTATGGGCTTGAAATCTAGGATTTTCCTCAGCAAGAGGGGAAATGAAAAGGTACTCAATACAGAAACATGAATCAGGTAACAAGCTACTTATCTCCACACAGAAAAAAGGATTACTAAGCAATTAAAAAGAACATAAAGAATGATTAGAACAGAATCCAGTAATGCACCTTTAGCTGTACAAGTATGAGTAGTGGGGAGACATTTAATATTCAAGCCACTTTGGGACAGAGCTTCTTTGTCAGGCTGCACATTAGCTGTTTTATATTTCACCTCCACTAAACACACTGATCAAACACCAAGTGGGATCGTCTTTCTGGTGGCCTCAATTTCTCTCTGACAGTGACTCTCTCTCCCACTGCTATTGTACCTGCAACCTCTCAATAGCTGCTGCTATTTCTGGACATAACTTGCAGGTCTTCCAGGACCTTTTGATCATTGCAAGGTCAATGCTAAAGGAAGAAAACGCTCAAGAGAAGCAAAGGTGTCTAGGGCTTGGTGAAAGTCTAACTAGCTAAATCAATGATCTAGGTGAAGAGCACGGCCTCTGCTAGTAATAAGCTAAGGTAGAGTTAGGTTGGCATCTTCATCCCCGGTGGAATTACATCCTTCTGCCTAAAGTGGAGGAGTCAAGAGGCCCACCAGCTGAAAACTACCTTTTCTTCTATCTTATGTGGCACTCTATGCCATCAGTTTTTTTTTCTAGTTTGACAACCAGTTGATGGATGTTCAACCCAAGAAGTATCTCAACATACATAAATTTCTACTTAGTTTGCCTAGGTCTGGCAGAGAGCATGTCTAAATACTCTAGAGGCGGTAGTGGAAGGAGAAAGTAGGGAAAGTATGAGAGTCCATGCCCCTATCTAGAATGTTCTCAGTTGGGATGCCTCTCCCCTACACGTATGTGAGGTAAACAACAGTATAGGGGGGTGGGTGTCATTAGGCGATACAAGAATAATTGAGAAATGATCAGTTTACATAATAAATGCTAAGAGTTCAAATAGGGGTGTGATAACTATGGTATATACTATGATTGATAAAGATTCATAAAAGAGGGCAGTGACCATCTTATTTTCATATTTGGATCCCCAGAACCTTGCAGAGTTCCTGGCACATATTAAGTCGTGATTAAATTTGTTGATTCGTTATGGTAGACCTTTACTTGTGTGTGTGTGTGTATGCTGTGTTACCAAGGTTATAATGTAAACATCTTGATAACAGGGACCATTTGTTACTGATATTCTTATTGCTTATAGAGCCTAGAACAGTGGTAGATTTTTTGCTGAATTGGATTAAATTGGGATTGAGTTGATCTTCAAAGGATAGGTAAGAGGTAGATAAGGTAGGTAGGAGAGGAAAGGGTAAGGATAATGGTATGAACCAAAGCCTAGAAGGGGGAGACAGAAAGAGACTCTACCTTTTCTACTAGATTCACTACAATCCAGTGGATTTCAATATCTCACTATTTCTAGGACTCAGACAAAACACACTCTGCTCTAGGATTCAGCTCCCTCATTTTATCCAGAAAGGTTCTTTCTCCTTGGGACTTCAGAACGTAGGATTCCATGTCCTAAACCAAGAAGAACACTCAAATAGGAGTAATAATGCTGCTTATACTCTGTGTCAGGGTGGACCTGGAGAAAGGAAGGAAGAGGTCCTATCTCCATGACCCTTGTGATCTGCACTGGTCACATCATGTGTCAGTTGACTGCTCAGTTCTGGCTTCTTCACAAGCCAATGTGGTTAACTTCAGTTTCTGTGTGTGGCAACCAAAGGCAATCCCCTTGTATAACTGTAACCTAGTTTCTTAGAGGGTATTCAATTATTCCTGGTTCCGCGTTTTGTCCTTTGTTCATCACACATACTTAAGTGTGTATGTGTATTGTGTATATATATTTATGTATACATATATATGTGTGTGTATGTATGTGTATATGCATGTAAACATGTAAGTATACACACACATATATGTATACCGATGCACATACACACACATATATATCATCCAGTATTACTGTAGTTTGTGTTTCCTTATATATAACCTGTTAATTTGCAGATTAAAGAAATAAACCCTCCTTTAAACAAAGAAGCATCTTCATGAGAGAGCAAATAGACCAGATTAACTAGAACAGAGAGATTTAAAAGGTTGAAGGGACCAGCTTGTGGAAATTCTTAAAAATAATAGACTGTAGAAGTTGAACTTGATCTTACAGAGAATGACATAATCAGAGTGATGTTTTGAAAGACTAGGTTGGCAGTGGTAGGATGATATAGAGGACTAGAAACTGTTGTCCTAAGTGGAGAAAAGAACACTTAAGAGAAAGATAATCACTGTCTTCAAGTATTTAAAGCTTGTCATGTGAAACAGGAACTGGTCTCATTCTAGTTGGCTCCAGAGGGTAGGATTAGGACTAAAGAGAACATGTTATAAGGAGGCTGATTTCAGCTCCGTATGAGGAAACACTTCTTAGCACATACAGCTATTCAAAAAAGGAATGGGATGCCTCATTAGAGAGAGTGTTCCTAGTCACTGGATGCATTTAAGAGGAGGCTGGATAACCCCTTGTCAGAGATGTCGCAGAGAAAGTTTATGGTTCAGATAGAAGAGGTTAGAACAGATGACCTTTGTGATTCTTTCCAACTCTGAGATTTTATGGTTCTAAGGTTCTTTGACCATAGGGAAGAGAGATGAATCCAGCTGATGGCTCAGCACTCAAATAGGGGAACAGTTGAAAAATAAACAGCTCTAACCATTATCATGCTCATTCTCCATGAAGGCTCAAAACTTCACTGAACTTAAGATCTCACTTCATCACAAACATGTTTTATGAATACGTAATTGTATTTTACTGTTACCATTCCTGCTAGGTGATAAATCTGGAGAGGCTAAGTGGCGCAAGCATGAAAATATAATTGTATATAATTGTATTAGATCATTACAAAAAGATAACTGTTAGAAGATTCAAGATATTAAAAAGCAGATTTGCCAAAAAAAAAATAAGGTAATTGTTTGTTTCTCAAAGAGATTCTACAATTTAAGAAAAACATATTCTATGGAACCCATTTAAGTAACAATCCTTCCAGTTCAATTAAAATAGAATTCAATTTTTAAAAATTCATTTCATGTGCAATTTCCCAAGAGCACATCAGTGTGTGAAGAAACACATACCATGATTCTATCCATTATAAAAATATCTTAGTATTTTCAGTCTCTATATGTCTAATGTTTCCTTCCCTAATGCCTTCAGACACAACCAGACGTCCTTCATACTTAAATAGATCTTTCTCTGGACCCTACCGTCTCATCAAGTTTCTGTCCTATATCTTTACTTTCCTTCTCAACCAAGCTATGAGAAAAGTCTTATTCTATTAATTACCCCTCTGGATATCTTCTTCCTTTGTTGCTGTGCTCCAGTATCTACTTTTGGGTACTCCCACTCCTGTTCTCTAATCTGTTCTCCTCATGGTTGAGTTCATCTCATCTAGCCAGACTCAGGGTCACCAAACAGCTCTCTCATAATTCTCATGCTGTGCTGCCACTCTATAAATACCCTCCTCCCTCTTCCCACCTCTAGCTGTAGTATAGGGACATTGGATCTGTGATTTCATTGGTGGAGGGGAGGAAACTCTCTATACTAATGCAGCTCAACACCTTCCTTGTGCCTTAGAGTGAGTTGCACCTATGCATCCTTTCCTGGCACCTGTCCCTCCCCTCTATTTCTTTCTCTGTCTGTGTTTCTGTCTCTTTCTCTATCTCTGTCTCTCTTTCTCTGTCTTTCTCTCTGTCTCTCCTCTCTGTCTTTCTCTTCTCTGTCTCTCTCTGTCTCTTTCTCTGTCTCTGTCTTTGTCTTTCTCCCTCTGTCTCTCCTCTGTGTCTCTCTCTTTCTATCTCTGCCTCTGTCTTTGTCTGTCTTTCTGGCTGTCTCTCTTCTCTCTATCTCTCTCTGTGTCTTTGTGTCTGTCTGTCTGTCTGTCTGTCTGTCTGTCTCTCTCTCTCTCTCAACCTCTACAGGGGCATACAGTTCAGCTGGCCACATGGTGCCAGGCTAGAAATCACCAAGTGCAGGAAGCACACATTTTAGAACCTGAGGAAAATCCCCAAGTGCCATATCTTAGATACAACTCTGTATCTTTATAGCATCATACATGTCCAATTTCTGCCCATCTTTCTAGGCACACTTTCAGACCAGTCCTAGCATTTTGAAACTATCATTCCACCTTCATATTCTGTCTTGCCTTAGTTATTTCTGTATACATATTATGTCTTCCATAATAGTACAAGGTTTGTGAGGACAAATCATCGTAACATAATAGATACTCTATAGATAGTCACCATTAAATTGAGATAAATACCCACTGTAAAAAATAAAACAGGTAGTAGAGTACTAGATCTGGAGTCAGGAAGACCTGAGTTCAAATACAACCTCAGACACTTACTGGCTGTGTAACGCCGAGCTAATTAATCACTAAACCTGTGCCTCAGTTTTCTCATCTGTGAAATGAAAATAATAATAGTTCTACCCTACCTCCCAAGGCTGTTGTGAGGATAAGATGAGATGATATTTGTAAAGTGCTTACAAACCTTAAAGCACCATAACATCATCACCATCATCATCATCATCATCATCATTAGCTATTATTATTTTTGTCTTAGATCATTTATATTTTTAAAATGTATCTTGAAATGCTAGAGTTTTATGAATAATTTTGTTTATTTTGTGCTTTTAAAAATGAGTTCTCTAGGTTCTCCTTTGTATGTTTCTCAATAAAGGAAATATATTTATTAAATCAATGTGGTTGTGTTACCAGAGATAATAGGTGAGTAAGGTTGCTTCTGAAGAAAAGACCATATCAGGGGCTCTGGCATATTGACATACTGGTGGAAGTAGGAAATTCAGATAACATTTGTTATTATTATTTAAAAAGTTGGTTATAGGGGAAAATTCAGAATAAGTGACCAGTATCTGGGGTGCTCATTTTTAAAGGAAAGTTATATATTTTTAACATGAATATTATTAAGCATTGTGTGATTTTTTTCTTTGCTACAATTTGCTTCAAGGGAATAAATATAGATATGCATATAGGAGAACTTGTTAAAATAATCTAATATTTTATACAACAGCAGGGTATAGTAGATAAAGGGTCAGCCATGGAGACAGAAAGATCTGAGTTCAAATTCTTCTGACATACATTAGTTCTATGAACATGGGTAAATTACTTAATATCTATTCCCCAGGCAATTCTCTAGGACCCTAAATTATAAATGATTGCGACAGTCTCCATAGCTGTAGGTCCTTACTCAGGTGAAATCATATTGATAGACCCATAAACCAATAAAAGTTATATTGTTATCTGATTGCTTCAGCTTGTCTCATCCTGTCTGTCTCCCTGCACCCCTTCCCCCCAACTATGCAGTATTGAGAGCAGGGACTCTGACTTACATAGCTCTTGTATATCCTTCACAGTACCATCCAGTACTTGGCTCATAGTAAACACTCTGAATATTTATTGAATTAAATGGATTTTAATTTTCAAGGTTCTTTCCACCCTCTAGCTCCATGATTAACTTCTCATTAAGAATAAAATGGGCTTATCTTTTGAAGTCTCTGAAAAACCCTGATGGAAATCATTATCTTGCCTGGCTAGTAGGTAGCATTGCAAGAAATTATTTTGGTATTAACTTCCCTTTTCTCAAAAGGGAAAGTTATAATGTAGATATGATCACACGGAGTCAGACTTCATACTTACATTGTATGAGAGGATAAGGATTCAGAGATTCCCTGTAGAAAGGTAGCTTTCAACTCAGTTCCTATCAAGTGGTGGCATATTAACATCTACTTTCATGTGCCAAAATGCCACAGGCTTTCATAAGGTCAAATATTTCAAGAAAATTCTGAATTACTTCTCTCTACCAATCTAAGTATATACACATTCATACATATGTCCTAGAAAAAGATATAGTAATTTTCCTGGGGGCATCCCAAGAGAGGGGGCAATGTATTTTAATAATATGTAAATTTAGCTATCAGTTTAAAAGCCTGAATTCTTTCTGGGTGAACTCTTCAGTCAACATTTTCTTTTTTCTTGACCACTACTTTATCCTGTCGTGTTTTATCATAATTTCCTAACTCAGAGCACCATAGATTTAGAGCCAAAAGACATCCTAGGACCACCAGGTCCTACCCTCTTATTTTACAGATAAGGAACTGAAGTCCAGAGACATTAAGGAGTTTACCCAATACTTTATTAAGAGTATGTAGAATAATGGAGATTTAAACCTCAGATCCTTTGACTTTAAAGTCAGAATTCTTTTTACTGTACCATACTTTCTCTTAAAGTTATTCAGTTTAAAAATGAAACAAACATTTTCTTTCCTAAAATGTATGGTCCACTGGTGACTGAGCAACTGACTAGAGTTCTAGAAATTGAAGCAATGTGAAGGGCAGGGAAATTCATGACTAAATATTTTGTAACTATAATGAGTTGGAGGATTGACAGGAGGACCTGAGTTCAAATCCAGCTTCAGACACTACTGTTTATATGACCCTGGGCAAGTCACATAACTTCTGCCTGCCTCACTTTTCTCATCTGTAAAATAGGGATGATAATAGAAGCTATCTCCCAGGGTTATTGTGAGATCAAATGAGTTACTTCCCTCATTCATGTAATTTAACAGCAATATATTATCCAATTAACAAAAAAAAAAATCTCAGATAAACATAGTATGGTTCAAATTTTTACTGTCTTAAAATAACCAAAAAGCATATGAATTGACTATTTAAAAAATTGTTTAACGTGTACCTAGAAAATTCAGTTGATGGCTAGCGCTGACTATTAACCAAAAGGAAGTACAGGATTTACATATAGTAAAAATGAGCAATTTTCTGGGAAATAGTAACATTTAAGCTCTTATAGTGCCTTAGTATTTGATGAGCTGTAGCTCCTTAATGAATATATGCTGAATAAATGAACTGATTATCAATTATTTATTTTGCTCAATCATGTCAGTTGTGTCCAACTCTTTATCACCCCATTTGCGGTTTTCTTGGCAAAGATGCTGGAAGGGTTTGCCATTTCCTTCTCTAGCTCATTTTACAGATAAGGGTTGAATGAACTGCCCAGGGTCACACAGCTGGTAAGTGTCTGAAGCCAGATTTGACGAGAGTCCTCCTGACTTCAGGCCTAGAACTCTATCCACCATGCCACCCATTTGCCTCATCAGTTATTTAAACCTTAGTGTAAATGAGGTGTCTGGGAATAGGTCTTGATCAGATGGAAAGTTATAAGAGATTGGGGAACTTGAGAAATGAAGATGGAAACCCTATGGATGGGAGTGGGGTGGGGAGGTTGGGGGTGAATGGAACAGGTAAGGTTAGAACAGACATACTAGGGAACCAGAAGAGAAGCTTCTCCTAGTTCACCTGGGGCTCTTGTTAAAGGTATGTAAATTACACAGATAGCCCCCATACTAAAGGGTGAGAACTTAAAAATATGGTATGTTCCAGATCCAAAAAGAAAGCCACTTCCTTCATTAGAGAATGTTTGACTTTTGATTCAACAAAGAACAAGAAGGCTCTTCCTGAAATATATATTGTGGAGCCTAGAATACAACATTATGGCCTTGCTTGAGTTCATGTGATCCAGGTTAAAAGGCATTTAAAATACGTAGTATAAAATAACCTGTCTTCCATTGGCATGTGTATCAAATTATTATATGCTTTTAGTTTCTAAGTACATCCTATATCTACAACGATGTTCCCTAAGTGTCTGTACTCATATTCGCTCACTAAACACACATTCATGAAGCACCTACTATATGCATATGTATATAGCAGATGTGCCTTGGATATCATTAGTCATTTCCTATTTATTGTCTTAAATGTTTTATTTATTGTGACCACTCTGTAATTCAAATTTGTTTCTCTGGAAGTTTCTGGAAATGATTCTCTTAGCAGGAGACTGTAGTTCAGAGCCTTCTGTTCACTTGTCATTATTTCCCTTTAATCAAAAAGCCTGCTAGAAAGGCCTACGGTAAGAGGGGATTGTTGTGATAATTACACAAAATAGATTGTGTAAATCCCAGTAGAAACAATACAGCTTTTCGGCCATGTTTAGCAGCATTTGAAATGCTTAGAGAAGAAAATGTCTTTAAGATCTATAGGTTATGGCAAAATCCACTGTTTATCCCCTGTCAGTGCTGCAGGGAAATAAGATCATTAAGTTCAAGGAAAATAGCTATTTTAATTATAATATCCTTTTGTAGAAGACACAAATCTTTATCTTTTGCTGCACAATGTTCATTTATGGTTTTTTTCCTTTATAAGATAGAATACTATAAATGTATAGAGTGGAAATTTGTCCATGATACCACTTATATTAAGAGTAGCAAAGAGAGTCATAGTCTTAAAGGTATGATTCATTTTTAACGTGAATGTGCTGTAGCCTTCGGCCAGGATTTAGAAAAGCTAATGTGGTTTTCAAAGTCCTGAACTGCTTGTAATTCATTCATTCATTTTCATTCATTCAGCAACCATTTGTTAAATTCTTACTGTCCTTGAAGGACAGTGTCAATCCTAGAAGAGATGATGGAGAAGCAAAAAGAGGCAAAAAAATAGTATCTGAGGACAGGTGTTATTTTTTTACCTCTTTTTGTATTTCCAATGCTTAGCACCGTGTAAGCATTTAATAAAAACTGATTGATTGATTGATGCAAATTAAGACATGGCTTATGATGCCACCAAGCTTAAAATCTGGCAGAAGGGGTAAAGAAGTTACATAACTACAGAATGTCTTGTTCAGTTGTGTCCAACTCTTTGTGACCCTGTGGATAGGTAGGTCTGTGGGATTTTCTTGTCAAGATATTAGAATGGTTTGCCATTTCCTTCTCCTATGAATTAAGGCAAACAGAGATTAAGTGATCTGTCTAGTTTGCATAGCTATTAAGTAACTTAGGTTGGATTTGAACTCAGGTCTTCCTGAGTTCAGGTTTAGCACTCTATCCACTGAGCCACCTAGCTCAGTGCCTCCAAGGCAAACAGAGGTTAAGTGACTTGCCCAGGGTCTGCCGTTAATAAATGTCTAAGGCCAGATTTAAACAGGTTTTCCTGATTCTAGACCTTGTGCTGTATCCACTTAGCTACTTAGCTGCCTCTAAATATAAAATACTAAATGATAGTGTTTGGGTAAGTTTAGAAGAAACAAAGCATTTTTTACTAGATAAATTAGTAAAGACTTTAAGGAGGGTGCCACATTTGAGATGAGGCTTGGGAAGTGGATATGATTTTTTAAAATGGATGTTTAATTTGAGGACTGTTGGAGGTAGTCTATGACTGTCTTTCTCACAGACTACCCTGTGCTATGCCTTTTCAAAGAAGCCACTTATCTCAGATTGCTTCATGTCAAACTATTCTGTGCCTCTCAACTGCTGTGGAAGGTTGTTTAATAATGTGCCTTGCTTGTACATGTCAAAACACCACATGTGATGAAAACCAAATTAGATGTCTTCATAATCCTATGAACTACTTCTTGTGACAGTGTTTTACAGTGTGTGTGAGAGACTATTAGCATTTTAATAGGCCTAGATCTTTGATGTCCACATATTGAGAGTCTAGTGAAGGGGTTAGCAACCTATTGCCCATGGTGAAGATGGAACATGGACTGGTTTTCAGCAATAGATGTGCTGATTGCCACAACCATACCCTCACCCCCCACTATTTGTAAGGATTATCTCTTGTCTGCTTGTAAGTCTACTTCTCACTACTTCTCACTCTCCCCACCCTCTCCCTGACTTTTAATCAAATAAATTGCTATTGGAAAGGATATGTCAATCAACTGCCCTTTGGCTCCACTTAGCATCCCTGTGATTACCCAAAAGAATATACCCATCCCTGGCCACCAATGCTACATGTTTTAATATCCTATTAAGATATAAACTGTTAGAGAGCAGGAACTGTCTAGGTTTAGTACTTATACCCTCAACTCAGTGCAGTGCTTTTGCTTTCATTAATTTTCAAGAGGCATTGAATAGTAGATATATAAGGAACTTTGGAGATCCAGCCCAACTCTTCAGTTTTACAAATAAAGAGAAAAATGAAGAGCCTGAGGCCCAGAGGTTTATCCACAGTTATACAGCCAGCCAAGTCCTCTGACTTGGTCAAGTGCTCTCCTCCCTACATCAGTACCTCCTCATGTCTTCCCTATCACTAGTGTAGTTTGTCACCAGATGGATTAGACCAGGATCCGAAAGGTATTCAGACATACCTTGGCAGAATTGGTGCTTAGGAAGGTTTCATCATGGCAGAGTAGGAATGCGGACACAAGGGGAGTACAGCATTAGGTGCAATAGGCAGACATTAAGGCATTTGCCCTTAGGGAAGTCCAGAGACAAGCATGAAGTTAGTCCCCTAGCAAAGGCAGAGGACATAAAATTTCAGATGATATAATGAGCAGATCCTGGCAGAAGTTCAGGCAAACAGTCAACAACACGAAGGTCTTTCAGCAAATCCCACATCTGGAGCCAGCTCCAACCCTCTTGGCTAAGTCAATGGTTAAACATCCAGTTTGAGGGTTTACACTTCAGAAATCAGCAAATGCTAAAAATCAGACCTTGGTTTATTGTTTTGTTGATTTCTAGATGAGAAAGTGATGGAGAAAATGTTAATAATAAAGATTAAACTTAACAGCATTTTTTTCTGGAGATCTGGTAAATGTATCAGCATATACTGGTAGGGATCCAAAAAGAGGGTGGTAATTTGGGGACAGCACAAAAGTCCCTGAAAAGTCTTATGAGAACAAAGTGGGGCTCCATCGCCAGAGGCACTGAAATAAACTATAGGGACACCCAGAGAGTAGGGCAAGAAATTTATTTACCAAGTATACTACTAATACTAGTTACTAGGTGGAACAATTGGTAATAATGGCATATGGATATAGTTCCAGTGATTAGGTACCTAGTGAGAGTGTGAATGAATGAAAAGATTTCCTTATTTTTTCAGTCAGCTGTTTTGACATTGTTGAGTGGCAGCTAAAAGATATGCCAGTTTGGCATAGTGGAAGAAAATACGTCTTTAGAGATAGTGGACCAGAGTTCAAGTCCTTATTATGTTTCTTACTAGCTATTTGACCTCAGGCAACTCTCTCTGGGTTTCCTACCTGTAAAATAATAAGAAGAATTCTTTTCCTGCCTTTCTATCTCAAAGGGCTGCTGTGTAAACTTTACATACTCACTCAAGTGGGAGGTAATATTCCTTTTCCTTAAGAGCTTGTTGTTTTGTGTTTTGACAGATGCCATGCTCTTGGTGGCAGAGAGACTAGAGGGGCCATTCAACATTGAATCGGTAATGGATCCTATTGATGTCAAGATTTCTGAAGCCATCATGAACATGCAAGAAAACAGCATGCAAGTATCAGCCAAGGTCAGTCACTTAGGTACCAAAACTTAAAAACAAAGTAAATCAGTAGGGCTGCCATCTGGGAGCCAATCACTGTCAATGTTATTACTTTGTCAGTTTTTCCTGTCCAACTGAAAATTATTAAAAACTCCCAACAAAATGGCATCGAGAGGAGTAGCAATCTTTTAGTTCACAACCACTCAATCATAAAGAAAATTATTGGCTGCTAAAGAGTTTCAGAAAGCCAAAGCGTGTTGACTAATGGCTCACAGTTGTGAGGAGTTTGGCAGAGTTGAGGGGTTTTTTTTGTATCAGAAATGTCTCTACATGCTTACCCTATTTCTCTCTCCAGTAACTTCTAATTATGCCTTCAGCTGGGAGATCCAGGCAGGGATGCGTCATGTTAAATGTGAATAATTAAGCATCCCCGCTAAGGTTCAGGTTGTGCCCATAGATGTACCTCATTGAGTAGAACTTGTGGGAACAAGGCTTCTTTATACAAAGTCAGCCATATAAAACTAAACTAAACCAAACCAAACCTCTAAATACACAATATGAAGCAGGAGTGCCCAAAGTTGGCAGCTAAATGAGAGAAGAAGTAAAAACAACTCAGGCAGGGCACAGGTCCTATTTGTCTCCACCCAATTGAAGATAAGTCAGGCCAAGTGTAGAGAATTTGTAAAGTCTATGAAGTGTCCCCAGCTTTCATTTTCAGTACCCCTTTTTATGTTAGTTGCAATTCTTCTTCCCCCACTAAAGCTCTACCATATTCCTAGTTTCAAAATATAGAATGAGTTATTTTGTCAAGTATTTATGTTAACTAATACCCTTTCACAACAAAATTTTAGTCTTTCTCCTTCATTTTGGAATGAAAAGTATTTAGCCTTCTTCAAAGAATCTTAGACATTGGAACACAGGTGCAAAGTTGCACGTCTGTATTCCTAAGACCAAACTCAAAGTTTAACCTGGTTTATTCATTGGGGGCAAGAGTGGGAGGGAGAGGTTGATGGAACATAGAGGTTGACAAAGAAGAAACAGTCCATAACATCCCTTCCTAATCTTTCTCCAGGTTTTTAGAAAGGTTAAACTCAAGTAGGTCTAGAATCATCTTGGAAAAGTGGAAGGACATAGTAGGATGATAGCATCTAAGGGCTGGAAGGGACCTCATACAATTCAACCCCTTCATTTTGCAGATGAAGAAAAGTTGTTACTTTCCCCAATTCACGCAGTTGTTTTTTTTTAAAGTGGCAATGCTAGGCCTTTAACCAAAATCTTCAAGACATCTTTTTTCCTCAAAGGAAGAAGTAGAACCAGATAACCTTTAAGGACTCATAATTCTAAATCTATGACCCTATGATGTCTCCACTCCCAGTCAAATATTCTTTTCATTACGTGAGCTGTTAAAAACACCAGCAATCTTTTTCTAGGTAATAGTATTAGGAGGGAGGGTGTCGTTTTCCCATAGGAATAGGAAGAAAAGACTTCTCTTAAGAACTGCTCTTTTTTTTCTGGGTGGAATCTGAGAATTTATTTTCTTGGCAACTCTTGGAATAAAATAGAGAGCTGTCTATTAAGTGAAACACATGTAACTGCAGCTTAAATAGCCTCTACTTAGCTCCACAGAGAAAAACCTGCCCATTCTTACTGTATATTAGGTCATCTTGCCTCTGGTATACTGAGATCTATCAGCCTTATTTCTTACTAGCTGTTAATCCAGAAATGAAATAGTCAATCAACAAAAAAATTTTAAGCTTTTACTTTATGCCAAGCACTGTGCTAAATGATGGGGATACAAAAGCAAAATACTAAAATTTCAGATGAAAGAAACCCTCTTGTTCAAATTCAAAATTCAGCAGGTTGTGATTTTTTTTCTTGTTCTAAGGGCTGTGATCCTGACTTTTATATTTTGATATTCTGCAGAAACCAATAATTCAGAATTTTATTATTTTTCTTCATTTCCATCCTATATAATCACAGAGTATAATTTTTAAAGAAGTAAGCATGAGAGTTTACCTCCTTACCGAATGTCGTAACTGATCCTCATTGCGAACTTTCCACTCATTTGATAAGATAAAAACTTTCTATCTTGAGAAAAAATGTTTGATTTAAATCACAGAAACATTCTATATAAATGTTGTAAATGTTCTTTAATTTTGGAAATATTTCAATTTAATCTATATTAGCTGTGCACTTGACGCTACTTATTAACTAAAATCAAAATTTTATTTTGTAGCTAAATATGGTCTGTCTGTCTTCCTTCCTATCTTCCTTTTGACTTAATGGAATTCTTACTCAGGATCGATAAATATCCTCAACAAATTTGGGGTAGTCTGACTTTCAGATTTCAGTACAACATCATTAACTTCTATTAGTCAAGCATTAGATGAAGCCAGAAGCTCTTTAATAATTAGGGATGGTAGAGGCATTCTGGGAATTGTAGAGTTTACAGATTATGGTGGCTTTGGATCCAGGGTGTGATTTAAGTTTCTCATTGGAAACTGTGATTCTAGTACTTCCTTAGAATGTGGACATTTCATCATTTTATTGAAAAAGTTGCAAATAAAATAACTCCTCAAACTTCATTCTGGAAAAACAGCAAATTATAATGCCCCACCTACATTGAATAAACGTAGATGATATCCAAATAGTTCCAGAGTTTCATTATTTCTTTACAAAAGGTTACAGTCTTCCCCTCACATCTTTCTGATGTGTTAGCTGAAGGCATTCACTTAGTATTTCCCAAACTCTGCAGTTTCAGATCTCAGATCCTATGTATCTCTGTCCTTGCCTAGTATTAAAAAAAACACATATACACACCAAGAAAGAAAGAGGGAGACAGGGACAGAGAAAAACAAAAAGAGAGAGTTGCCACTGTATTAAATGAAATGGACAGCTAAATCAGCTCCAGCTCCTCACTGATTACACGAATAAATGAAATGTACAGGTATATTTATTTATTTATTTATTCATTCATTCATTCCTAAAATATTTACTGAGCATCCAGTATGCAGAAAGAAATTGACCTAGGCAACATAAGGGAAACACAAGGAAGATTAATGTATTTCTCTTATCACAAAGTATGTAGTCTAATGAGGGAAATGGGGACATGTATATGAATGACTCTGACACCTGGTAGAATTTGAAAATTCAATAAAAAAGGTAAGACAAAGTGCTGTGATTGTTCAGAGAAGACAGGTCACTTCTAGATAATTGAAAGACCTCATTTTAGCCACCAAAACTCACCTTGTCCTCCACTGAACTTCTGTCAGATGTGTTAACAGGTAGCAACATTCTAAATTCAAGTTCCAGGTCCATTTTCTTCCCCTGAAAACCCCTGATTATAAGTTATAATAATGCTGAAGTGACTCAAAAGGACAATGTGAAAATGTAATAATTACCTAGCCCATTTTTCTACATCCTCTAGTCAATTCATGGTATTTGAAGTTCATCATAATACCCCTGACATTAATTCAAGGTTCAAGGTTTTTCTTCTCTCTGTGTAGAACTTAGACATGAATTTAAACACTTTCTCCCCCAAGTTGAAGAGCAGTTCGTTAACTTGAGGCAGCACAGTACCACAGACACAGCAATGGATTTGGAATTAGACCCATGTTCTAATCCCCATTCTGCTGCTTACTATGTGATTTAAGTCAGGTTAACCTCTCTGAGACTGTTTCCTGATCTGTAAAATAAGAGTCAGTGTACTTGTGAGGTAACATGGCGTGGGATATGGAGAGAAGTCTGAGAAGTTGGGAAGCCGGGCTTATGTTATTCCAGACAAGTCATTTAACCTCATGACTCCCCAGGCAACTATCTAAGACTATGAGTTTGCAAAGAAGGCAAATTACTTTGGTAAAAGAAGGTTTCTCTTTGGGAGTTCCCTATAAAATTAAATGCAGGTCTAGAACTAAACCAAAGCATTTATAGTATCCATGTTGCATGTAGTATCCAAAGGTTATTATAAGGATCAGATAAGATAATGTATATAAAGAATCTTTTAGGAGGGCAGAGCCAAGATGGTAGAGTAACAGCACATACTTTCTAGAGCACTGCCCCCAAGTCCAGTTAAATACCTGTAAAAAATGGATTTAAACAAATTCTGGAGCTGCAGCACCACAGAATGATGGAGTGAAACAAATCTCTAGCCTAAGACAGCCAAGAAAGTGTCTATAGCTCCATGTAAGGGGGCAGGGAGCTGTCCAGCATGGGCTGCTGTGCTGGCACAGACAGGACCTGAGCAGGCTTTGGGGAGACTGAATCTCTCACACTTGTGGCAGTTTCCAGACTTCAGGACCCCAAAATGCTGAGGACAAATTGGAAGGTTAGTGGAAAAAGCCTGTGGGACCAGTGTGAGAGAGTGGAGCCCCAGGGCAGCAGAGGAGGAAAGGGGTGGAGGAATGCCTCAACCACAGTAGCAGCAGGGGCAGCTGCAGCCACTGTTTCTGAAGCTCTAGGCCCAGAGATTGTGGGGGGAATAGAGTGACTGATAGTATACCCCCCCACACACACACTGGAAGTAGAGAACTACAAAGAGCTCAACAGTCAAGTAAATGGCTTGAAAAATGAGCAAAAACCAAAAAAAAGAATCAGACTATAGAATCTTACTTTGGTGACAAGGAAAACCAAAACATGCAAACAGAATTCAACTAAGTCAAAGCTCCTCCATCCAAAGCCTCCAAGAAAAATATGAATTGGTCTCAGGACATGGAAAAGCTCAAAAAGGATTTTGAAAATCAAGTAAGAAAAGTAGAGCAAAAATTGGGAAGAGAAATGAGAGTGATACAAGAAAATCATGAAAAATCTCCTTGCTAAAGGAGACCCAAAAAAATACTGAAGAAAATAACACTGTAAAAAATAGACTAATCCAAGTGACAAAAGAGATCCAAAAAGCCAATGAGGAGAAGAATGCTTTTAAAAGCAGAATTGGCCAGATGTAAAAGGAGGTCCAAAAGCTCACTGAAGAAAATAACTCCTTAAAGATTAGAATAGAGCAGATGGAAGATAATGACTTTATGAAAATCAAGAAATTATAAAACAAAACCAAAGGAATGAAAAAAATAGCAGGCAATGTAAAATATCTCTTTGGAAAAATAGCCAACCTGGAAAATAGAGAGACAATTTAAAAATTATGGAACTACCTGAAATCCATGATCAAAAAAACAGCTTAGACATCATATTTCATGAAATTATCAAGGAAAACTACCCCAATATTCTGGAACCAGAAGAAAGAATCTACCTATCACCTCCTGAAAGAGATCTCAAAAGGAAAACTCCTAGAAATATCATAGCCAAATTCCAGAGTTCCCAGGTCAAGGAGAAAATATTGCAAGCAGCAAGAAAGAAACAATTTGAATATTGTTGAAATACAATCAGGATAACACAAGGTCTCACAGCTTCTACATTCAGGGACTGAAGGGCTTGGAATATGATATTTCAGAAGTCAAGGGAACTAGGATTAAAACCAAGAATCACTTACCCAGCAAAACTGAGTATTATACTTCAGGGGAAAAATGGTTATTCAATGAAATAGAGGACATTCAAGCATTCTTGATGAAAAGACCAGAGCTGAATAGAAAATATGATTTTCAAACAGAAGAATCAAGAGAAGCATGAAAAGGTAAACAGGAAAAAGAAATCATAAGGGACTTACTAAAGTTGAACTGTTTACATTCCTACATGGGAATGATGATATTTATCATCTTGAGACTTTCCTTAGTACTAGGGTAGTTGGAGGGAGTATTACATATAGACAGAGGGCACAGGGTGAGTTGAATAGGAAGGGATGATATCTAAAAAAAATAAAATTAATGGGTGAGGGAGGAATCTATTGGGAGAAAAAGGGAAAATTAGAATAGGGCAAATTATCTCTCACATAAATGAGGCAAGAAAATTATTTTTCAATGCAAGGGAAAAGAGGGGAAGGGAGAGGGAAAAAGTGAATCTTACTCTCATCACATTTGGCTTAAGGAGGGAATAACATGCATATTTCATTTGCTATGAAACTCTGTCTTACATTACAGAAAAGTAGGGGAGAAGAGGAAAAGCATGGGTTGGGCATGATAAAAGGGAGAGCAAATGGGAGGAGAGTATAATTAGAAGTTAATACTTTTGAGGAGGGATGGGGTCAAAAGAGAGAATAGAATAAATGGGGGGGCAGGATAGGATGGAGGGAAATATAGTTAGTCTTCCACAACATGACTTTTATGGACATCTTTTGCATAACTACACATGTATAACATATATTGAATTGCTTTCCTTCTCGATAGGGATGGGTGGAGAAGGAGAAAAGGAGAGAATTTGGAACTCAAAGTTTTAAAAATAAATGTTAAAAATCGTTTTTCATGCAACTATGAAATAAGATATACAGGCAGTGGGGTATAGAAATCTACCTTGTTCTCCAAGAAAATAGAGGGGGTGGGGATAAGAGAAGGGAGGAGTGTGATAGAAGGGAAGGCAGATTGTGGGAAGAAGTAATCAGAATGCATGCTGTCTTGGGGTGAGCAGAGAGGAGAGATGGGGAGAAAATTTGGAATTCAAAATCTTGTGAAAATGAATGTTGAAAACTAAAAATAAATGAAAAATTAGAATTTTTAAAAAGTGTCTTTTAAACCTTAAAAACATAATATACATAAAAATATCAATATTAATGATATAATATGTACATATAAAAAATATTATCATAATTAGTGATGTAGTACTAGAGTTATAGCCCCAAGACCTGGGTCTTAATCTTATTTCTGAAACTAAATCTGTGTGTGACTTTGGGCAAAGCACCTCCTCTCCTAAAGTCTCAGGTGGAAATGACGGAGATCGATGAAGTGGCATCTGAAGAGGTTTCTGGTACTAGAATTCTATGAGAACTCCTGTTTAATTTTAATTGTATCATATTTTTTAGGCAATTGGGTTTAAGTGACTTGCCCAGGGTTACACAGGCCAGGTTTGAATTTATGACCTCCTGACTTCACAGTTGTTGCTCTGTCCACTGTGCCACCTAGCTAGCCTTTTTTAAAACGACTTTTACTATTTTTAATTGAAAATCTCCCAGTGCTTTATAAACCCTACAGATATCTGCTTCATGGCTGATATTAGCCACCCTTCAGAGGGATGCAATGTGGATAGATCACTGCCTGGAATGTAGCATCATTTAGAAGAAGCATCAATCCTTTATCTGTTACCATGAAGCAGTCATTTCAACCACACCCACGCAGCCCTCTTTGTCTTCATATTGATCTTCCCAGTTGAAGAACTGCTGTCTTTATTCCCTAATCTCCATTACCCACCCAGGTCAGAGGAGTTCAATATTTTGATGGCTTGTGAGGATTTTTGAAGGAGTTGAAATCCTTTTCAAAAGCAATAAATCAGAACTCTCAATTCTGAGGCTGTGATTTTTGAAAGCCTGGATATTTGAGACCTGTTCATGAGTTCCTTCCTCTTCTATCAGGAAGATGAAGCTTATCTCACTAAATATAATTTAACTATATTAGGAATAATTTCAAGGCTAATCCAGGGAAAGATTGGTTTGTCAGATATAATCTAAATTAAGGACAAAGACTTATTAAATTCCAACTGAAACTACCCATTCAATTAATGCTTATTACAGACAAGGGAAGAGCCTATTACAGAAAAGTATGATGGCTTTCAGGTGCTTAATTTTATCCAGACAGTTACTGAGCTTCATTTCTTAGACATACTACAGAAACAAAAATCCGAGGACCTAAAATTCCCAAAACAGACTGTATAGCATTCTTCCTTGTCTAAATATACAGGTTTCCTGGCACAACATTTAGATCAGGGGTGCTTAAGCTTAATTAATATAAAAATATTTTGATAACTATTTCAATATAATTGGCTTCCTTTGTAATCCTGTTTTATTTTATGCATTTAAAAACATTATTCTGAGAAGTGGTCCTTAGGCTTCATCAAATTGCCAAATGGTCCATGTTACAAAAAATAAAATAAAATAAAATAGAAAAAGGCTAAGAGATGATCTAGATTAGCCTTTGGGTTTTTTCAACAAGAGATACTTTCTCTTCAGCAGGGAAAGTTTCCCCTTTGATTTATGGAAATGGCTTCAAAATAGGAAAACAGGAAGTTGAATGGAATTCCAGTGCTCAAGAAAAAAAAGTCTTGTAATCAATAGCTGAAATTTAAATGAAAACTGATATGTATGGTTGCTAATAAGAACTGTTTGTTCTACCTCACCTCCAACAAATTCTTTGGCTAGCTAAGGCCTTAGTATAGAACTTCAGCGTCTCTCAAAGAGCTGCATCCAATTATTTGACATGATAGAAGCAATTCTGCCAGTCAGGTTAATGTTGGTCTGCATCCTACCCAATGTAACATTGCTTATGTCTCTGACTAGTGTCTACTATTGGAAGGGACACTGGAGTTGTTTCTCACATACCTCCCTTACTTAAACCCTATCCTCTGACCTAGTATAGAATGAGAAGGAAAAAAAACAACAACAAAGAGGACACCCTATGTGGCATGAGATGCCAAAACAATGTTTAAAGGTATTTTGAACATAACCGTCAGAAAGCTATGACCAAGAAGGAATAGTAAACTCCATGTGTTAACTGCAGTGTTGATATTACCCCTGAAAGCAGTGCACTGAATGCATTGCTTTTCCATTGAAAGTGGCATCTGAGAGGTTCCAATATTGATGGACCAACCCACCTTACTTTGTTGCCATCAAATAAATAAATACGTACATACATACATACATACATACATACATACATACATACACACGTACATGAATGAAAGAATAAACATAATACTTCAATTGATTTTTATTCTATTTTTTCTGCAAATTTAAAAGAAAAGAAAAAAAGTTAAGTACTTCGACTGTGAGAACTTTTTCTTTGGTTCATTCAAATCCAAAAATTCATATTCTCCTCAGCTAATCATTTACACCATTTGATCAGATAACTGGAAAGATGGCCAAACATTTGCAAGAATTTTCTGTATTTCATTTCTCTTTTTTGTTAGCTTCTGCAAAAGGATTTTTTCTACTCCCTTCTTGTATAAGATCACAAATATTTAAACTTCAAATTTTCAGTTACAGAATTCCAGGCTTTGTTGTAATGGTTTTGTTGTAAAAGAGCCAAAAGAATGGTCAAGAAACATTTATTTCTAGAAATGTATCCAATTTTTTTTCTTTTAATGACAAAGTCTAAGTCCGGGCTTCATTTCCTCTCTCCCATAATATTCCAATAGCTTTCTAAGTGGTCTCCCTGATTCCTCTCTCTTTTCTTTCTAAACCATCCATAATCCACATAGGTGCCAAAACAACTTTCCTTAATTGGCATATAATCTTTAGTGGGTCCCTATTGCCCCTAGGTACAAGTACAAATTACTTAGCTTCGAATTTAAAACCCTGCATAATCTATTCATGGCCTACCTTTCTGGACTTTTTCCTCTGATTCAGTCAAAATAGTCTACCTTCTAGTTCCCTGGACATTGCAGTCCATCTCATGTTCTGTACACAAAATATCCCCAATCCCCCATGACTAAAATGCACTTTCTCCTCATCTTTGCTGCTTTGAATATTTAACTTCCTTCAAAGGTCAGCTAAGATGCTACTTGAAGTCTTTTTTTTCTAATTATTATCCTCAAATGGTCTTTACTTGTCTAATACTTCACACCGCTCCCCACCCCCTCAGTAAAATGTATGCTTTTCAAGGTCAGAGACTACTTCATCTTTGTCATTTTATCCCCAATATCTAGTAAATATTATAGGTGTTTAAAAAAAAAGTCTGTTGCACCGAAATGAACCAAATTGAAAATTTCCAACTTTAAAGGACTTTCCCTGTAGCCTTCCTTTGGAGTTTATCACTCAAATGAGTTTAGTTTTCGGGTAAATTATGACAATTTTAAAGAATTTTAAATTCATTTGAATCAATCCATAAGCAGAAAATAAGCATGAAATGAAGTACTTAAAATAATCATAGTGAACCCCATTCTGCTCTGAACTTGTGATTCTTTAAAGATCATACCTTCTACATGGAGTCATCTTTCCAAATTCCTGAATGTATCAGTCAATCAACAAGCATTTATTTAGATCCTACTAAGTGCCAAGCATTGAACTAGGTGCCAAAGATATAAAATCAAAAGTCAAGCAGCAAGTGTTTCTTAAGCAGAATGTAATAGGATCACTTGTACCTGTCAAGTCATTGACCTGGGCAAGGAGAAAAGCCACTACTTCATGTGACACAGGGTGAAGGAGGCTAGAGTTGCAGAAGGTGTCTGAGTAAGGTGAGATAAGGAGGAAGGGAGAAGAGGTAGCTCTTGGTGAATGACCTCCATTTTTCAGTGAAATATGAGGCAATGTCTCTCAAAGAGCTGGGAGACAATATGTGCATATCTAGATGCATACAAAATAAGTACAATATTTGCAAAAGAGACAGTAGCAGCTGAGAGTTAAAAAAAAAAAGGCTTCATGTGGTGTAGGAGGTAGTCAGTGAGCCAAGCCTATAGAAAACTAAAAATCGGTGAGATTCTCTAGGCCAGAGACTTTCTATCCCCAACAGTTAGCACCATGCCTAGCATTCAGTAGGTGCTTAATAAATACTTATTGACTGGCTGACATGGGCAAATTACTTGATCTTTCTGGGTCCTCCATCTTTAAGTCTATGATTCTTGGAACTCATGTGGCCTTTAGAGTACTGTAAGTCCATTTCATTGTTGAAAAATCTACTAATCAAAGATCAGGGGAAAATATGTTTTAATTAGCTTCAGAGCTGAGGTGTCTTCTCCTTCTGCAACTCCCAAAGTAAAGCTGGTACAGTTAAATGTAAGTGTTCTCTACCCACCACTTGGGAGGAAATGTCAATGCACTCTAGTAACTGAGGAAAGCAGAAACCTTCAAGGAAGAATTATTTTCTCCAGGAAATGGAAAGAATCTATTTTTATTGAAGTGAAGAATGCAGGAAATATGCTAAGGATCTTACAGATACCCTGGAACCAGGTTTGTGTAGGCATTAGGCATAAATTTTAGAAACCTCAAAACTGACGTAGTAGCTGGCTTTCCAGAATTAAAGTCAATGAAAAGAAGCCAAAGCAAGAGCTGATGACTTGACTATATATAGTTTAGGTCAGAATCCTCTCAGCAAAATTTTGAACTCACAGGGGCCTTCAAATGACTTTGCCAAGAATCCTGGCCAAGAGGCCATTGTAATCAAACCTTAAGGATCAAAAAGCATGAATCAAACATCTCTGCATCTATTTCATTATGGGAAAGGAGGGAGTGGGGCAGAGAGGCCAATTCCTGGGACAGATGGATAAAATTCTGAAGTCACTTTCCCAAGACCAAGCCTTGTGGAAAATCGCCAATTCAAATAATCAGAAGTGAAAGAATGAAATGCCTAGTATGAACTTGGTGGAGTTAACAGAGAGAGGCAGATACAAACTAAGATGAGATGATCCTTTTAAAATGCTTCAGTACTCTAATCAGAAAATTTTTCTTAGGATACCATTAGCTGATTGCTAGTATGAACCTGAACCATTTTAAAAATGAATCTTGAAAATGTTGCCTTTTTTTGAGACTGGATCTCCCTATCTTGTCCAGACTGGAAATGCATTGGCCACTCACACACTTAATCACAATATTGATTGGCATGGGAGTGTTGACCTGCTCAGTTTCCAAACTGGATAGGTCACCCCTCCTTAGGCAGCCTTGTGACCACCACTCTTTTGGTCCTGGGGATTCAGCATCTTGGTGTCAGATTTAGTATGGACACCTGATCTAAAGTTTACCTCACTGCAACTCAGAATTCCCAAACTCAAGTGATCCACCAGCCATAGCATCTCTGGCAATAGGGATTACAGACCTGCATCCCAGCCACCACCATCTTTCTCAGCTTATCACCTAAATCTTAAGTAGCTCATAACAGAACTTTTCAATTTTATTGACTTCGATGAAGTGAGGTGCTAAAACCACTGAAAAAATATATTGGTTGATTTGCGAAGTAAATGTAGGCATTTTCCTACTTAGGATTGTAAGATTTTTAGATATAGAAGAACTCTTAGAGGTCATCTACTCCAAGCCCTTAATTTTACATATAAGGAAAACTGAGGTCAAAAATGACTGGCATATGGTCATACCTGTGGTAAAAACCACAATTCGAATGAATCCCAATATTCTGGTGCTAAATTCACTGCTCATTCCATGCTGCCTTCTCTGAATAGTCATCACCTCTGTGGTAAAATATCACAATAATTGTTAGCATTTAAATGGTGCCTAAAAGTTTTCAAGGCCATTCAGTCATTACATCATTTTATCCTTAGGGGCAGCTAGGTGGTGCAGTGGTCAGAGTCAGGACGACCTGAGTTCAAATCTCAGCTCAGACACTTGACACTCACTACCTGTATGACCTTGAGCAAGTCACTTAACCCCAATTGCCTCATCCTGGGTCATCTCCAGTCATCCTGAGGAATGGGTCACTGGATTCAGATGGCTCTGGAGGAGAAGTGAGGCTGGTGACCTGCACAGCCCTCCCTCACTCAAAACAAAGTCAAGTGCAAGTCATGTCATTATTTCTCTGAGGGCATGGTCTTCTTCAACAACGAAGGACAAAAACACACCGTATTATATAATATATACTATAGTCCTTGAAAAATTAAGCTAAAAACCAGTCACTAATACCTATCATTATCAATTAGCTCTTTTAGTGAGAACAGAGATACTACAGTAGGCTTTTATCTTTGGCTAGCCCAAATTGTCACTCTGGTAACAACAGCTTACACTTTCTACCTCACCTGTCATGTAATTGGAGATTTCTATTTAGGGTCATTTTTTGATCTTCAGAGGTCATCCAGTTTAGCCCCCTCCTTTTCAGATATGGAAACTGAGCTCCAGAGAAGGTAAATGACTTAACCCCAGTCACACAGCTAAGAGCCAAGATATGAACCTACGGGGAATCTATGATCAAATCAATCCTTTGATTCCATTACCTAGCCCCTTAAGGGTTGCTAGTTGAAATAGTGGATAGAATGCCAGGTCTAGAGTCTAAAACACCTGAGTTCAAAGCCAGCCTCAGATACATACTAGCTGTGTGACCCTGGACAATTCACTTAACCATATTTGTCTCAATTTCCTCTTTGTAAAATGAGCTGGAGAAGGACATGACAATCCACTCCAGTATCTTTGCCAAGAAAACTCCAAATGGAGTCACAAAGAGTCGGATGTGACTGAACAACAAAAAACCATTCTGTGTGTCTGTCCTTGACATGTTTATCACTTTTGCTGGGCAGCTCTTAGAGCCAAGGGAATTTGATCACAAAGGAAACATAATTGCTGCCTTGATCATTATTCTAACAAAATTGCTTGCTTGGCTTGGCTTTAGTTGGGTGAGATAAGCGGATTTGGGAAATAATAGAGGGATTTTTAAAGTCCTAAGGTTTTAACTATACTCCTTAACCAATTCTGCTTTTCTAACTAAAAACCTGTTAGTTGCCCTTACCCCTACAATACTGGAGTGGTTTGCCATTTTCTGCTCCAGCTCATTTTAAGTTCATTTAATCATTACTCAATTCAAACAATATATTAAGAATACTTTATACATAACTTATAGTTTTCCTCTAGTTCATTCACATATGTAATCTGTATAGGCAATTGATTACCTAGTACCTAGCTAGGTTTTTGTGAGCACTATATAAACCTCAGTTGTTATTGTCAATGTTATTATCCTGGCATCAACCCTGTAAGGCAGATAAAGCAGATGGCATCCCTATCTCACGGATGATGAAAATGAGAGCTAGAAAGGTGCAGTGACTTGCTTAAGGCCACACAGCTAGTAATAGGAAGTAAACAAAACTCAGCTCTTTGGGTCCCTCTTTCATTAACTCTTTTTCCTCTACAATGCAGCCTCTCACAAACATTAGCGACTCCCCATCTTCAGTCAAAATGATTAAATTAATAATAATACATACAGTGGTCTCATGATAGACTTTACTTTGGAATATTGAATTCAATATGTGTGTATTCTACACAAGGCAGTGTACAAGGTGCTAGGGATACACAGATACACAAGACGCAGACTCTACCCAGAAAGAATTTGAAATCAAATTTAAAAAAATAAGACTCACATAAACAAGTTGTCCTAAAGGAAGACTATGCTGAGTGGAAGGAAAAGTTCAGGCAAAGCACTATGAGAAATTAGGAGAAATCACTGTCAACTGGATAGCTCAATCAGTAAACTCTTGCTAATTGCCTGCCACATATAATATACTAAGTGAGGCAATGAGATTACAAACATACAGAATGAAACAATCCCAGCTCTCATTTCAACCAGACAACTTAGTGGAGAAAGTGTCTGAAAGATGAGTTGAATGAGACCAGGAGAAATTTCAACGAAGATAGTTGGGGGGTATGAATTTATTTCACTTATGGGAACACAGCATGAGCACATAGATACACATAGGCACATAGACAAAAGCAACATGATGAACACAGGGGAATACACAGCCAGTTCACCTGGGAAATGGAGGGCATGAAGGTGAAGACAGTGTGGCAAAGATGCCAAGATAGATTAGAACTTTCTTGTTTGAATCAGTACAGCCATTTTGGAAAGTAATTTGGAACTATGCAGACCCAGAGATTCCACTAGTAGGCATACACCCCTAGGAAGACAATGGGAAGAACATCCCCAATCTCCACAAAAGTATTTAGAGCAACACTTCTTGTGATAGCAAAGAAATGGAAACAAAGTAGATGCCTTTCCGTTGCGGAATGGCTGAACAAATTGTGGTATCTGAATGAAATGGAATATTACTGTCTTGTGATAAAAAACAAATATGATTAATGCATAGAGGCATGGAAAGATCTCCATGAACTGATGCAGAGTGAATTAAGCAGAGTCAAGAAAATAATATATATGAAGACTACAATGCAAATGGAAAGGACAACAGCTACAAAACAAGTGAATGTTGCAGAATTACAAAGAAGAGATATGAGAATATAGGTACCCAGCCCCGCTTCCTGTACAGAGACCTAAGCTCCACAAGTGTGGAACATTTACATATGTTTTCAGGCATTTTCAATGTTTTGTTTCATTTTGCTTTTCTTCCTGTTTTTTTTCTCTTTTCCTTTAAAAAAAAAAATCTTTGTTATTATGCCCAAATGGCAATAAATTGTACATACCCTTTGATCCAGCAATACCACTACTAGATCTGTAACCCAAAGAGATCATAAAAAAAGGGGAAAGGACTCATATGTACAAAAAATATTCATAGCAGCTCTTTTAGTGGTAGTGAAGAATTGGAAATGGAGGGGATGCCCACCAATTGGGGAATGGCTGAATATGTAGTGATATGTGAATGTAACAGAATCTATTGTGCTATAAGAAATGATGAGCTGGCAAATTTCAGAAAAACCTGGAAGACTTAATGAATTGATGCTGAGTGAAGTGAGCAGAACCAGGAGAACATTGGACATAGTAACAGCCACATACGTTGGGCAATAATCAACTATGACTTAGCTCTTCACAGCAATAATCTAAGACAATTACAAAGACTCACAATGGAAAATTCTTTCCACAGCCGGAGAAAAAACAGTGGAGTCTGAGTACAGATCAAAGCATGCTATTTTCACTTCTTTGTGTTTTTTCTTTCTCATGTTTTTTCCCTTTTGTTCTGATTCTTCTTTCACAACATGACTAGTATGGAAATACGATTAATATGATTGTACATGTATAATCTATATCAGATTGCTTGCTGTCTTGGGGAGGGAGGAAGGACGGAAAGGGCAGAGAAAAATTTGAAACTCAAAAATCTTATACAAGTGAATGTTGAAAACTATCTTTACCTGAAACTAGAAAAATATACTATTAAGTGGGGAAAAAAAGAGAAAGAAAAAAATCTTTGTTATATGAGATGGTTCATTTAAAAAGGGGGGGAGAAATTTTGGGAGAAATTTGAAGTTTGTAAAAAAAAAAAAAAAACACAAGAGCAATAGCAACTAGGTGGTGCAATGGATAGAATGCCAGGTCTGGATTCAGGAAGACTCCTCTTTATGAATTCAAATCCAGCCTCCAGACACTTACTAGGTGACACTAGGCAAGTCATTCAGTTCTTTATCTGTAAAATGAGCTGGAGAAGGAAAAAGCAAACCACTCTAGTATCTCTGCCAAGAAAACCCCAAATGGGGGTCATAGAGAGTTGAACACAAGTGAAAAATGACTTAAATAACTAAAACAAGTGATAACAATAAAATTTAATTTTTTAAAAGGACTTTAAGATGCTAGTACCTTCCCCTATCTAAATTACCTTGTATTTATTTCATATATATTATATTGATACTTAAGTGTGTAAATGTTTTCTCCCCTATAGACTGGAAGCCCTTAGCAGAACTGATTTTTTTTTAATCCTAGTACAGTGACTGGCACATAGTAGGTGCTTCAATACTTATTGATTGATTGATGGGTCACAGACTCAGTAGAAAGAGAACCACAAGGAGACATTGTCATAGAATCCCAAGGGACATAGATGATAAATATTGAGCCAAATGGCCATCTGAAAAATAGCTGATTCAGTAACCTTTTGAGAGACCTCTTAAACATCCAATAGATAAAAGAAGGCAGTTGACTCCCAGAGAGCTTTAACACTGACTGGACAGAATTTAAAAGTCTCCTCAGTCTAAGATAAAAGCTCAGAGTTCAATTTTTTTGTTTCCTAAATGATGTACTGGTGATAGCATCATCTTTCCCACCAGAATAAGAACCCACTAGGTAGAAAGTGATAAGATAAAAAAGAACCATTCAGGACTAAAAAGAGAATTTATCTGTAGTCAAGACTGTTCAAGATGCCAGTAATGACTTCTGTGAAAGCGTAACTAATCCGACTAGAAAGACAACTAGAGAGATAAAGAAGACAAAGGCACATACTTTGTATATCTCAGTAAAGAAAAAAACAAAGACTTTCTGAGTTGATTGTAAGCAAAATGTGTGAAGAATATTGTAATAATTCTGTAGGGAAAGGGAAATAAAAGAATCATAATTAGAAAGTAGAAGACAAGAGTGCCTGTATTAAAAAGCCAGTTCCCCATCACCACGCACCTTCTAAAACTATAATATTGTCACTTAACACTTCTACTTTAATGGTGTCTCCTTTAATCTCAGAATGGCAACACACTTTATAGACACTATCTTGGTAATCCTCATGTGATAGAGGACTAGTGAGACAGATGGATCTCTTTCGGAAATCAACAAGCCTTATGAGGCAGGTTAGGTGACAAGTATCATAATTCTCTTATGCCTATAGCTTTCTTCAGTGGAAGGTCCAAATGCTTTTCTAAATTGTCTTATTATGCCTCTCACCTTGCCTTTAAAGGAAAGTAAGCAATAGGCATTGTGTTCATTTTTCAAAGGAATAACTGAGGTACAGAGCTAATGATGGGCTCTCCCTTGATCTACTCCCTTCCTTACACTTAAGATATCCTTTCCTAATAGAAGGTAAAGTTAAATGATGGAAGCAGAAGTGGGTACTTCTGCTCAAAGACTGGGGGTACAAATAAAAAAGTAAGACAGTCCCTGCTCTCAAGAAGCTCACAATCTAATGGGGGAAACAAAAAGCAAACCTATTTCCCCAGGCAGTCGATAACGATTGTGGTCTTAAAATATTTGAAGGATTGGCATTTTAAAGATAATTTGATCCTCACAACAACCCTATGAAGCAGGAGCTGATATTATCTTCATTTTACAGATGAAGAAACTGAGGGAAAGAGAAGTTAAATGGCTTGCCTTGGGTCACACCACTAGGGAGTATCTGAGGCAGGATTCAAATTCATGTCTCCTTGATTCCAAGGTTTGCTTTCTACCACTTTCTACCCAGCTAACTATTTTTTGTTGTTGTTGAGTAGTTTCAGTCATGTTTGATTCTCTGTGACCCCATTTGAGGTTTTCTCTTTGTAAAGATACTGTAGTGGTTTTCCATTTCCTTCTCCAACTTATTTTACAGATAAGGAAACTGAGGCAAACAGGGTGCCCAAGGTCTCACATCTAGTAAGTATCTGGTCAGATTTGAACTCATGTCCTGCTGACTCCAAGACTGATGCTCTATCCACTGCACCACACAGCTAACTATCACTAAATTCCTAAATAACTAAAAATAAATTATGAATACTACCTATAAATTGAGAAAGACTACTTTACTATCAGAATGGACTCTCCATTTCTAGGGTTATACTTAAGAGAAACAAAGAAGAAAGTCAAAATAAATGGTAATATTCTATATTATGACAAAGCCTCTTTATGAGAATACTAATATTCTTGCAGGGCATTTCGTGTTCTTTTGACATCATGATAACTCTGTGATCCAGATTTTTCCCAAAGCATACTTGAGGAAAGTATGTTAACTCCTTTAGGAGCTTAATTTATGGTCTGATTTAGTGAACTCCTGGAAAGGCCAATTAGATTGTTCAGGCTAATGCTTTGTACAAAAATGTCAGTTGTCATTCTGGTAGCAATCTGATATCATATACTTAATGGTACCCTGGGGGCCTGAAAAATATTAATGCTTTCCATCAGCACCTACCTTGCCACTGGGAAATGATTTAGGCACTAGTGGGAATAGAACCCACTATCTTTACCACACTAGTTTATACCAATCAACTTTAGAAACAGTATGAGGGAAGAATAATCAATATTGTGTTAAACCAGTCTCAAGGAATGTCAAGACAGAGTGCTTATGCTCAGCAGAACACTGGCCTCTTAAAGACAGCAAAATAGGAATTATTATTATTACAGAGCAAAACAAAATTGAGCCACAAGAGCAGATTTATCACCAAGCATGACCCTCAAGAAGACTACAGCTCCCTAGGCACTTCAGTAAAATCATATCATTTGCTTTCATGAAATACATTTTTGAGGCAAATTGTAGAGTATCAGATGAAAAATTAGAAGAGGTTATTTTAAATTATAAATGTAAGTTATGAATTGACTCCCATAAATCATCTTGAAAAGTTTATAGGAAAATATATAGGAAAAGATTCATCTCCTGTGTAGAAGTAGGGAAGGCTTCTTGGTACAAGGAAAAATACCTCTGAGTCTGGAGACAGGGGACCTGGGTTTAATCCTTTTATTTGTAAATTATGATCTTATCTAAACTGTAAAAATGAAGGGGTTGGACTAGATGATTTTAAAGATAGCTTTCATCCCTAAGACTTTGATCCTATGGAGACTGGACAATGTGGTCTCTAAAGTCCTTTCTAGCCCTAAATCCTCTGACATAAAATTAAACCTCCTCAGAATATATCCAAGAATGGTAATGTCCATATTTCCATGGGAATTATTATCTTCTGATTCCCAATGTCAAGATTATACATCACAAAATAATAATGGCTGCTTTCCTATTTTGCCTTGATTGAAACCAGCCCCAAAATAAGGCTTTCACATTCATGAACCATAGCAGAGGCAGTCTGGCATAACAAATAAGGTCATTGGGTCTGGAATTAGGAAAACTTCGTTCAGCTCCCATCTCTAACTAGCTGTGATCCTGGACAAATCACTTAACTACTTGTGTGCCTCAGGCACCTCCCCTGAAAGCTTCTGGTGAGTACCCTGGAATGGGTCAGTGGAAGGAGTTTCTAAGCAAGATATGCCAGAAATCACAGATCCTTTTGGTGGTCATGTACCAGGAGCCATTGTGTTCATTCAAAACAAAATGAAAGGTCTCCATTAGGTCTCCTTTCATGATCACCCTATACCCAATATCCTGGAAGTTGTGTAATAACTTTGAGAAGGTCAGGACTAATGACTACTGGGGAAACAAAGAATGCCTGTGCCATTACTACCCTGCTGAGCAATTGATGGTCACCACATCTGAATTCAGCAAATCCAGAAATGAGAACTTCTAAAGATGATATTCTGTGGTCAATTTTTGGCTATGTGTTGATTTTCCAATGTTTCTTTCAGGTCTTTCAGGGATGTGGCCAGCCCAAGCCTGCTCCTGCTCTGAGGTCATCTCGTTCAGCTCCTGAAAATTTTAATACCCGCTTTAGACCGTACAATCCTGAAGAAAGACCAACAACAGCGGCTGGCACAAGTTTGGATAGGCTGGTAAGTGAAAGTGGGCTGATGGACATCGTGAATCTTTGAAAGGTATCATGTGATTTCAGAAAAGTTGGCTGTGAAAGTCACGTCGTTCTTACATCTTATCTTGCTTAACGATTAGACTTAGCCTTGCTTTTAATAAGAATTTTGAAAAGTAATGAGATCATTTTTTAGGTGGCAAATTAGATAATTCAAGAAAATGTATGCCTATCAATCCACCCATTCAGTGACCAAATTTTCTACATCATAGCTCTTCTGAAATATTAATTTGGAGATTAAGCTACCCATTCTTCAAAAGATATAATTAAAATAGCACATTTCTTATTCATTTGCTTATGTTCTTCTTTTCAAATGGTTATTTATTCAATTATGATACAGTGAAACTTCATTATAACTTTTGCTTCCATTAAATTTTCAAATGTAAAAGACCCTTGAATAGACCCCCTAAACAATATTTCTACCCAGTATTGTGGGGAATTTTTTCCTATATCTTCAGATAGTTAAAGTCCTTTGCAAATAGACCCTTATCTCATGGTGTCTTTTAATACATGAGTACAAGTTTCAACAAACCTCAATCATAAATGCTGTCTACCCATACACAGATCAGGGAAAAAACTATTTTTAATTCAACTAAAAATAAAATGTTTCAATAAAAAATTAAAATAAAAAACCCATCATTTCAAGGTAATGCTTCCAAATTACTTCTCCTGTCTACAGTGTTATAAATAGCATTTATTTAATTTTTACCATTATTAATACTGTTTCGACAATTATCTTGATGGAAAGCTAACATATGAAAACAAGATCATAAAGCATTTGAACAACATCTGAATTAATTTAGAAACAGAAATAGAGTACTTCTTAATATGAATACTCCTTTATTACACACCTGTTATGAATTATTTCAGCATTTTAGTTAATATCCCTCTATATGGTGAAAGTATTGAGATTAAATTGATTGCGTTTTCTTCTGATACAAACAGACCTCTCAGTATTTCTTTCTATGGAGGTCTAACAACAGCAGAAAGGCTTTGCCGCCGCAGCCAGAGGCAATTGGCAAGTCAAGCAATTACTTGGTAAATTATCTGGTGGATTCCACCTTGATTATTGAGCACGTAAAATAACAAGTTTTCAACAGCAGTAGATTTTTTGTAATTAACTAACTAGGAAATTGTCTCAGCCCTCCAATTCAGGTGAATAGCTAAGATTAGCTATGTTGGTATGAAGTGCTTTTGAGAATAGATTTGAATTCAGTCTAACCTGTCATTTAAAAAAGTAATCAAGGACCAATTGTTTCCAAAATGACAAAGTCCAATTGTTTATTCTACCCGGCTTGTGTGGGTATGTCTACACTTTGATTTTGAAAACATAAATAAAGAACTTGCTCTCAGTCTCTGACTTCTTTCTTTTTTGTTAGCTCCCCACCTAGTCTATAAAGGCAAATCAGGTTTTTCGAATGTTCATAAAATTAAATTAATGAAATTGGCATGTATTCATTGAGTGTATGTTGCTGATGAAAATGAAATAAATTTAAGGAACAAATCAGAATTGTAAAAACAAGTTAATTTTTCCCATTTGAAGGAAGGAAAGCAGAGATATTTTCATCTCTATTATAGAATTAAAATAGAGGAAAACGTAAGAAGCTAACTATTCTCAATCAAAAAATACAATAGACCATGACAAATTATATTTCCAAAACCAATTTATTTCAAGGCAACATTATCATATGTCTATAATATTCATGGCCCATGCTAGGCATTAGGTAGGAAAAGAGGAAAAAGGACACGTCTGTCCTCAGAGATCTTACAATCTAGTAACAAGTAATACCTATGCAAGTTAATGGCTATGTAACATCAGACCAGTGATGTTTTGAGTGTCCATGTTACATTGGAAGTATGATACTTGAAATGTGACTCTTTGCAAATACCAGTCCACCAGATTTTTTAGCAATAATAATAAAAATCAAAAAACTAAGATTTTCAAATCACTAGAAATAACACAAAAAGGACTTTAAATTACCTTTCCTACCTACCATGTGCATCCAGTATGGACTTTTTCATGTACCTAAAAGACATATTTTTGAACAACTATCTCTGAATGCATTTCAAAGTAAACATTAGAACATAATTCTGCTGATGAAAATTTTTCACTAAGTGTATTTATTTTTAATTATTTTTAATAATTATTAGTGATAATGTTAATGTTATATTCATGTAATACTCTTTCCTGCCAACAACCAATGGCATGGGTAATATAAATATTTTTATCAACATTTTATACCTGAGGAAAATGAGGCTTAGAGTCATACAACTAAAAAGTGTTAGACTTGTATTTGAACCTTTTCATAATCCCAAAATAAAAGCTGGGTATAATACTTTAAATACCTTAGGCAGTTCAGTTGTAAGACTCAAAGTATGAGGGTTTTTTTTAAAACTATTGATTCAAAGTTTGTTAACTTCATTAAACTATAAGGATTAGCCATTGTAATTCTCAGCCATTCATAAAACAACCTGGAAGGGAGAATCATCAGTTCCCTGAGGCTCTTGGAAAGCCACAAAATACCTACATCAAAGAGAATATAAACAGTTTGCTCTTGTGGAGGTAGACTCTGAGCAGACGTCAGATATGTGCAACACCTGCCTCTATCCTAATCCTCTTCCCTTTATGGCTTTACATACGTGATGGGAAGGTAGAGCAATGGTTCCACTAATCTCAGCATTTAGGCATACTTGGAAGTCACATAATGCCACCTTGCTTCCTTGCTTGGCCCCAACTCCAGCTGGCCTGCCTGTATCTACTATCTTCATCAGAAAAAGATACTGGTCTCAAAAGGAGGGAGCTTCCGATGAGGTTTTACCGCCTTCACCCCTACCAAAAATTATGTGCATCAAGCAATAAAAGAAAGATTAATTCCATATTATTTCCTACTCACACCTATCATTTTGACTAAAGTCACATCTAATATAACCCACGTGAAAGGATGATGTTACGTCAGAATCTAGGAGAACCATCCCCTCCATTTTATAGCCATACTACATTCGAAATGGATCAAGACACGTATCGGTGAAGGGGAATGATTTGTAAAACAAAGGGGTTGGACTAGAACGTCTCAAAGGCTCTATCCAGCTTCATTTTATGGTTCTATGATTATACTGCACTACAGTTCATTTGACTATGGCATGAACAAAGTTTGTGTTAGACCACTTTGTAGGCACTCTACTCTCATAAAAGATGTTTTAACTACTTCCAAGCAGTATGTCTTTTTTAGAAGAAGTATCATTTTTTAAATGCTTAGCTTTTTTGATTGGCTATGCAAGAGAGATTGTTTTTTCACTAGTTTCTTTTCATTTGACAAATATTCTCTCCTACCCACTTAGCCCTCTCCTGGGGGGAAAAAAACCTTACAACAAATGTCATAGTCAAACAAAACAAATTTCTGCATTGGCCATGTCTAAAGACATATGTGTCATTCTACATATTTAACCCATTTCAAAAGATAGTTTAAAAATGAATATTCTAATAGTCAAACTAGGTTTACTTTAAAAATGCAAATGACTATCCCACAAATGTTTTGGAGAGTTGTTTTTAATAATATTTGAAGTAATGACTCTGGTTTCTAATGTGATCATTGGTATGGGGATTTTAATTAATGGAAAGGTAATTTAATCATATAAATTATATCAGCATTATTATTATTACGTGGACTGATACTGATAGGTTTTGTTTCTAAACAAGTCCCTCCCTCTGCCCAAGATAAGTGATGAGTACTGCAAAAATAGAAAATAAGCCTTAAAATGCAAAAATAACATCAATATTATCATTTTGCCCCTTTAATGTATCAAAAAGATGAATTTTTAAGTTTGCTTTCTTAAAGGGGACAAACTCATTCATCTGTTCCAGATGTTTGTTTTTTAGCCCAGGTTCCAGGATAGAGAATGAGTTTAGATAGTTATTAGTCATCAGGAAGACTTCAACGAGGTTCGTTTTATTACCTATTCTTTTCTGATTACAGTTATGTAACTTTAGCTGTAGATAGAAAATCAACTCATCACAAAATGTCATCACTTAATTCTACCAAATGTCCTAATGCACTGATGGGACTGATACCACTTCCATCTAATCTGATGAAGGAGTAGTTGACTGTCAGGTGTCTTTTGCTCAGTAATGCTGCTAATCACCGTAGCTGCTCTGTCACAGCGGACCATTATCAGTACTTAATTGAATAATGAACGGTTGATTTGTACTCAACAAGAACTGAATTTTCCTCATATCTTCAACTTTTAATCCACAAATGGTATCTAATAATGTTAATATAAAAGTGATTTTTTTAAAAAAAAATTATCAATGTACAGGATGAAATCAGTTAGTATGAAAGAGCAGCTTGATTCTGAGTGTTTAGCACATATACCTTCCAACCTTTCTGGGTTAAACTCTGGAAAAGGCAACCATAGGTTTCAGAAAATTAGACATCAGCATGGTGTATGAGTGCTGAAAACAAGCAGTCAAACCAGTGCTTTAACTTGGTCCCAGCCAATTCATCATCATGGCAAAAGTATGTTTTAAATAGCAGACATTAGGGATGTGTTTTGTGTTAAATCAGTTGTAGCTTTAAGTGATTCAGAAAACATTTTTTAAATTTAGAAAAAACAATCCACCAAAGCTAATCTCAGCTTCATAGTATGACTCCAGAGTGTATTCAAAATGTGCCAAATTTCCAAACATGCTACTTGTTCACTTGGGAAAATTTAGGCCAAAATTCCAGTTTGCATAAGTAAGCGTACTATTTGTTCTATGGCAATACATATAGAATAACCTCTCTTTTTTCTTTAAATCTGTTTTCCTCCTGCTTCCCAGAAGACTATCTGGAACACAATGCAACATAGTGTAAGCTCTGGTCTTCTTATTCTCTACCTTCATTTTTGTTTGTCTGTGCCATCAGTTTCTCAGAAGTCCATCTCCACTTTTCCTTTCTAATTTGCCTGTACAATGAACTAATTGCTGCATCTATCCAAATAATTCAGTGATTTTTTTTTTGCTCCTTGACTGCTATTTATTTATGGCTCATGATCATTTTTAAATCCTTCTCTAATGTCAGAGTTTCTCAATTTAGTCTTTGCACAAAACCGAGCCACTGGGAAAATGATTAAAATTCTAACCCAGTCTTCTGACTGGGTGTTTCACTGTGGAGTCTGCCTGGGAAACTAGCTCTTTGGCTTTTAGAATTTGAGTTGATTGACTTTTTTTTCCTCCCTCTTATGCCAA
The DNA here is from genome assembly GCF_028372415.1 of Notamacropus eugenii. Classification (NCBI taxonomy): domain Eukaryota; kingdom Metazoa; phylum Chordata; class Mammalia; order Diprotodontia; family Macropodidae; genus Notamacropus; species Notamacropus eugenii. Next base: position 233,576,608 of record NC_092877.1, on the reverse strand, counting down.
TTGAATACCCAACTAGTGTTGAGAGCAGACCACTTTCAGCTTTTAAATGCTAGGAACTGGTGGGGGCAACCAGTGGGGGCATTAACAGCTTGAGGTGATAAGTAATGTTTTGGTGCTATCAGTTATTCTTTTTTAGTTCCATCTATGATCCTTTTTTATTTAAATCCTAGTAAATCACCCATATTTTTAACATTCAATTCTGCTACACACATTGTTGAGACTCTAGATATTTGAGGAGCAATTTGCTTATTAAGTTTGGCTTTATACATTAAGCAAATTAACCAGATGACTTCCCAGTTCTTTTTCCTATATGGACATGGTCTCACAGTGCTAACACCATACCATGCTATAGGCCTACCGTGGAAAAGATCTACACTAAAGGACAATACCATAGGCCCCAGAAGCAGCCCAACATTTTGGGACTGAAAAATGCATGAGACCTATATTAGATTGGCATACAAACTAATTTCATACAGTCATGTCATGTGAGGAAGAAAGACTGATCAAGTTAAGCCAATATTCTGTTAAAGTGCAGGCACCTCCAACAGGGTTAATGCATTAAGTTGTTGTCCGTCATTATCATCTCATTGTGAATTTAGTTGTTCATATCCTTTCCAAGTTGAAGGTGGAACAGGAACATGAAGAAAATGATCAAAAGCATGAGATGTTGCTCGAAGAAAAGAATGGTTTCTGTGATGGCTGAGTTGCATTAAGACAGTGGCTTCAACAGGGGTTGATGTTCACCAAGGTAGATTTTAGGGTTAGAGAAATTAACCAAATTCATAACCTTGAAGAATAATTCAGTCCTTGCAGAATAATGATGAATGTTCCAATACCTCTTTGGGAGCTCTAGAATCTCTAACCATTGAATCACCCATCCTCCTGCTCTATCAGTAGTGTTTTGCATGGATATGCAGTTGATACACACGGTCTTTTGATGTATTTGCAGATTTATTGGTTGAATAAATTCAGTCCATCTCTCACCCTAGTTCCAAGGATAAGAACGTGGAGCCAAAATCACTTCTTAAACAGAGGAGGGTGAATGCAAACTTCGAAATGATTTTGTCACTTGCTTTATGTCTACACTAGATGCAACACCATTCTTCCAGTAAGCCAGCCATTAGATGGGTGCAGTCTGTGTGCAAGATTCTCATAAAAATGTAGATACTTCCTGGTGTACATAGATAAACCCCAAATAATAAACATGAGAACTGTTATCTTCTAAAACATGGAAAGCAAAATGTCTATTGTTTCTTATGGATCTGAAATAGAATTATGAAAGTAAACTAAGTTTTCACCCCTGTGCTTAGTACTCGTTTCAGGTAGAAAAATAAGAGTATCTGATCACATTTCACTTCATGGAGTTTGGGGTTTCTCTGGGATGTTTATATTAGGGTTTGGGAGAGAAGTAGAGAAAGTGCCTGTCTATTAATGTTGAATCGTAATGACATTTTAAAGCCAGTTTGAGGATTCTGCCTCCTGTTAAATCCAATAGTTTGCATTTCTAAATGATGTCAAATGGTTACTAAGAAAAGACTTTATTAGACCCTCAGTCTCCATCTAGGTGAAACCAATCTGCCCACCACTCATTCTCCGCTTGGCATGAACAAGAGAAAGTAAACCCTATAGCAATTGAAAGCCAGCTCCTCCACTTCAATTAATTCTCTAAAGATAAATGTGGAAAGGCTAGATTGGCTTCCAGGGTCTTCTGCATCCGAATCATTATGCCTCCACTGACTCAACACAAGAAAGGCCATTGTTCCAACGCCTTTGGGTTGTAGACTGGCTTATCTTGACAGAGTCTACTTTATCTGTTAGCTGAAAATCCCCTACTGAGACACTCCAATTCTGTTTTCACTGAAGCCTTGGCTAATGATTACAGCAAAATGCAGTAGGTTTCCAGAGCAGAGAACATGAAGGGGTAAAAAGCCAGCATGTTCAGCCTCTGTGACGGCGGTTCCCCAGGCAATGAGAGCAGTATGGGGTAGTGGGGAGACCCGTCTGTCACAACCTTCTTTCCACTTAGGATGCCTGTGGTGGATGAAGCTCATTGTGAATATCACCAGAAGAATAAATAAAACAATGACAGATCTTCAGTATATACTGCTTATTCCATGGGCTTGGAGAATGCACAAATCTTATTCATTGATATCTCACTGCAGGAAGCCTGGACAGAAATTCCATTTCCTCCTATGCATTGTTCAGTTCTCACTCAGGGGTCAGTGGGCATCTGTGCCATGCTGACCAAATAGGAAGAAGACAGACCCACACATCTATCATGGGCAAAGTCATGAATGTATGGTTGCAAAGGAACAAGATGTAATCATCACCCTGCTGCAGAATTCTTGTAAAGAAACCAAAACTCAATCCACGACACTGCTTTAAGGCATGCTTAGAGGGTGGTGTAGATTAAGCCAGTCATGGCTTAGTACCAAAGGATGAAGTCTGCAGCTCAGACTTTTATTAGGAACTGAGAAGCTAAAAATCATTTTACCAAATGAAAACATTTTCAAGCCTTGACTAACTTATTTTTTCCCGCTGGACTTGGAGTCATTTGCTCAAGGACATTAGTGACTTCTAGATGTGTCCCCCCAAAAATGAAATGATACATTTTTAGACACAAAATATGACTTTGTGGATTCTAATTGCATTTTATAGCATGTTTATTTGGTTATTTCTCTCTTTGGACTTTAAAGCTCTTAACAGAATTCTTAGATTGGAATTAACCCCAAACAGACATCTCATCCAAGTATAACTCAGTCAACAAACATGTATTTATCGAGCTCCTTTACATGCATATCATGTAGGAAAGCGAACTACGCTGAAAACTACATCATGCTTTTTTAAGCCCTTAGAGTAGCAAGGAGTCTGGGTGTGGCTAGCACGCTACCACCATGACAGAATGATCTCTTGCATGACAAAGTTGGGTAAAACAGTGTCTTTTTACTGAGACATACTGCTTCCCTTTTAATTTATTTCCTTCTGGACTCCATGCTGACTTCCCTAACTTTGAAGAGCTACTACAAACTTCTTTCTTCCCTTTGATCTGTCTTGTTAAATTTAGTTACCCCATGACTTCTGTCTTAATCAGGCATAGCATCTTGTTTGCTGCTTCTAGCATGTGTCCCCTTCCTTCTTTTCCAAGGAGCATGTTTTCTCCTGGGACCTTCTAATTTTCCTTAATTTCAGCTTTCTTCAGCCACTCCCTCCTTCTTAAGGAGCAAGGACCAAGAATACTAGGTATATGCCATCATCATTGAAAAAAATTCCTATTCAGGGCATGTGTGCCAAACAAGTTAAATACAACCACTTTGTTCTAGGGGACAAGGCTTATCTATGCCTTGAACATAGTAGGTACTAGGAATATTAATTTGACTTAATTTTAGAATCTAAGGAGGCATTCACATGGAATGAATATGTGGTAGACATACAGATAACTGAATGATCACTAATATATTTATACAAATAGCTTAGATGTGGCTGGTATCAAGTTCTAAGCTATGACTTAGTTGAGGTACCCTGGTTCAGAATAGATAGCAAGCCTTGCGCACCATGAACTGCAGCATTGTTTTTTCCACTGAAAAATGAATTATTTGAAGGACTCCTACATATATATATATGTACACACACAAACACATATACGACACACACATATATACATACATACATGCATGCATACTCCTCCCTGTCATGTGTCTGTCCTTACCTTGGCATCTTCTCACCAGACTACACAAGTGACGTTTTCATGTGTCAGCTACATAAAATCTCGTATATACTTTCTACACCCACCTGCTAAGACCATGTGTTTTTAAATCTTTGTTCACCAGAGAGATCCATTGACTTGCATTGTTTATTAAATCACTGAACGATTTAAAAATACCTTTTCCTTTTCATGGAGAACTTGCAGTAATTTTTGCTCATGGCTGTCTGTGATATGAGCATCACTAGTCCCAAATGTGATGTTCACTCTTATGACAGAGAGCTGAAGAAATGTGATCTTCTATAAATACCAGTTTGAATGTATTTGGTGTATAATCAATCAGCTTTTAACTGACTCAGGGGCCTATGGAATTCATTTTAAAGCACTGGGAATTTCGCTATTCCCATAACATACTTGGACACTCTTTACTACCAGGAATAAACCTCCAGCATAAACATTGTAAAGAAAACCAGATGAAAAGAAACCAGTTTGAGTGAAAATTGACTTTCCTTCATAAATGTTAAAGATGGAAAGATATCTGCAACATACAATAATTATATTATTTCAGCACATTCAACAGACAGAGTTAAGAGACTTTGACTTTAGGAATGTTTCCTTACAACTGAAGGATTGGCAGTACTATAAAAAGTCCAGTGACCTGTTGTTAGAAAATGATGCCCTCTCCTTCATAGCCACTGCCATAATGGAGTGTTACAAATAAGATCTTGAAAATTGGATTTCTGTGATACCGTTAGGGCCCGTTATAGAACATATGACCAAAGACAGAATTTGAGAATAAATAAAAGTTACTTCATCACTCACTCTTCCTGACCCTAAAGTCAGAAGCTTTCAAGAATTTGGAAGCAGGGCAAGGGGAGAGAAAATGGAGAGAGAAATTGAGGCAGTAATCACAAGCCTGAGCAAGAGGTTTTGAATGGTTTTCCTGTAATTCCGTGTTAAAGTCTACTCTGTTGATGAATGGACCTCTCTAGTGGCTTTGGGAGAGGTTGATAACTCTTAGTATTCTAGAAGACATGTGGCCATGCTCAAAGAGGCGAGGATGTTTACCTTGCCCTAGAGAGGCTGTGCCCACCTCCAAGTGCAATGGATGTCATTTAGCCAAACTCTCCCAAGACTATTTTACCACCCTAGAACTTGGCATTCCATTGGAATACTAGCAGAGCAGAACAGGGGACAGCCAAAAAAAGCTTTAGACAGTGGTTAAAATGCAGATTTAAGTTCTACTGAAAATACTTTGTTCAGGAAGAAATGGAGAGAACATCATTATAAATTAATAGAAGGAAAATGACAGTTGAAAAACAGAATGAGGGAAGACTTTTTTATTACCACCATTTAAGTGTCTTTTTGATTAGTCAATGTATTTGTTAGGACAATGCTTTGATATTGCATATTGCAAATGCTGCCCCTCTGACATCTGTGTCATGTTTTCTTGGTCAAAGCTATTTCCCCACTCTTCTTATTCTTTCTGGGTCAACTTAGGATGAGCAAATCAAATTGTTCCCTCCCTTCCTCCTCCTTTTTTCTACATCAGCATTTAGAATCACCAAGAGTTCCCATTCTGGAACTTAATTTCTTTTATATTGTCTGTTTATATCTATGTGCTGATCTATGGTGGAGAAATAAGATGGCCCCTTTTCCATGGGTTAATCAGGGAAACTGACCTAGCTGACACCAACAACAAACTTGTTGATTGCAATAAAAGTCAAAGCTAGAACCAATAGTTTGAGAGTGCTATGTGAAATTGATTTTAATATAAGTACTACTTTGAGTCTACAAGAGGAAAAATGGAATACCAATCATCTGTTTGTGTCTAGTGAGACAGAATCCTAGTGACTGTCAATTGTGTTCCAAGGGAATTTGACCAAAGAAAGCTCCCTAAAGCATATTCCATAATTTCGGTGAAGAACTCTCAGTACCCTACTTGTGAAACTGAAGTATTTCTTTTTCTGTCAGTCTTTACAGCTTCTTAGGCAGAGAATAAACAAGGTAAATATGAGACAGCATCAGCTGCACCAGAGGGCAAAAAAAATCTAGGTTCCAAACTCATTTAATTGATCTAACATAAAATTCAACAAGCTAGAGGCTACCTTTCCTATGTCACATGTCCAGGGGGAAAAAATGGTTCTAGGGTTTTTCTCATGGTTTCTCCCATTCATTTTAATTCTTCCATGCGACATGACTAATGTGAAAATATGTTTAATAAGAATGTATGTGTAGAACCCATATAAGATTGCATGCCATCTTTGGGAGGAAGGGGGGAGAAAATCTAAGACTTAGGGAAGTGATTGTAGAAAACTGAAAACAAAGAACTTAATAAAAAAAGAAAATGACTCTAGTTTACTTAAGAAGAAAAATGTATTAAGAAAAAAAACTACGAGAATCCCTGTAATCTCATTGATCTAGAAAGATCAAGAATCAAGAGATCTGGATTCTAGTCCTACCTTTTATGCACCCTTGCCTTGTGAACCTAGACCGGGTAACCTACCTGCGCCTTAATGTCCTCATCCATTGAATTAAAGCATTTAAACCCTTCCAGTGCTAACATTCTGTGAGGGCAAGATTTATAGGAATAATATATCCTCTCTCCAAGTTAGAGATATTCCTTAACTTAAAGGAATCTCTTAGACAGAGAGCAGGGTGGGGTGGGGGGGGGAGAAATAGGAGACAAAAAAGTGCATGTGGTCAACAACTTAAGAGTCTCTAAAAGATATTCAAAACTTTTTATGAGATAAAGAAGGGTTCCATTGTATTCCTTAAAAAAAAAAGCTTCCAGACCATAGGCTTTAGAACTAGGAGGGTGCATAGAAATTATTATTATTAATATATATGTAGTACTATAAAGTTTGCAAAATATTTTATATGTTATCTCATTTGATCTTCAAAACAACCCTCTCGGATAGGTACTATTTCATACTGATTTTACAAACGAAGAAACTAAGGCTGTGAGATTGTGACTTGCCCAGGATCACATAACAAGAAAATGTCTATGTCAGGATTTGAAATTGTGTCCAAAATTCAACACACCTAGCTGTCTTCATTCCCTGCATTTTATAGATGGGGAAACTTAGGCTCAGAGAAACTAAGTCTGACAACTTGGGAATGGTAAAGCCAGCATTCAAACCCAGGTTCTCAGACTACAATTCCAGTATTGATTCTACTAAAGAATACTGCTTTTCCCTCTTTTACCCATTTCTGGACAGCATGAGTTAAGCAACATTCATACTACAAAGCAGTGCAGACATGACCTAGTGCACTAGCCTGTAGCAAATTCAACTCCTACATAATGTTTATTTCTTTATTTTCTTTAGGATCAACAGATCGATATATATATGAAATGTGACCAATAAAATACTTCCCCATCACAGCCACCTTTATCCACTCTACCCCTACTCTCAAAAAAATGGGGATTTCTTGGAAACAGAAAATGGAGAGAAAAGACTTAGTATGAGCCAATTATAAAGCAGGAGAGAAAAAAGCATCTTCCCAGAGATGCCCTGAGAGACAAGTAAGAAAATAGGATTAGGAGTTGTATAGGTATCCATAAGTTGACCTTCACCGTTCAACATGCTAAAAGATAAACCTCGTGCTCCCTGGAGCCAGAGCTACTATGCCTGTGCAGCTGACTTAAACTCTGGGACTCAGACCACCGTCCCAATGCATCCTAAACTATGACCAAGATTCTATCTATCTATCCAGCCCACTGCTAACTGGAAAACAATGCTAGTTCCAGGAGCTATGATACCCTGTCTCCTTGCAGTTGTGATGCTGAGACCTGTTCAAACCTGAGAGATATGATGATTTCTCTCTTGTATTAATAACTCATTATTGTATTAGGACCAAGGCTTTTCCCCTTTTCTTCTTCTTCATCCAGAAAATAATCAGTCTTAGAAATCTTAAGCTAACATTTACCCAGGCCAAAATCTAATCAGATAGTAAAAGAAATTCTAAATTTAGGCTAATGAATGGATTCCTGTTCATTGAATTTACTCAGATAGGTCCGGGAAAATGTTGATTCTCCCTTTCGTCAGATGATATAGAAATTGATAAATATCTTTGACCAAGATTTGGATGATCCAAATTCCCATGACCCTCATTGCAATATCACCTACCCTCTCATTGTACTATTCATTTTCTCATTAATTGTTAACCAATCAGAGTTGATTGCCACCCTCAGGCACACCTACTCTTCAAAGAGCATATTAACTGTGAACTCACTGCCACGAGGGGTCTTTGGTCTATGAGACAGACAAATGATAATTCTTTCATTTATAAACATGCTGACATTGTTAATTTACCCAGAAATTATGTCTCAGACTTTTTAAATGCCATCAACCCTTAGTTCTGGGATTTTATCTTATGGTCACTTTTCCGTTATGGGAATGCATATTTTTATCTTGTAACCAAGTCCCCATTTCAGTAATGTAGCCACAGTATAGCTGACTGACTGGCCTTCATAAATTTTGAGAAATACAATCCGATATTTCCTAGGATGCCTAGTACGGTGAGCCAGTTACCCACTCTCCATGTCCCGTTCTCGTAGTGGCTCATTCCTTATCCTGTCCCTCAAAAAGGGATAGAAGCTAGGGAGCACGGTAAGGATCAGGCATGATACTTAGGAAAGTCTGTCAATAGCCTACAGCCAAGTGTGCCCTACGTTTGAGCATCAGTAGTTACAGGTCCTTCGTTGTTATAGCTTTCAGTGAAGTCATCCTAGAAGACCTAAACATTATGGCCAAAAACATTGGGGACTACTGAAAAATCATACCCAGAAAGGAATTCCAAGCCAGAGGTTCCCAAATATTTGTAATGTAACGTAAGTTCCTTCTATTAGCTAGAGGCAGACTGGATTGACACAGAAACATTGTAAATCAGACAAAGAAGGCAAAGAGCAGAAAGTGATAGAGAATCACTCAATTGAATTCATTCATTAAAGGAATCTTTATTAAGCAAGTGCTTAATAAAAATCCCTGCCCCTTTGGGAAAAAGAGGAGACTGTAAGCAAGTGATGAGAAGCTAGTCACTATGATAAGTGTTGGGGTTACAAAAATCAAAGAAATACTATTTCTGCCCTCAAGGAGCTTATACTAGGGGGATACAACATGGGCAAAGTGGGCAAATCCAAAGTGTATAGAATGTGGGAGACGGTGTAGAAGTAAAAAACCCTGCCCTACAATCAGAGTATCTGGGTTGAAATTCTGTCTCTAAGACTTACTTCCTATGTGCCTTGATCAAATCTCTTACCTTTCCTGTATTTCCATTTCTTTTTATGTAAAATGAGGAATTAAATGATACAATGGATAGAGTTGGATCTGGAGTCAAGAAAACCTGAGTTCAAATCTTTTTTCAGTGACTTACTAGCTGTGTGGTGCTGGGCAAATCACCTAATCTCTGTCAGTTTCCTAATCCATAAAATTGAGATGATAATGACGGCACCTCCCCCTTAGGGTTGTTGTGAGGATGAACTGAGGAAACAGTTGTAAAGTGCTTGGTAAACCTAGAAGTACAGTATAAATATTTATCACTGTTCTTATTATTAACCATTAGGGTGCCTAACCCTTCTAATTCTAGGCCTATGAGCCAATACACAGCCATTCTGAGTGAAATGATAACTGGATGGATCAGGAAGGCCCTTATAAAGTAGATGGCTCATGAGTTCTGCCTAAGGGGAGACATAGAGATGGGGACATGCATATCTGTCTCTGTCTCTGTCTCTGTCTCTCTCTCTCCTGTGTTTGTCTGTGTGTGTCTGTATCTGTGTCTGTATGTGTCTGTGTGTATACTTATGTGTGTATACATACCTCTGTGTGTGTGTGTGTGTGTGTGTGTGTGTGTGTGTGTGGCTAGATCAAAGAAAAACCTCCAGAAGGAGGTGAAGGGGAGTTTTGCTGACTCTGAGTTGCTTGTGCTGCTGCTGTCAGATTTACAGGTTCTGGATCTAAGTTCACTTTGACTCTCCACAACTATAAAAAGCCAATCCCTCCATGAGATCATAGCCTCATTTTAATCTCAAATCCTCAGCCATACCAGAACAGCATCTAATTTCAAAGATTCTCTCTGTTCAAGGAGATGGAGATTGGAAGATTCAGTCCATAGTCAACCTTTCATGCCCCAGTTTCAGATCCTAATTTTAAAGGAATTAACTCACTATATTCTACAGCATTTAGAATAGAGGTTCTTAATTTTCTTGTCTCCTGGACCCCTTTGGCAGTCTAGAGAAGCTTATGTGCCCTTTCTCAGAATAACATTATATATACATATATATTATATATAATAAAATATATGATTAAAAAATATCCATTATATTAAAATGTAGTTAGCATAATACTTTTATAAAAAAAAATTCACAAACCTCAAATTATGCACGAACTTCTCATTTACAAGGATGACCAAGGATTTTTTTTTACACTGCTAGGCAATCACTAAAAAACAAGAGAAAATGGTAGGTAGCCCTGACTGTCAGGAGTGGTGTTTGATAAAGTTATCCTGCATCTACTTTGGAGATTCAGCCACATACCAAGATTAAAATGAAAAATCTCAATGTGAACATTAGGAAAGCAGATAAAAGATTCAGGGAATGAGAAGTGGATAAAACTGAATGGGGGATGAAAATAACCCAGAGGAGTGATAGAGAGCTGAGAGGCAAGGGAGCCACTGAAATCTCTGGTGACTCATTTCCAAAAGCAGTGTGTGTGTGTGTGTGTGTGTGTGTGTGTGTGTGTGTGTGTGTGTGTGTGTGTGTGTGTGTGTAGCCTCAGAGCAACACCAAGAAGTACTTATCAAGAGATTTTTGTGAAATATAACTTTTAGGTCCATGGAGACCTCTAAGCTTGGGGCTCAATCCATTTGGGATCAGACCTCAGAACATTCAATTAATAATAATGCCTTAGATTTATTTAATGTATTTTCCCCTTAGGTAGCAAGCCCTTTCAGGTATTTCATTTCATTTCTTCTTCTTGTCACTTAAAATTTATCAAGCACTCACAATGTGTTTGACGCTATGGGATAGGTTTGAATTGAGTGCCATTATTAAGGGCAGAGATTTGAGGGAAGTGAAAGTCCTTATCTCATCTAGCATGTCTAGGAAGATTTTGAACAGAGGTTTGGAAAGTTGGGAGGAGAGGAAGAAGAGGAAACTTCAGCAGATTGAAAGTGGGAGAATGCTCCATATGGAGCAGCATGGTAGAAAGAAAGTGGTCCTGGATGGGGGACTAGGATAGTCAAGGCCAAACACAAATTTGCTTAACTAATGTAAATTGAGTGGGTAGAGAAGATTGAGCAAAGTATTATAAGTAGAAAAATGGCAAAGAACCATGAAATCCACTAACTATTAGGGAAATGAATCAGATGCAAAAGAAATTCATTTTTGAAGCAGTTTTTTTCAACTGACTAGTGAGACCAGTAGAAAATTATAATCATTTAAAAATTGCCAGTGATCTATTTGGCTGTGGAGTTTGAGCGGAAAAGTGTGTCTTGAGGAGATATTTTAAGACATCATATCTCTTCATTTTTCTAAATGTAGAGACTGAGTTTTAAAGAGATTAGATGGAGAGGCAGCAGGTATAGAAGATGGAGATAGAGCCAGGAGCTGAGTTCAAATTCTATCTCAAATACTTACTAGCTAACTTGGGCAAGTGTCTCACCCACTCCAAGCCTTAGTTTCCTCATTTGTAAAATAGGGCTAATAATAGTCCCAGTTCAAAAAAGGATGAAATGAATTAGCATTTGTAAATCACTTTATAAGCTAATAAGTACTATATGAACATCGGCTATAATTTGCCCAAGACCGTGCAGTTAATTAGGAAATTGGACAAGATCCCTAAGGTCTCAGTTTCCACCTCTGTGCTCCATCCTTCCACCAGGCTCCAAGATTGGTGCTGGACTTGCCTAACACCCTCCCGGCTCAGTAATAAAGATTGTAGCTACTATAACCATCTGTTTGGCTTTCCTGCTAAAGAGCCTTCAAGGGTTGTTTTCCCAATTCCCAGAGGGCTAATGCTACTGCTCCACTCCTCTTGGTGTCTATGATGTTTCTCCTCACATCAGAGGTCACAGACAAGGTAAACAGGCATTTTAGCAGAGCTGCAGCTATTCAATCTCACTTATTCCTCTTGCCGATTCCCCCAGCATCCTCTGTTAAGGGCCAAAGGGAAGCAAATTATTTTACTTTCTTACTCTAGCCACTTTTTGTGTGTTTGGTCACCCAGAGCACCACCAGAATTACATTGTGTGATCATGGCAGAGAGGTACCCACTTGGTGGTGGTGCTGGTGGTTGTCCTTCATTCTCAGAGGGGACCAAAATGACATCACCGTGATAAAGTGAAGTTTCAGTGTTTCCAGCTGTGGCTGATCAGACCAATACAAGCTTGGAATGCTCTACCACAGCTAGGGCACAGAGAGTCTTTGTGAATATGGGTGATGTCTTCTGATTCGTGTGTAAATTGGATTTAAGTGAGGCAGAGTTGCACGAAGTCGTCAGTCTAACTCTCTCTTCCAGAGTCATCGTGGTCCAGTGGCAGAGTCACGAGGCTGGCGATGTCTCAGGATGCCCACTCTATCACTCACTCAGAGGGAGGAACAGAGGGTCTTCGTAGGATGTAGCAATGACTAGGCATGAGTCTGGAATCTGTGCATCAGTGACATTTGTGAATACTGAGTCCAGAGTAGTCCTCAAACCATGGTCCTAAGTCCGCTTGAAAACCAAAAACCTATTTGAACTTAACAATCATCAACAAATAAATATTTCAGTGGAAGAAGGGAAAAAAGAGAGAAACTGAAATGCTGTCACAGTTTGTTTTTTGTAGATATATGCAGGGTATTTTAAAAGGCTTAGGGCAGTCCTAATTTAACATAATTTAACAAAGTAGTAACAAATTGCTCTTTCTATACTTTTTGTTTACTTCTATACAATTTTTTAAAATGTTTTATTTATGCTTTTTTTTCTTTTGTATCACTGCCTTCTTAACTCACTGCCCAATTATGTGATGCAGTGGATAGATTACCGAGATCAAATTTATCCTCAGACGCTTACTAGCTGTGTAACCCTGGACAAGTCACTTAACCTCTATCTGCCTCAGTTTGCTCAACTGTAAAATGGGAATTAAAAATAGCACTCTTTCTCCCACAATTGTGAGGCTCAAATAAGATAACAGTGAAACACTGAGCACAGTACCTGGTATACAGTATGCAATATATATATATACATATGTGTACATATATATACATATATGTGTTAATATTATCATTTTTATTACTATTTCCTCTTCCTTCCAAATAAAAGCCCTCCCTGGGAAGAAATAAATATAGTTATGCAAAGCATATCAGCTCCTTAGCTACTTCTGAGAAGCCTGGCCTAATTTTACACCCATTTGACAAGTCCACTCTTGACAAACTTCAAAAGGCATTCAGCAGTCACCTTCTCTGTATAAAGCCCTGGATTGTGCTCTGAGCCAGATCTTTGCAGTCAATCAGTAAGTGTGCATTAAATACCTACCATATGTCAAGCACTGTGCTAAGAGCAGTGACGTCGAGAAGCCAACAGATGAAAATCCTGAGGTCTTCAAGTTACTGTTTTAAAAGTGGCAAAAAATTGAATACTCTTGGTCCCCAATAATTCCTAAGTAGGACATGAGTAAATCTGAGTAAACACAGGGATAATATTCATTTTTTTGTCTTTTCAGTGCCACATTTTTCCTTTCCAGCAGAAGTAAAGAGATAGGGAAAGGTCATTGCTTTCTGCTGGAGCTCGGGGTATTTGCATAGCTATAACACAATTTTATTATCTGTATTTTTGGAGCTGCTTTGTTTACTACTGGGGTAGGAAAGCCACATTGAAGTGGACAGTTCTGAGTTAGAATTACATATATGATTAATTACTGGGGTGTCTTAATTCCTCTGGCCACAGATGTTTTTTACTCTTTTCAGGTTTGTGGGGACCTCTAATCTCTTCTTCATGGGAAATCACTCCTCATCTTTCCTTCTCTCCCTCTCCATCTTTCACTCTCACATTTCCCCACCACCACCACCACTACCCACACAGCTGTTACCTCCCTCACGAAGTCCAGGCCATGACAAAAGAAAAAGGTGTTTTCATCTCACGGTTAATTTGCTGCAGTCTGGATGAAAACGGAAAGCACTATAGAAGAACCAAGTATTTGGGAAAATGTCTATTTTCCGAGCTGATTTCTCACTCTGACCTCTGAAACCACTCCCAAGGTTTTCCAGTGTGACATAAACACTGGATGGTTAGCTTGCATTGAGTGGAAAATACAAGCCCAGAGGTTTGGATGAGTGGGGGATGGGAGGAGAAGTAGATCTTTTTCCCTCTTTATTTTCCTCCTGTGCTTTTCTATTTCTGTGGGTCCATATACTTTGTTGAGAAACATTTAGTTTTACTAACGTGATCCGGGAAATGGCATATCATCACAGAAAGACCATATATCCTTGAGTAATTCTTGAGAGGAAAAGAAGAAAGACTTGGTATTTTTCCCCTCCTACAAAGGTGCTGAAATGTAAAGTCCAAAAAACTCTTTGTCCCTGCATTTTCAGGGATTCTTCCCATCTATAAATGTAAGATATATTGTTGAGGCTGTAGAAAAGTCTATGCCAGGTCACACAGTACACTTATGGCCCACATAGGGAAAAACTGAATTTAAGGTAATTCAACAATCCAAAGAAGAAAGCAGAGGATTAGGCTCTAAAGGGAATCTGAGATGTTGTGGAAGAAACAGCAGATGTGGAGTCAGTTTACCTGGGTTCAAGTCCTGACTGGTACTTAGTCACTATACGACCTTGGTTAAATCGCTTACTTTCTCATAGACTCAGTTTTCTCATCTGTGAAATGGAGATAATAGCATTTGCCCTGCTTGCCTCCTAAGGGTTATTATAAGACCCCAAAGAGGTAATTTATTTCAAACACTTTAGTAACTTTCAAGTGCTCAGCTATTGGTCCAGCCTCCCCTATGACAGTCATCAGTTTCTAGAAAGATAGATTATTCTTAACATTTTCCTTGCCAGCACTACCAGGGGACTTGCGGGACTATATTGGAGAAAAGACAGGAAATGGAATACGCTATAGAAATGGCAATAATTTGTCCCACCCTTGCTTACCTGAAATATATCTGAGTATAATTTGTGTGTAGTAGCAAGCACATAGTGCATAGCCCCTAGTAAGTACTTAATAAATACTCTGAATTGATTTATTTATCCTCCATAGATTTCTTGGTCCTCTTCAAGAACAAAGAGTCAACAGCACACCAACAACAAAAACTATAGATTGATCTATTTATCGTGTCTATATCTTTAATTTATACATCCTCTTCAGCATATTCAATTCCACAAATGCATTAATCTCCTACTATGTTCTGGTACTAAGCTAAACACAAAAGCTATGAAGATAAAAAATGGCATAGTTCCTAACCTCAAGGAACTTATAGCCTACTGGTGGGCTAAAATGTATTCACACAATAATCCTGTAAATAAAATGTCCTAAGTGCATAGCTGATGTCAGACAGTGAGACAGGAGAGATTTGGGAAAGGAAAAATCTCTTTCCCCTGGAGGAATGAAGAGGAACTTCATGGAGAAGACAGTGCCCAATTGGAATCTTAACTTATGCTTTGAAGAAAGGGAAGAATCTCAGTAAGTGGAAGTGTGGATAGAGTCTGTTCTAGGCTTTAGGGACACAGTATGCAAATGCCCAGGGGTGGAGGGGTATGTCAAGATCATGGCTGGTCATACAATTTAGCTAGAATATAATTTGTCTGAAGGGCAATATGATATAAGGATGGAAAAGCAGATGAAAACCAGATTAGGAGGATCATTACTGCCCAGGTAAAGAGCTTGTATTTTGTCCTGAATATAATAGGGAATCGCCAAAAGGTTGTGCATAAGAATAAGATGGAATCGTATGCTTTTCTCAGCAGAAGGGAAACATTCATTTATTATATTTTTTCTTATGAAACAGAGTTCACTGTGATGCATTTGAAACTCAGTATTGCTAGTACTACTACACAGCATAATGTATAGAATGCTAGACTTAGAGATATAAAATCTAAAATGAGAAAAGCATGAGGGAGAGTTCAAATCCTGCTTCAGGTGCTTACTACCTGCATGATCCTAGGTAAATTACTTAATCCTTTTTCAATCTCAATTTCCTCATCTGTAAAATGGGAATAATAGCAACCCCTACCTCACAAGGTTATTGTAAGGATCAAATGTAATAGATGGATTTATTTGACACATTTGATGTAATATATAAATTTATGGACAGCATGTAATATATATATGACATAATATATAGATATATGGAGAGTATGTAATGTGTTTACATATATGTGTATATATATATATATGATATATATATATATGGAGAGAGAGTACATAAGGCATTATATAGATGTTATCTATTATCATTACACATTAAAGCAGCTCCAGTGGCTGGAAATATAGAAGTACCAAGAAGTGTGGATGTGGTAAGGCCTAATCTAATGCTTTTCTCATTTTTTACTTTTTCTCAGGAAAATATATCTTAGTTTTTTAAGGTTATTTTCATGATCATCTCCCTACCATTAAAAGTCTTAGATAGGAAAAGAAAAAGGGTGGAGGTGGTTGGTGAGGAATATAAATGTATTTTTTTCCTTTAATAAATGTTCCTAACATGAATGGAGGAAAAAAATAGCCCATTCAAAACTTGGGCCCTATTAAAATATTTGGCAAAACACTGAGTTCCTACAAACATTCTCAGTGCCATGAATGTACATGAGCACACACAGCTTTCCCAGAATCCACAGTAGTCTGAGTTCCTCACATCCTCTACCTAGAGGAAAATCTCCCCCAAGACTGGATTTGCAGTTCTCAGTATTCTCCACAGCTGCCATTTGCTTAATCTGGGTGACATCCAATTCCTCTCTCAGTAGAGAATCATGCATTTCATTTCCCTTCTCAGGCAACGTTTCCCAAATTACATAAACTAACATTTTCAGTAGTGGAGAGATTTTTATCCTGCATATAATCCACAGAGAGAAAAAGAATTCTGTACTAGTTGGCCTGAATTAATTAATGTGCAAAGTTAATGTCTTCAAAATAGAAATTGACATCTTACCAAAATGAAAAAGTCCAACCACCTAGTCAAATTAGCTGGAAATATGGAACCTGTGAAATTCTGATGTGTGCTAAACTTTACAAAAACCCTTTAACAATCTTTACTTTGGGCCTATTGAATGAAGAAATCACAGTATCAGAAATTTTTTCCACTCCAGTGCCATTTCTTTTTCAGGATAGACCAGTGATTTCATTGGCACTGGGATTTCCTGGTGAGGAAATTCCTTCTATCGATGCAGATTGGTAACTATAGTCTTACAAAGTTGCTTGCAAGGATAAGTACCTTGCCCATGGACTTATAGCCAGTTTATAGCAAAGGAAAGATTAGAGGTAGCACTTCCTGATTCTTTAAAAATATGACTTCTTAAACCTCTCCAAATGGAGAAAGAATATTTAAATATTTGACCAACATGGGCCTTTGAGAGTCTACCGTTAGGTGACTTCTTAAGCTAGAAAAATATGTATTTCTAAATTTAAACATTCTTGCCAAGAGGGCATTCAACCATTTTACTTTCATTAAGAAATAAAAATCCATAAGTAGGATCTTCATACTGGAGCAAATCTGAAATAAGAGGCTATTCAGAGGAAAATCAATTTATTCTGGTACCCAGTCCATCTGTATGCTTTTCTAAAAATTATTTATTTATTTTTCATTTTCACCATTCACTTCCATAAGATTTTGAGTTCCAAATTTTTTCCCCATTCCTGCCTTCCCCCACCTCAAGATGGTGTGCAATCTGATACAGGCTTTGCATATAAATTCATATTAAACACATTTTCACAGTAGACATGTTGTAAAGAAGAATTAGAACCAATGGGAGAAACCAAGAGAAAGAAGATACAAAGAGGGAGAGCAAACAGTATTCTTCGATCTGCATTACACTGCATTAGACTCCACAGTTCTTTTTCTGGATATGGATTGCATTTTCCATCATGAGTCATTTGAAGTTGTCTTAGATCCTTCCATTGCTAAGCAGAGATTAGTCTATCAAAGTTAGTCATCCACAGTGTTGTTATTGTGTAAATGTTCTTCTGGTGCTGCTCACTTCACTCAGCATCAGTCCATGTAAGTCCTTCCAGGTTTTTCTATTAAGTTTACCTGCTCATCATTTCTTATGGGAAAATATTATTCCATTACATTCATATACATCACTTGTTCAACCATTCCCCAATTGATAAGTATCCCCTTGATTTCCAGTTCTTGGGTAGCACAAAAAGAGCTGCTATAACTATTTTTGTACATGTGGGTCTTTTTCCCATTTTTATGATCTCTTTGGAATATAGCCTTGGAAATGGTATTGCAGGGTGAGAGGGTATGCACAGTTTTATAGCCCTTTGGGTATAGCTCTAAATTACTCTGCAGAATGGTTAGATCAGTTCACAACTCTACCAACAATGCATTAATGTTCCAATTTTCTCACATCTTCTCCAACATTTATCATTTTTCTGTTTTGTCATGTTAGCCAATTTGATAGGTGTGATGTGGTACCTCGGAGGTGTTTTGATTTGCATTTCTCTAATCAATAGTGATTTAGAGCATTTTTTTTCATATGACCATAGATAGCTTTAATTTCTTCCTCTGAAAACTATTTGTTCATATCCTTGAACCAATCTGTAGCCTCTTTGTTGGTATTAATAGCACTTTGTACAAACAAAAGTCTTTTCCTTTCTGTTTCTGGCTCCTCATATTCATGTTCGTACCAAAAAAAATACTGCTTTAACAATGTCTATGTTCAGTAGCAGCCTTTCAAACTGTTTTCTATCGAGCATGTACATCTTCTAATAGACTTTCAAAACCTTCATTGACTCTTTCATGGTGCCCTTTCATTCTGAGGTAAGTTCTTTTATTGACCCTCTTTTCATCTGGAAAAGAGAATTTTGAAGCCATAGCTAGCAATTCTGGCAGCATGAAAAGTGCCCTCAAATCAACTTTTCAAGAAAAAATTCACTTGGAAGAGGGGCCTTGAGATGGCATTTCAGACCTTGGGGTACAAGTACTAATGAAGGAAGTCAGAGAGGAAGAGAGACGTAATGTCAAATAAGGCAGTCTGCAAGCCTCCCACTGAACTAAATTAAAACATAAAGGAAAATATTTAACTGAGTAAATAAAAATACAATGAAACATAGATAATGTTATAGATTATAACTGAATCAATATGCTGCGCACAGAAATCTTTATTTACTGAGCAGTGACTCTAATTTCTAGTTGAGTTTGACATTACTGACATAGACAACCTCCCCCTCCCTCAAAACACAAACCCTAACCCCTATGAGTAGAGATACTGGGACATGCTGAGCCTACAGCTATGGAAGAGGAAACAAGGGAAAGGTAAATGAGATAAAGTTCACTTCAGGGGTGTCTTGAGTCACCTCAAGGGTTGGTAAAAGCAAGAAGTCCATTTGGTAGTTTCCTATTTTTCTTACATGACAGAGAAGGAGCTTAGGAGTCCAGAAGGCCTGAGTTCAAGTCCTGTCTCTGATACATATTAGTTATGCGGCATTGGAGAAGACATTTAACTTTTAATGGCCCCAGACAGCTACCTGATCATAAGATACTGAGAACATGCCAATCTGCATTGGTAGAGGGAATTTCCTCATTGTTAGTTCCTTTTACCAGTGAAATCACAAATCTGGAATAAAAAAAAACCTTACTAACACACTTCAGTTCCTTTTACATTCTGAAAGAAAGCCCATGCTGCAAGTGAACACCATTTAAATGGTGGCACCTAGAGACAACGCCCTGGTTATGTTGCTGAAGGATCTATAGAAGCATCTATCTCTCTCTCTCTCTCTCTCTCTCTCTCTCTCTCTCTCTCTCTCTCTCTCTCTCTCGGAACATTAATTATTCTTCCACATGCATAAATTTCCATGAAAACCAAACTTCCAGAACTACAAAGAGAAGACTATACTTAGGACACTTAGTAGGCCAAATTCCCCTTTAGGCTCTAATCATATAGTTTGACTTCTTTCCTTTCCTTTCCTTTCCTTTGATTGTAAGAATGAAGATGACCTTTCTTATCAACCTGATATACAGATATGCTCACAAACCCAGAAATCAGGCCCAAAGGAAATGGAATAATTTCTGTCTCTTTTCTATTCCACTTTAGGTAGACTTTTGTAATTTTAATTTAATTGTAATGTGTAATTTTAGGGAGACCTCACATAATGAGTTAACTCTGAGACTTTTCTACAGATGGATTTATGTAACTTCTTAGCCAGAAAAATTGTTATTGAGAAGCAGCATAAATTTGGCTGTAGGAGTAGAGTGTAGAAATAGGACAGTGGTAAACAGAGGTAAGGAAAAAATATGTGAATGTTGTATACTGGCTAATTAGAGAAGTTATATACCACAACATATTAATATAGCCAAGCAGTAGATGCAGTCCTAATGTGAGCCAATTAGTTTTACTTGGTTATGTGGCAATAGAGATGACAAATTTCTAAATCTAGTCAGACATCATGCAGATATATGCTATTCTTGAGGAATAGCAGACATCCCAGTGGAGAAATTGGAGAAATTAGTACTTTTCTCTGTTCTCATGTATCTACCCTTGAAGGATAAATAGCTCAAAATCTGTGTCATACTGATGGTGAATTGATCATTATATGGTAGGAATCAGGAATCAGTAAAGGAATAAGCACTCCGTCAACATGTCCAAACTTTGTTACCACACAAGACAACTTTGGAAATAACGTCCGCATGCACCATAGGAATTTATGTTTGACCAGGGATCTGTGCTTGGCTCTAAACTATTTAATATTTTCATGACTAGACCAAATGAGATAATATTTGTAAAGCACTTGGCACAATGTCTGACACACAGTAGGTGTTTAATGAATGTGTGTTTCCTTCCTTTTCCTTTCTGTTTTTTCAGGCATGTGATACAGAAGGTTCTTTATCATCTATCAGTTTGATTAGAATTCCTCTGAGGACCCTTCCACTTGCAAGTCTATGAATTTAATGTTAGAGGAACTAGGAATATTTGGCTTGAAAAAAAGAAAACTTAGGGGGAACATGTTTATTGCCTCCAAATATCTGAAGGGTTATCATGGAATTATTTTGTTGATTTGTTTTGATTGGCCCCAATAGGCAGAATTAAGATCGATGAGAAAGAAATACAGGGAGGCATATTTTTGTTCAATATAACAGAAAATGCCTTAAAATTTTAGCTGTCCGAAAGAGAAATTGACTGCCTTTGTATGTAATGAGTTCTTTTTTTACTGGAGACCTGCAAAGAGGGTAGAAGATCACTTGTCAGGGGTGTTGTATGAGTTCAACTAGATGACCTCTGACTAAGGTTATCTCCAATACTTAGATTCTTTGATTCTACAGAAACTCAAAAAGTCTCAAATTTCAGTAGATGTATATGAACTATGACATTAATATAATAATAATAGCTAGCTTTGATATAGTGCTTTAAGGTTTACAAAGTGCTTAACATATGATATCTCATTGAATTCTCGTAGCACCATGGGGTAGACACTATTATTATCCCCATTTTATAAGTGAGGAAGGCAAGATGTGGTACACACACGTGATACCTACTACTGGGAAGGCAGAGACTAGTGGATCATTTGAGCTCAGAAGTTCTGAGTTGTAGTGGGTTTAAATCCAATCAGGTGTCCAAATCAAGTCTAGTACTAAGAAGATGAGACCCTAGGAGCCAAAGGCCATCAGGCTGCTTTTAACTAGGTCAGATTGGAAATTGAGCAGGTCAAAGTTTCTGTCAATGAGCACGAGATAAGGCCTGTGAAGAACCACTCTACTTGGGAAAGATGAATAAAAAACATTCTCAATCTGTCAATGAACATATAAATGAATGAATAAATTATAAATAAGGAAACTAAGGCTGAAAAAGGTTAAGTGGCCTGATCAGAACCACATAGCAAATAGGTATCTGAGACAAAATTTAAACTCAGGTCTCCTTGATTCAGGTCCAACAATCTATCCACCGCTCCACCTAGCTACCCTTAAGTGTACCTTATTGCCCTCTTTCTCAATTATTTAGGTTGCAAAGAGGAAGCTTTTTGTGAAGTTAAAAATATTGCCCTAGTAAGGGTACAAATAACTAATGTGTCCAGTTCAGGATTTGCTATGGACAAAGAATACTTGCTCCCTTCACCTTTAGCTCTGATGAATTCCTATGAGCCATACCTCAAAAGACAACTTTAAAGCAGATCCTTCTACTGAGTCTACTACTGTCAAGTCAACCTAGGAGGAATACTTTCAAAGTTGATAAATGTGACAGTGTCACATAGTTCCATCTGTGCTTTGTACGGTGTATGACAGAAATCATCCTCTCCCACCTACTGACCTTGATTAGTAAAAATCACCCACTATCTATCTCTGGTTCCTAGCGAATTTTGACTCTTGATAAAACTAAACAAGAATTAGCCATAAATAGAACAATAACCAGAATAGACTGTAATAGGTCTTATAACAGTGCCTGGCATATAGTAAAAATGTAAGAAGTATTTTTCATTAACTCTTTTAATAAATCTAGATGGAAATCATAAAGAAAATCTTTAATGTTGCCTCATTAAAAATTCAGCTTGAGTGACTTCTATTGCTAGACTTAGAGCTTTGAGAAACTTTTTTATAGCTTTCTGTCCAGTTAATTTCCTCTAACAATATAATTTATAGCAACTTTCTTCCCAAATCATTCTTCCATTGACGCTCTGCAAGAAAGTGATGAGGAACAATAGTAGTTATACAAATTATAAATAATACAACATTTACATTGGGTTTTAAGTTTCATAAAGCATATTCTCACAACTATGTGTAGTACAAATATTATTGAATTTTTCAGATGGAGAAACCAAGACTCAGAAAAGTCAAGTAAACAAGGTAGCACAAACAAATATCGAAACTCAGATTTGAACCTATCCCAAACGCAGTTACGACCCCCCTATTGTTTCCAAATACTGCTTTCAATTCAATTCTCAAACATTTATTAAGTACCTACTATGTGCAAGGGACTGTGTTAGGTGCGAGGAGCTTACATCTGCTGGGGTTACACATCTAAGTAAATACAAGATAAATTTGAGAAAGAAAAAAGTATTTGAAACCAAATAGATCAGGAAAAACTCCCCACTGGAGGAGAGCACCAGAGCTAAGTCTTGAAGAAAGTGAAGAATGCTAAGAGGCAGTAAGGAGGGAATAGATAAGAAATGATTTATTCAAAAGTACTGAGATGAGAAGTAGAATATCTGATTCAGAAAACAGAACTATTTGACCAGAACACAGAGTGCGTGAAGGAGAGTAATACAAGATTAAAACAAGCCTGGAAAAATAGGTAAGAGCCAAAGTTTAAAGGGTTTAAAAATACTAGATTGAAAAATGTATATTTTTATCCTAGAGGCAACAAGGATACACTGAAGATTTTGAGTATGGAAGTGACATGGTCAAACCTGCATTTTAGGAATCTTGAGTAGCTGAGTGGAAGATAAGTTAGAGAGGGGAGAGCCTGCAAGCAGAGAGGAAGATGAGTCTTTCTGACACCAGACCCTGCACTCTCTCCATTGTGCAGGTGGCTAATAGAAGCAAACAGACTTGTGATTTGGTAAGGTATGGGAAGCTATAGGACAAAAAAGCAAGACATTCAATTTTAGAGGACCATATAGAGTTCAAATGGTCAATCTGGCGTCAAGCATACTGAGGACAGAGCAAAGGTGATAGACTGGGGGAATGGAGCGGTAGAGGTACTAGATGCCCCTCAATGACAAAAAAATTGACTTAAAGGAGTAAGGTAGACATAGAATTGGAAGGAAAAGAGATTATATCAGAGAGGCTCATAGATTTCAGAATTTAGGATTATGAAGATAGAAAAATCATGGAAAGTGGTGAGATTAAAAAAAAGACCATTACTGTAGGAATGAGATAGAATAAAGATGAAGTTCATGGGAGCTGAAGACATGAATGAACAGAGAGGTTTTGTATAGTATAGTTCTCAAATTCAAGGCAGGAGCTGGGGTGGAGAAGAAGACTTTGAGCAAGGTATTGGACTCCTTGAGGAAGAAGGAAGAGTAAGCTAGGGTTAGTAGATAGCTGCAACAAGGATTTGGCCTGGGTGATAGGAAGAGGTTATACATATGATGATGTCATAAGGATAGTCTGGAAGTGGCAACGAGGAAGCCACATTTCAGTGAAGCTGCTTGCAGACCCATTGCCAGAAATGAGAAAATGCAGGTCTGAAACTTTTTCAGATTATCATTACAAGAGTTCTTATTACTGAAGCAGAGATTTGAGATGGCTCATAGGATAAGAGGTTTATAGAAAAAAAGGACCTCAGAAGTGATCTAGTCCAATGCTTTTAGAGATGAGAAAGTTGAGACTCAAGGAGAAGGGTGGGCTTGCCCAAGATTTCTTCCTGACTTCAGGCCTGGTACTGTATCCATTGTACTATCTATCTATCTATCTATCTATCTATCTATCTATCTATCTATCTATCTATCTATCTATTTTATGTACATATATTTTGTACCTATATATCATATACACATATATATTGGATATATATGTATATATTTATCTTGTATGTCTATACATATATATTTTGTGTATGTCTATATCTCGTATCTATTTATATATGGTATGTACATAGATATATACATAGATGCATCTACATATCTATACATCTACCTATGTCTTGTATGAGAATGTTATGTACATGAATGTATATAATTGGCTTTGTTTGTTTGATCCACTTCATTCATGTAAATGAGAGATAATTTCTGAGGGAAAGCACTACATTGATATATAATAGGACCTAACAAATAGAGGCTGCCTTATGGAATAACAATGTGACTTTGCCATAAGCATCCTTTATAAAGAGTTTAATTATGCTGATAACTGGTAAGTGACTTGAATTTCTCCATGTTGCCCATTCCTTCCACCTAAAGATTAAGTCTAGAATCCATGTAGTTATCATGTGATATGACTGACCTGCAGAGAATGTCAATGAGATATGTTAAAAAAAAAACCAAACACTTGTGGTGGGTGAGAGTGGCATAAAATCATATGGAATCACTAGAAAAAATGCCTCCCTGGACATCAGCATTTCATACTGCTCATTAAGATCTATCAAAAAGGGTGTAAGTGCTAAGCAAAAGATCCTTGTCCTGGGTATGTAGCATCCATCTATCAGCAAGCATTATGTACAAGGTGGTCCCTGTCCTCAAGAAGTTTACAGTCTTCTGAAATTAACTAAACATGTGGGTTTTTCCAGAAAAGAAGGTTATCATCACAAGTTGAAAAAGCACAGTCAGAGAGGTCATTGTCAAACTTGTCAATTAGTGCATTTGCTCTCTTCTGTGTGGGACAGAGTTCTCAAGAACTAGGCAATTAGTGTCTAAAGGCCACCTGACATTTCATGGCTGAGCACGGATGCAATGCCATACAATGAAGCGGCTGTATCAGAAGCAGCTATTTATGTTCATCACGATGTATTGGCTGAGATTCACCAACTCAGAAGGCAATAGGTATTGAATATAAATGCATTAGGAGGTCAGAGATGGTATTAATCAGAGTAGAATGAAATTTGCTCCAGATCTTCAAGAATGAATAGCACTACAGGAGGCATAGAAGAGTGAGGAAGACATAGAAGCAAGCATGGTGGATGGGGTCAGGAGCCTGGGTTTAAATCCTATTGTGATTGCTGTTCAGTCATTTTCAGTTGTATCTGACTCTTTGTGACTTCATTTGCATTTTTCTTGGCAAAGATACCAGAATGGTTTGCCATTTCCTTCTGTAACTCATTTTTCAGAAGAGAAAACTGAGGCAAACAGGGTTAAGTGATTTACCTAGGGTCATATGGCTGGTAAGTATCTGGGGTCATATTTGAACTCAGATCTTCCTGACTCTAGACCCAGCACTTTAGCCATTGTGCTACCTAGCTGCCCCATAAATCCTACCTACCTTTAATATTTACTAGCCACATGATCATGGGTGAATTATTTGCCTTCTTTGAGTCTCAGTTTCCTGATCTATAAAAGAGGGATAATAATATCTGGAATACATACCTCATAGGATTGTTGTAGAGCAAATGAGATGCTATATATCAAGTTGCTTAGAACCTTTAAAGCACTGTAGAATTGTTAGCTGGTTTTAATATCATCGATCCTAGAGCTGGCAAAGAACTTTCTGGTCATCTAAGCCAATCCCTTCATTTCACAGATGAGTGCATTATTCCAAGTGGCTGAAAAGTAACAAGCTCCAACTTTAGTCACTCAGGACTGGACTAGTCTTGTCCTATTTCTTTGACCTTTGGTTTTAAATCTTCCTAAGCATGATTTCCTTGGTGCTCTTCAACTTTGTCTTTCGCTTCCCTGCTTTGCTATGAAGCTACTACTTATAGCCCATTGGTCCCTCCCAATAAGATCTTATGGAGGCTAAGAAGTTGAGCAAGCATGCCAACTTCACCTTGGAAAGTTCATTTCCCCCCTGGACTTCTCACCCCAGACATACCTTCCCTCAACCCCTGCAACCTTTTCCTCTGACTCACTGGTTCCTGCTATGTCTTCATTCTTCTCCAAGCTACGTGCTTGACTCTGAGCTTTGTATACCATGTCTCAACAGGGGTACACCCATTACCTGTTCTTCCTGCCCCTTCCCTTTTTATGTATTACCTTCCATCATTAGAATGCAAGTTCTTTGAGGTCAGAGACTTTCTGATTGTATTTTATGTTTCTCTTAGCTATGAACCAATGCCTGGTTCATTGCAAGCATTTGATAAAAGCTTCTTAATTTGATCAAGACAGGATTCTAATGAACTCTGTTGAGAACTGGGCAGGGGGGAGAAATGGAGTACAGTGTTATTCAAAGTTTTCAACGGTGAGAGGACAATAATATTCAGAGAAGGGTCACACCATTGTATAATGAAACTCTACAGTTCTCATTATATATTTAAGTGAATAGAACTCATGATTTTCTTTTGCAAGCTTGTACTAGCAATGAAATATAGAGGTCTGCCAAATTATTTGTAGCAATCTCATTATCTTTATGTATTTAATCTTTGTCAATTAATTTTCCCTGCTCTTCTCAGCTGGCAGAGAATACCACAGGGTTGCCTCCTCTACCTTCACAGTAGGACTAGAATTTGGTGGCTTTAAAACTTAAATATACAGTCATTTGACAGAAAAGATTCCATTTGTTATAGGATTATACGAAGTAAGCTGTTATACCAGAAGTCACATGATGGAGCTTTGGCTTTGTTTGGTTTTTGTTATTTAATTAAATTCCTTAAAGTGTTTTACAAACAATCTTTTTGACTATTTAGACTGAATTGACAGGGTCCCACTTGTGGAGTTGTCAGTTTCATGTCAGGAGAATGCAAGAGAATTAACAGATGTAAGAATTCCTTACTTCAAGTACTATGGTTTTCTCCTTTGACATTGTGAATCACAAGAAGGGTTAACATTTTCTTTTTCTTGTATGTTTACATGAAATCTCTGGGAATCATTACAAGCATACTATATAGGACAAAATTTTTCCATTGGCAATCACCAAGGGATTTGGGGATGAAATTGGTCTGTGCACCAAAAATGTCAAAAAGATTGTAAATTTGCCATATGCTTTGTGAATTAATGTGTGTATATATGATTCTGATAAATCATGAACACAAGATGTTTTAAAAGCCTGGGTAGGAAAGTTGCTCTCTAGAATATTCAAGTCCTCTCCTAATTTCTTCCAACATTCTTCTCCTTTTTTTCTTATTTTAAAGGCTATTTTTTGTAATTATAATTTCTTTATTCATTCTCTCTGTTTCTAAGTTTTGCATTAGATACAGTCAGAGCAATAAATCTTACTTAAGGCCAAAGCTTTATATCATCTTGTTGCCAGCATTCAAGTACACTGTTCTGCATTTATGGGCTCTGCAATCTAATCCCAGGACTTTTTGTCATAAAAAAGAAAAGAAATTGTATCCAGAGATTATTGTCTTGCTACACCAAGAATGAATTCAAATTCTAGACTTCAGGAAGGTTCTCATCCCCTCTGGATATAGCCCAGATGACTACCAATGAAGAAGGCTTCAGGAGGCCTGTTATATACTGCAGAAAAGTAGCTGTAGTCAGGGCATGTAATGGCAAGGTACAACCACCACACAAAAAGCAACAATTTAAACGATCAGTTGACTTGTGACTTTAAAAACCCCTGCATAACCACAGGAAGAGGAAAAAATGTAGAAGTGAGGAGAGAAAAGAAAGGAGCAGAAGAGGAAAATGATCAAAGGAAAAGGGTTTGGGGGAGATAAGAATAGGTTAAAATTAAAAGCTACTTAACCTTATGTGCCCAGTTTATTAAGTGAAGATGGTTCTCTTGTACCATTTACATAAAACAACACACTCTTTCTGTGTTACTTCCCACATCATTTTTACGAACATTTTGAGTGATCATTGAAAAGAAAATGTGAACAAGAATCTTTTTAAAATTCCACTGTGTTGGTTTGAATCATCCTGGCAAGAAATGTCGTTACTTCAGACTTCACAGCCTTGACCCTATAAGCCCTTGGGCATAAAAGCCTCCTAAGATAAGGACTATGCAACCTGAGCTAAAAGGCAAGTTACTGTTGGTATTATTATTATTATTAAAAATAAGTGATAATAACCAAAAGCGGCATGATCACGGTGGCTAGAGAATTATCCTTGAAGCTGATTCAGTTACCTAACCTATAAAATGAGAGATAATAAGAATGCCTATCTCAGAGAATTATCATGAGCGTGATGATAGTATAAGGATAGATGAAAAGTTTTGACATCTTCAGCCTGAAAAGTACAAAGTTGAGGTTCCAAGCTTATTGCTGTCATGGTTTTCTCTTTATTCTCTCTCTTTTTTTTTTAATTTGTAAATAAATTTTTATTTAGCAATATTTTTTAATTAAATTTATTTATTTAACTTTTAACATTCATTTTCACAAAATTTTGGGTTACAAATTTTCTCCCCTTTTATCCCCTCCCCCCCCAACCACCAAGCATTCTAATTGCCCCTATGACCAATCTGCTCTCTCTTCTATCATCCCTCTCTGCCCTTGTCTCCATCTTCTCTTTTGTCCTGTAGGGCCAGATAGCTTTCTATACCCCTTTACCTGTGTTTCTTATTTCCTAGTGGCAAGAACATTACTCGACAGTTGATCCTAACACTTTGAGTTCCAACTTCTTTACCTCCCTCCCTCTCCACCCCTTCCCTTTGGAAGGCAAGCAATTCAATATAGGCCAAATCTGTGTAGTTTTGCAAATGGCTTCCATAATAGTTGTGTTGTATAGGACTAACTATATTTCCCTCCATCCTATCCTGTCCCCCATTACTTCTATTCTCTTTTGATCCTATCCCTCCCCGACCTTGAATTGCACTCTCCTCCCCATGCCCTCCCTTCTATCATCCCCCCCACCCTGCTTGTCCCCTTATCCCCCACTTTCCTGTATTGTGAGATAGGTTTTCCTACCAAAATGAGAGTGCATTGTATTCTTTCCTTTAGTGGAATGTGATGAGAATAGACTTCATGTTTTTCTCTCACCTCCCCTTTTTATCCCTCCACTAATGAGTCTTTTGCTTGCCTCTTTTATGAGAGATAATTTGCCCCATTCAATTTCTCCCTTTCTCCTCCCAATATATTTCTCTCTCACTGCTTGATTTCATTTTTTTTTTAAGATATGATCCCATCCTCTTCAATTCACTCTGTGCACTCTCTCTCTATGTGTGTGTGCATATGCATGTGCATGTGTGTGTGTGTAATCCCACCCAGTACCCAGATACTGAAATGTTTCAAGAGTTACAAATATTGTCTTTCCATGTAGGAATGTAAACAGTTCAGCTTTAGTAAGTCCCTTATGACTTCTCTTTGCTGTTCACCTTTTCATGGTTCTCTTCATTCTTGTGTTTGAAAGTCAAATTTTCTTTTCAGCTCTGGTCTTTTCATCAAGAATGCTTGAAAATCCTCTATTTCATTGAAAGACCAATTTTTCCCCTGAAGTATTATACTCAGTTTTGCTGGGTAGGTGATTCTTGGTTTTAGTCCTAGTTCCTTTGACTTCTGGAATATCCTATTCCATGCCCTTCGATCCCTTAATGTAGAGGCTGCTAGATCTTGTGTTATCCTGATTGTATTTCCACAATCCTTGAATTGTTTCTTTCTAGCTGCTTGCAATATTTTCTCCTTGACCTGGGAACTCTGGAATTTGGCCACAATGTTCCTAGGAGTTTCTCTTTTTGGATCTCTTTCAGGCGGTGTTCTGTGGATTCCTTGAATATGTATTTTGCCCTCTGGTTCTAGAATCTCAGGGCAGTTTTCCTTGATAATTTCATGAAAGATGATGTCTAGGCTCTTCTTTTGATCATGGCTTTCAGGTAGTCCCATAATTTTTAAATTGTCTCTCCTGGATCTATTTTCCAGGTCTGTTGTTTTTCCAATGAGATATTTCACATTATCTTCCATTTTTCCATTCTTCTGTCTTTGTTCTGTGATTTCTTGGTTTTGCATAAAGTCATTAGCCTCCATCTGTGCCATTCTAATTTTGAAAGAACTATTTTCTTCAGTGAGCTTTTGAATCTGCTTTTCCATTTGGCTAATTCTGCTTTTGAAAGCATTCTTCTCCTCATTGGCTTTTTGAACCTCTTTTGCCAATTGAGTTAGGCTAGTTTTCAAGGTGTCAATTTCTTCAACATTTTTTTGGGTCTCCTTTAGCAGGGAGCTGATCTGCTGTTCATGTTTTGACTTCATGTCTCTCATTTCTCTTCCCAGCTTTTCCTCTACCTCTCTAACTTGATTTTCAAAATTCTTTTTGAGCTCTTCCATGGCCTGAGCCCATTGGGTGGGCTGGGACACAGAAGCCTTGATTTCTGTGTCTTTGCCTGATGGTAAGCATTGTTCTTCCTCATCAGAAAGGAAGGGAGGAAATGCCTGTTCTCCAAGAAAGTAGCCTTCTATAGTCTTATTTCTTTTCCCTTTTCTGGGCATTTTCCCAGCCAGTGACTTGACCTCTGAATATTCTCCTCACACCCACCTCGCCTCCTGATCCTCCCAGCCAGCATTTGGGGTCTGAGATTCAAATGCTGCTTCCAGCCTTAGGGCTTTTGGCAGGGGCAGGGCTGCTATTCAGTGTGAGATTAAGTTCAGGTAGTCAGGTCGGGGCAGGGCCGCCTCTCAGGTTCAGTTCCCTCAGGGGGTTTATGCACAGACCTTCCACAATGGATCCAGGCTCCCGCCCGCTTGAGGAGCCCCTGTCTGCAGCTGCCTCTCAGCTTCTACCTCCCGGGGGGGCCTGAATTATGGGGGCACCCCACTCCCCTCTCGACCCGCCAAAGAGACTCTCTCACCGACCCCCATCACCTGTGGGTGGAGCCACTTGTGCGGCCGCTGGAGATCCCGTCCCTGAAGCCCACTCGGATCTTTTCCTCTCGGTGCCGCGACCGCGGCAGGGCTGCACTCAGCTCCCACTCCCGGCGCCCAGTCCACAGCGCGAAGGACCCCCCGCAAGAGGTTTGCAGGTCTCTCTGGAACAGAAATCTCCCTCGCTCCAATGTTCCATGGCCTCTGAGTGCAGAATTCGCTGTGAGTTACTTCCCTGTAGCCGTTCTATGGGTTGTGGGTTCAGAGCTATGTGTATGTGTGTCTTTCTACTCCGCCATCTTGGCTCTGCCCCCCTCTCTTTGTTCTCAAAGAGGACCATGACATCCAGGTGATGCCATGACTTGCAAGTGAATTGGATTTAAGCAAGGGAGTGCTGTACAAAGTCACCAGCTTTGCTCTCTCCTCCAGAGCCATGTGGGTCCAGTATCAACATATACATCAGAAAAACTGGAGATGGCCCCAGATGCATTGGGAGACCTTGGCCTTTTTAAGTTAAAGTTTTTCCCAGGTCTCAGTTTGACTGAGGCAACACCCATTCAGAGATAAGAAGTGAGGTAAAGAACGACCTCCTTTACCCTTGTAAAAA
The DNA here is from genome assembly GCF_028372415.1 of Notamacropus eugenii. Taxonomy (NCBI): domain Eukaryota; kingdom Metazoa; phylum Chordata; class Mammalia; order Diprotodontia; family Macropodidae; genus Notamacropus; species Notamacropus eugenii. The sequence continues at coordinate 233,544,859 of NC_092877.1, read as the reverse complement.
AAAATCAATCTGGAAGGGGAAGGCCCTCAGAGTTTCTGGCCAAAACCAAAAGAATGACTATTTACAAAATGACTTGAGCTGGGAGGAATCATAAGAAAGATGATGAATTGTAAAGGAAAAGGCCAAGGAAAATTTCCATGATGTTGTCATAATGTCACATAGCATGATGCAGACTTGGATCATGTTAATAGCTAGGGAATGGAAAAGAAGGCATGGTCTGGGTAGACTGCATAAATAAATAAAGAACAAGTGTAGAGTAATGGATTAAGAGCTGTGGAGGTAATGTGTGGATTAAGAGCTAGAAGACAACAAAGGTAAAATCATGAAGGATCATAGAGACAGAGCTAGATAAGACCTTGGAGAAAACCTAGTCCAACTATCTCATTTTCCAAATAAAGAAACAAGATGAATGGAGGTGAAGTGACTTGTCCAAAACCACACACAGGTAGTGAGTAGCAGAGCTGGGCTTCTAACTCAAGTCTTCTGACCCCAAATACAGTACTATTTCTATTGTGCCACACTACCTTCCCTAAAGGGTCTAGGTATGGTCCATAAGGACGGATTCAACAGTCCCCAACAAATCAAGAACTATTGTCATCTCTTCAAGTTTGAAAGAAAACAAGAAAAATTACTTTATATAATAGGGGCAACACTTCAAAATATATTACTAGCCAAACAGTAATACAGCCACTGGTATAAAGAAAGGGGTAGCAAGAAGTAGAGATCAATTAATGGATAATACAATCAAAATTAAAAGAAATTGTGATTTGAAGGAGTGAGTGGGAGATCCATGAAGCATTAAGTCTGACATTGGGGAGAAGGTCTCATACAAACCATCTCTAGTGACTGCTGTTGGAAACAATGCTAGGCTATGAGCATCACTTATATGATCGGCAATATGTTCTTGGCAATGCTTATGTGCTGAAATAGTTGAATCACATAAATAATTTAGAACATCAGATCTTTTCTGTGTTTGAATTATTTGGAAGGAAATCACTCCATAAATTATAAATGCAAATTACTTGGCTCCCTGTTGCCATGTATTCTGGAGTCAAAATTGCCCATGATTTTTCAGGAAACACTGCCAAAATCAGCACCATCTTCCCTATTCTTCTTGGACATTGTCTTCTAGTCTCAGTTCGTATCATTTTGTTATTTATTGCTGTGATTGTTTTTATGTTGATGTTATAGTTCTTCATCTTCTACTTTTCCTCTCTGCTTCTTTTTCCTCCTTTTCTTCTCCTCCATTCTTTCTTCTTCCTTCTTCAGTCTCCCTCTCCATTCCTTCCACCCTCTCCCTTTCTCTCTCTTCTTCTCCCATCACCTTTCTTTTACTGTTTTCTGACTTTTTCTTCTCTTCTTCCTTTTAGGATGAGAAGAAGGGATCTAGAAAGGAATGTGTGACTGTTAGTTGAGGAAGATATTTCATTGGGTAATTCTTTCTTTAAATGAGAAATTCATTTTTTTGTTTCTGATATTCTCAGCTAGATATTTCCTGGTAAATGCAAAACATTATTTTAAAGGAAATAAAAATGTATCATAGTATACACTGAGTCTCCTTTATTCCATGTTGCTGGTGTAACACTTGGAAAACATTGAACAGAAAATTATCTCCTCTTTTCCTTCTAGTCATGGTGAAATTTCTTAATCCCAAAGGAAGAGAAGAAGCTGATTTTTTTCCCTTCAGAGTTGTATGAGTGCCTTCACATATTCATATGTGTGTGTGTTGAAATATGAACTTAGCAGGGTGCAAACATGCTGAAAAATATACTGATTTCCAGATGTTCCTTGTCTTCCCTTGTACACTGATTGCCCCCAAAGACTATCCTGGGTTGGTGGATGCCAGTGATTACTCATATTTCTTTTCTGTGGTCAGGGAAATAATTTAAAGCTTCACAGTCCTTCTCATGAGCCTATGTCTGGGTCTTGTCTAGGTCATATATTACTACTCCATATGAAAATTGCAGTGTCTTTCCAAATTGGGCTGTAAAATATCTGTACATTTATGCAGGTTTTTTTGATTTGTTGCCCTTCCCAAGATGAAAAACCTATCAAAAATGTGAATGAAGAGTTGATGTTCATCTAGTACCCTTCCATGAGGGAAAGGTCTTTTAAGCTCTCTTTATCCTGATAAGAAAATAAGGAAAACAAATTCTTGTGTAAATGAATGTTAAGAACTAAAAAATAAAAAATATATTTAAAAAAATAAGGAAAACCAGCAGAAGAAATAGAAGCATGCTTCTGGAATTGGGAAGGGTTCAAAAACTATGTACTTAAAATTCCCAGAGATAAACACATTTGCAAAACATGTTTGAAGTTAACAAAATTATTATTTTTTAAAGCTACTTTAAAGCATCTTTTTAAAAAAACCTTGGAGTCCACATTAGTGAGGTTATATTCAGTCAGATTCTCTAGCCTATCGATCAGAGTTCTGGCTTTTAAAAACTCAAGGACAGTGGTCCTTCAAATGTTTGATATGACTTGCACTTGACTTTGTTTTGAGTGAGGGAGGACTGTGCAGGTCACCAGCCTCACTTCTCCTCCAGAGTCATCTGAATCCAGTGACCAGATATTCATCAGGATGACTGGAGATGATCCAGGATGAGGCAACCGGGGTTAAGTGACTTGCCCAAGGTCACACAGCTAGGGAGTGTCAAGTGTCTGAGGTGAGATTTGAACTTAGGTCCTCCTGACTCCTGCAATGGTGCTTTATCCACTGCAACACCTAGCTGCCCCAAGGCGAATCTTCTTGACACCCAGTCCAACACTTTATCCACTGAGCCATCTAGGTACCCAGTACCTGAGACCTTAGTACAAACATTGAGTGTGGATACAGAATTTTTTAAATTGGAATTGGAAGGTAGAGAGGGAGGGTAGAAAAGAGGTAGTCAGAGAGAGAAGAAGAAGAAGAAGAAGAAGAAGAAGAAGAAGAAGAAGAACAAGAAGAAGAACAAGAACAAGAACAAGAACAAGAACAAGAAGAACAAGAACAAGAAGAACAAGAAGGAGGAGGAGGAGGAGGAGGAGGAGGAGGAGGAGAAGGAGGAGAAGGAGAAGGAGAAGGAGAAGGAGAAGAAGAAGAAGAAGAAGAAGAAGAAGAAGAAGAAGAAGAAGAAGAAAGTCACTCTGTACCCATAATTTCCCAGTACCTATTTGGGTTTGGAGCTAAAGTGGAACCTCATTACTGGATGGCCCCTTGTCCTAGATCCCTTGAAATGACAATTTTATCCACACTTTCTGAAGAAAAATCATAAAATAGGCGGATTCCTCAGTATTATAATTCTCATGAAAGAATTACATCCTGGAGGAGAACCCAGTAAACCAAACCATAAGTATCCACATTAAGTATACTTATAGGGTACTGCACTTGTGGACAGGAAGATCTGGTTTCAAATCCTATCTCAGATACATAATTCTGCAACCCTGGGAAAGTGACTCATTATGTTTACTAACTTATAAAATTTTTAAAAATGCCTGAAATGTTTACCTTAGAGGGTTGCCATGAAATTCAAATAAAATGTGACTATGAAGCACTTTGCAAGCCTTAAGTTCCCATATAAATGTCAGTTATTCATTTCATCATCATTAAGGTAGAGAAAATAATAACAATAGAAAATGAATTGTTTCTACTTCAGAAGTTTCACTCTGACTTATGTCAACTATTTTGACTTTTAAATGTCATTTCCACTGTACTTTGCATCCTGCATATGTTGTGTAAAGACACAAAAATATTTATTTAAATGACAGACAATATATAGTTGACAGTATGATCTTCCTAAAGCAGTTACTATACAAAGGAATAGTTACATGGATTCATAGTAAAATACTGCTTTTACAAAATGTGATCTATGAGTTCTCCATAGCATCTCTTCTCCTCTCAGTCAAAGGTAGTCTGGTGAATTCTCTCTGGCTATATCAAACTAAAATGTCAGCCCAGGGGCACACATATTCACAGCAGCCAGCATAAAGCAGGAAAGATAACAAAACAGCCTCTGCCCTAGATCAGAGTTCATTGACCCTGCTCTACTTTACTGTTGCCTTTGCTGATACTTTGGCTTTCCAAACTTTAAACCCTGCTTCCCTTGACCAATGGTACCTTGTTTTCACTTTCTGGCCTTAGTTTTTCTTTCCTGGACTCAAAAAGTCACCTGCCTAGACCTATAATAACATTTGCCAGATCCTTTGTGCTTCACCAAGAGCTTCGTTTTCAGCTCTCTCTGGCCAGTTCTTCCCCTTAATCCCCAAGCTTGACATGATGAAACCAAAGTTCTTTCTATATAAATGGATTTATTGGGACACAAATATTGGCAATTTAGCCTAAGATTTGACTTTGGAGCTTCAGTGGACAGCATTGATCTTACCAATGTGAGCACTCCATCTACCCAATAGGGTCAACAGCCATTGAAGAATATTTTTTCAGCCTGTGCAGTTTTTCCCCCATATCTTCCCATATGTCAGCTCTCTAATGTATTAGAGGCCTTCTTCCAGGTTGCAGCTTTTGAATATTCTAGGGGAACACTCAGGCCAGATCATTTTCTGGTAATGCATGTCTTTTGTACTTCTAAAAGTCAAAAAAAGTTCTAGTGGCATAGAATTCTATAGCTTTTAAATAATCAGAGAAAAAAATATTGGCATTTCTTCTTTTTCCCTTAATTCAAAAATTAGGATTAAAAAAAAGTCTCAGTTCACATCTTGAAATCACTTTCCTCTCAAAAAAGGGACATTTTCATTTCAAAACTATTGTACAGAGCATCCCAAAGGTTTTAGTGCAGTTTTAATCTATTAAGAGTTTGAACTTGGGTGAATTGTTCTCATTTTAAATATGCTTTTTGTGCCTTCTCCCATTGTTTCTTTCTTAACGTGAATATTGCAGTATACCTGACATTGTATTGGCCCTTGTCACACCTAATGGAATGTATGCTCTTTGAGGACAGGAAATGTTTCCTATTTGTCTTTGTATCTTCATAGTCTAGCAAGTGCCTAATACATAATAGACACTTGCTAAATGCATGTTGGCCAAGTCTTTTCTCCCCTGTCAGTCGTACTAGTCAGTTCACTTCAGTAAATGTTTTCCTTTAAAACCCCAAGGGGGGAAAAGGAACATTTAAGCTCTTTATGATAAGAGAGTTTACTCTGACTAAGGAGACTGTGGTCCAAAGGTCCATCCGGTGTCAAGGGAAATGTAAGCTGGTGTAGGTACCCATCACCAGACCTCCTTTTCATCCCTTCTGCTCTTTTTCTTCAGTCATTTCAGTCATGTCTGACTCTCCATGATTCCATTTGGAGTTTTCTTAGCAAAGATACTGAAGTGGTTTGCCATTTCCTTCTCCAGCTCATTTTACAGATGAGGAAACTGAGACAACAGGGTTAAGTGATTTGTCCAGGGTTATATAGCCAGTAAGTGTATGAGGTCAGATTTGAACTCAGGAAAATGAGTCTTCCTGACTCCAGGCCCAGGGTTCTATCCACCATGCCACCTATTGGCCCTTCCCTTTTAGAAAGCCAAAATATAAAGCAGTTCTGTTTCCATATTAGGTTTGAAACTAATTAAGAGACTAGATCATAGTAAGAGGCTGCTCATGTTTCAAGGATATTCTGACTTGCATATTTAATTTGTTAGTTCTCTGTCTTTTCATTGTCTCTGACTAGAGAAATGAGCAAGGCCTCAGACCTGAGTCCTGATGTCAGTCATTTCTGCATTTACCATTGGCCTAACCAGACAAATCACGCATTGTTTAGTTGAATAAGGTTTCTGTAGAAGCAGCACTAAAGAACCACATTGTAGGGATTTTCGTTCTGAGGTACTTCCCTTTCTAACACCTGCCATAATCTGTATATGTGTAACTTATCTCCTTAACTTCTCGCTTGGGCCCTATAAGTAGTTATTCTGGTATATAGCACCAAGACATTCACTGCTGAGGAAAGAAAAGATTGAATATATGAATGTTTCAGTGGCACTGACATCCTATTGGCACTCAGAGATCAGAAATACATAGAAACATGAGAAGGGAACAGAAGTTATTCTGTGTGTGGCTAAAAGTAAAGGAATAAAACAAGATTGAAACAGGGAGTCTAGAAATGACAATAATTTGGACCTTCTGATTCAGAAGAAGATCTGTGGAAAAGCTTCAGGTCTTGGGAGTCTGCTCAACCAGAAAACAGTAAGCCAAAATTCTCTGCAACAGGGTCCTTCTCTCCTTGAAAGAGGGACAGGAGCCAGCAGCATAGGGAAATCATCAAGGCAGAAAACTGGCCAGACACATCACAGCTTGGAGGGGAGTGAGAAAGGAATGCCATGAAGCCTAATTCTCATTTTTTAATAGACTAGTGTGGAGCTATCAGGGAATTGTCTTAAAATATGATGCATTCACAAGTTTGCTACTGGGAGAGAAGAGAGCCGGAGAATTTTATTATTATTATTATTTTACATATTTTACACCTCTGGGATGGAGTCTCTTAAATTACATTGAGGGTTCTTGCTTTAATGCCAATTGATCTATGTCCCTCTGGGAAATATTTTTCCTCAAGGCATAGGATCATGGCATCTCTTTAATTCTAAGTAATGAAAACACTCCTCATTTTCTTTTCTTTGCTATGTCATAATTAAGCAATTTATGCTCATATTGCAAGTGATCAGTCTGAGCTTTGCTTTCCTATTCATCTCCACAAAAATATAATAGCAATTCTCTCAGGCCACTACGGAATCAAGATTTATGATGAGTCTACCACTGACAGCTCCTGCGGGGGGGCATAGTTGTTAGGCACGTAAAACTCACATATCTCTTAGAGCATTTTGGTAAATCACATTATTTTTGCATCTCACACACGATATTGGGATCAAAATATGTTCCTTTTCTATGTGTTTTTAAGAGTACAATTCACACACGAATAAGTCCTAGGTACCCTGTTCATTGTCCTGGCCTCAGTGCTGATTTAACCCAACATCATTATCCTAACTGCTGAGCTATAGATTCATTTTTCTTGGGTCCAGGATAACTCCTATTCCTCTGAACTCTTGGAAAAATAGGCTATTTCCAGTTCTTTTACTTTCCTTAGTGGTTCTAAGCCATTTTTGAGCAATCATAGGGGTAAATGGTTTCATTTTAAATGCCTAGGAGGTTCTCAAATTTGAACAGAATATGCAGTGTTTTCTAGCTCTCTCTCTCACTAACCAGGGCTAGAGAGTTTCTCAGGCACACTCAAATCCCAACTTAATTCCCTGGCATGTTCTTTTTTTTTTTATGGGAGGAAAATGGTCTGACCTGTTTTTTCATTAGTCATGAGGAATTTCTGTTATGAAATTCCCTCCATAAATATGGAGTAGCAACTATCTATAACATACAGTCTTTGTGAGTTACTAAGATCCTAAGAGGTCAAAAGTCTGGGTCAAAGGTTGGATTTGAAGGTAGATCTTTCCTGGCTCCAGTGTTGGCCATTCATCTACTTGGCCTCTCCTGGATGGAGGTAGGAGTACAATCCCAGTGTTGTCCACTGCCACAAAGTTTAGGGTACAAGTAGTAGAAGTTAGGGTTCATTTTCAGTCAAGCTATGCTAGTCCACCAGTCACAAAAATAATTTGTTGGCAGCAATTAGATGTGCAATAAACACATTTTAATAAATCAGCCCAGATCTAAGATCTCTGATAAGTAATTAAGTGATGGCACTAGCTATACTGCTCTTTAGAGGACTATAAGTTGTACACACACACACACATACACACACACACACACACACACACACACAAAGAACTGGAAGAGAATTAGAAATACAAATAAAAATAAACTCTCAATATATTGTCAAAGCTCTGAGTCCTAGGAATTGAAAAAAAATCTAAATTCTAAAATTAACCCATTCATAATATGGCCTTGGATAATTCCATTTCCTAGAGAAAGCCAAGATGGAAAAATTACACTTACCATACTTACTATACTTCAAAAAAGGATATCATGCAGCATATGTGTTCATATATATGCGTGGCCAAAGAATGAGCCTATGTAAATATGAAATTTTGTTTTTATGGTGTCATTGTACTTAAAATGAACTATGGTATAACTTTTTTCCTCTTAAAAAGTTTTGAATGTCATTATTAATAGTTGAATGACCTGAAGGAAAGGCAGGCTCCAGTTTCTTTGTATCCATGCTCAAAATGAGTAAAGGATTGCCAAGTGTGCAAATATTTAGGGCACTGGAATATTTGATACATATGTGTATAAACACTTTTAAAAGTATCCCTTGCTATAGTATCTAAGTACTCTTTACAGAGTTGCCAATCATCTCATTACATACACACACACACATGCACACACGCATACACACGCACACATGCACACATGCATACACACACACATATAACTTCCAAATAAATGGAGAAAATACAACTTTGGTTTATCTTCTATTGACAGGTACTTTATCTTGATTTAATCACAAATTTCTATCATGTATTAATCAAATGTAGAATATTTTTAAAAAATTTTCAAGATCGTGTAGTATAGTAAACAAAGTAATAGCACTGGAGTTAGGAATATCTGGGGTGAAATCCTGCCTTTGACACACATAAACTGTGCGACCATGGCCAAGTCACTTAACATCTCAGTGCCTCCAAGTAATCCGCTAAGATTATAAATTACAGATGAGGAGGGAGTTTCCATACCAGGAATTACTCACACAGATAAACTTGGGGGGGAGAGGGCAGGAAAAAAATGAGAGACAGAAAAAGAGAGGCAGAAAGAGAGAAAGAGAGAACATACTTTACTAAAAAAAAAAAATCTAGTCATATTAGTAGTTATTTTTTGAGCCAATGTCTGTTTTAACTTAGCCATTTGACCTTTTACCTTTGTCTATCTTCTTATGTTCAAGAGTCAGTTTGTTTTATCTAGAGTTGGTTCATTCCTAAAGGGTATAAATACATATTCTTCTGGTTAAGTGTTCTATCTTAGGAGAACGCAGCATTTTGCAAATAGTTTTATAATGAACACATCTTTTGTAACTTAAAACTTGTTATGAAGTAATTTAGTTGTTGGATAATAATTACAATATTATATGATTGTCTGGGAGAGGGCACCAGCTCATAAAATACTATCATATTGCTAACAGAAATCACTTAATACTCCATGAGATTGTGGATCTAAAGCATTTGTCAACCGTAACAATTCGTATGAATGTCAACTATCATTGTAATTGAGTTATAAAATTAAAATAATATATGTGTGTATATATGTTATTTATGCCAGAATTAATCCTGCAGATGTAAAAAAAAAATAGTATTGGCTTGTTATTTTATATAATGCATGGGAAAAATAATTGGGGTCATTTTCTTTTCTTTGGACTATTTGCTGCCATGTTCAGAATCTTTATCCTGAGATGGAGTGCTCTCTTTCCTTTGAGTCCTCCTTCATCTTTTCTTCTCTCGAGCTCTCAGAGCATCCATTCTCAGTCTTTCCCTGTCTCGTTCTCAGGACGGTGCCTTTCTGTGCTGCAGGAACAGTTCTTCTTCTTGTTATTGTTGCCTATGCCCAATTCTCTGACAGTAGTGATTTGTCAGATTTCATAATTCATGGGTGGGCAATATCACCTTGAGATATGAGATTTTTGTAAAATTAAATTTGAAAACATATCATCTGAAAATCTCATATTCTGCCAGAACTGATTAAAAGTGGGGAAAGGTACCAAATAAAGTAATATGAACGTGATACTTGTCATTTTCATCAGATTGCATTTTCCCCATGCAGCAATGGTATGTCTATCATTCTGGAACCCATCCACTTATGGAGCATACCAAGTTAAGGTCATTTAGGTGGTTATTGATTTCACAGCTCTAGCATTACTCATAAGGATTTACAGTATTTAACCCACCATGAGGAGCCATGAACTATAAATGGCTCCTCTTTTACTAGGATAGCCTGCCGCTTTCTAACAATGACACCAGATGTGTGGTCTCCTTCACAGCTGTCTCTAATGAAAGACTGTAACCTTTGAGTGTACACAGAAGGAGCTCAGCTCCATGTAGCTGATCATCCATTTAGCAGCACATCAATACAAGGTTATACAGTTTACTGAGTAGCATGATCCAGATAAAGAGAGATATTAAAACCGAATTAGTGGGATCATGCTGCCCATTTTATATGAGTACCTCTTCCAAGTCAAAAAAAAAAAAAATCAGTGTGAAAATCTGAGAGGAATCTCACACAATCACACAACAGAAGAATCAGGAAATTGAAACCAGAACTGAATGTCTTGGCTGGCTCTTCTCACCTCTGCTCCTGGGCCACTGGCCCAGTTTCTGACCTCAGTCCATGTGGCTGCTGACACTATTTCTATTGTAGCACTGTTTTCACAGAAGTCTCATTGTGCTTTCACAGAAACTAGTGACTTCTTTATCACTGCAGCAAGCTCTTCAGTGTCCTTGCTTATAAAAATGAAAGAAGGGTGCTTTCCGCATGTTTTCCCACAGAGATGTTTTGAGGATTAATTAGAGGTTGACTGTGGAACATTTGGAGTTCCTTCCCCAAAGCTACTGTTTAAAGAACAATAATGACAAGGCATTATATTACTGTTAATACGACAGGAACATTTTCATCCTCAGGGCACTTACTATAACAATACAATTTTGGAGGTTTCAGATATGTTCATCATAGTCAAAGGAGCTATTTTTTTGGACCCATCCATGGGCTGTGACAAATGGCTTGTTGAGGGGGAGAATGTAAATACTCAGGTCCCTAGTAACAGCCCAGCTTTAAGTGTTTAGAAGGCAAAGCCATAGCTTCGAACCAGGGGACCAGTCTGGAGCATAAATCAGCAGCCAAGACACGAGTCTTTGAGGAGTTGCAGCACCACAAGGGAATGGCAGAATATTCACAGGGTTTCTTTGCCCTAGAAATCTCTGAATCTATAGAGCTGGTGCAATGGTTAATGTTGTTTTTCTAGTTAGTACACGGGAATCTTGAGATGCTGATATCATGGTACTGATCATTTTTAATTTCATTAATTAATTTAATCTAATTTGCCCCCAAATGGGTCAGGACGGGTATTTTAGAAAGGACTGAATGAAAAAAGTGGATTGAAAACAGTGCAAAGAGGCCCTGGCTTTAGAATCAGAGGGCCTGGGTTCAAACATTGACTCTGCTGCTTGCTACCTTGGATAAGTCATTCAAACTCTCTGGACCGCCTTTTCTCCTTCTGCATGAAAGGGCTGAATTAAATGGCCTCTGAGGTCCCTTCTGGCTCTGAAATCTAAGATGCCTTCCAGTTTTTATATATAGTTGCAAAGAACATTGTAAATAAATATTAAAATAAATTTACCTTGAAGAGGAGAGCCAAACTGGCAAGAGAAGAAAAATTTAGTTTTGTTTTTAGCATAAGAGGGAAGGCATGGTAGTTGGACTATATGTATATATGTATGTGTATAATCTATATGATCAGTTTTCAAGGATATGGATACATTGTATCATAATCTCCCCAATGTCTCAGATACAGATACTCAACAAATCACAAAATCATGAATGCCCGAGCTAGAAGGGATTGTCCGGTCCAACCCCTCATCTTATAGATAAGGAGGCCAAGTTCTAGAAAGTTTAAATGACCTGCTCAAGGTCATGCAGTCCATGAGTATTAGAGACAGGACTAAAAATCTGGATGTCCTGGCTTCTAGACTGGTGCTTTTCACTATGATACCTTTCTGTGTGTATTGATTACCATCCCCACCATTCTTGCCATACTATGGATTATATGTATTGCGTCTACTGTCTCTCCATTTCCATGGAAACAGACTATTGATAGACAGCAGTCTCTGCCAAAATATAGGTATCTTCACTCAGAAGGAAAGCCGACTTCCTGTTCTTAGAGACATGTTTCAGAGACAGACCATGCCTAGGAAGATTAGATAGCCAGCTTGCTGGTATTCTCTTTTGAAATCTCTTTTAATCTCATTCTCCTACCCTCTCCTAATGTGGTAATATGTTCATGGGCTACTTTTTGCAGCCAACTTCTGTGCATTGGGCATTTCTGAAGCTAGCATTAGACCTCATTTTCCTCAGCTGTAAAATGAGATGTTTGGACTAGATGGTTCCTAATAACCTTTCCTATTCAAAATATTCTATCATCTTATTCTATTCTCCTGTGATTGGAATTGTTGAGAGTCTCAGGGGAAGCACCACCTTCCCAATTCTCCCAGTTATTATATTATATAGCTATTATACTAACGTCTCTCCCCTGCCCACCCCATGGTTCCCTGGTACATACTTTGTATATACCTACACATATGTCTGTGTTGTCTCTTTCACTACAATGTAAGGTTCTTGAAGGCAAGAACTTTTCTCTTTGTTTTCTCTGTATCCCCAGCACCCAGAAATGTGTCTGGCATATAGTAAGCACTTGACAAATGCTTCTTGATTGAATGCTTGGATCTAATTCAAAGGCATAACTTCGGTGGCAAGAATTTCAAGAATCATAGTGGGGATACAAATGTAGAAGTGGAAAAATCTTTTGAGTATCCTTCAAATCATACCATGCAGGTGACTATCTGAGCAGCTAAGTGGCACAGTGGATACAGCACTAGGCCTGGAGTCAGGAAGACTCATCTTCCTGAGTTCAAACCTGGCCTCCAATACTTACTAGCTGTGTGACCCTGGGCAAGTCACTTTACTTTGCCTCAATTCCTCATCTGTAAAAAGAGCTGGAGAAGGAAATGAGAAACCACTCCAGTATCTTTGTCAAGAAAAACCCAAACACAAAAGGTCGGTCACACAGCTAATAAGTGTCTGAGACTAAATTTGAACTAGAAATTTCTTAACTCCAGACCCAGAGCTCCCTCTCTATTGTGCCACCAGTTGTTTCTGATGCAACACACAGGTGAGGGAGAGGAAGAGGGGATGAAGGACCGCCATGGCAGACGCTGAATGCTACTTCCATCTATTTCCTGATTTTACCCTTTCTAGAGCCTCTGGGATTGATGAGTGGCCCCTAATTTTAAAAACTGATATCTGGGATAGAGAGAAGAATTTGTAAACTTAAATGCATGAATAAAACCCCATGGTGATGGAGTGATTGAGCCTAAGTTCAATTCAGTATCTCTTGAGTCTTAAAGGTAATTCAGAGGGGAAAAAAATCTCGTTACAAAGAAGCTCACAAGTATCCTTTCAGTTCAAGAGGAACTAGGAAGAATGAAACAAGACAGAAATGATAAATAATGGGAAAAATATATGTACCAACTTATCCCAAGTCTACCAAAAAAAAGTTACCACCTGGGGACAGAAAACTCTAGTGATCTCTATACACTCTCTTGCCTAATTAGAATTTCTGAAAACAAGGTACTCCTAGAGAGAGTCCCCCATGAGGTGGCAATTTATAACACCTGCCCTACACCATGCTGATACTGAAATAAGCTAGTTTCCTGGTATATCAAATCCTCTTATGGAAAAATAAAGCTATAGGAAAGAGTGAGAATAATGGAAGGCCCCCGAGAGCTTCAATGACACATTTGGGTCTATGACTGAACCTCAGATTCAATAGACCACATCTTTCTCTGTGCAGCCTACTTCCACGTCCTTCCAAACTCAAGAGAATAGCAATCGCCTTTTGGTCTTTTGTAACAGTATCTTCTCAATTGCCAATAGCTCTGAAGAAATGCAAATACGTATCTATGCCATAAATTCGGTCTCCTTTCCCTAACCTTTACCCACCATCTACTCTCTTTTCTGTTTTATATTTAAACAAATCAACTAGATGTGAAACAGAGGCTGTTACTTAAGGGAATCAGATCCAGGTTGCGTATTCTCATGAATTTTTCCTTCTGGGTTTGAGTCTGCTGTGGATGTCTCAGAAAAATCCCACATGATTTCAAGGAGGCAAGGAGAGAGCAAGGATTAAACCACTGGAGTCAGAAAGGTTTACTAAAAGGAGAGCAAAGAACAGGCAAAGGAGACAGAGAAAACACAGCGAAAAAGAGCAGAAGTGAAGAGTTCCTTGGGGTAAAAATCTCACCTGGGAAAACATTTTTTTCTATGGCAGCTCATCTACCTGCATGTCAGTTTTACTGAATTTACTTGTCATAATGTTAACATCTAATAATTGAATGGGGTTTTAAGGTTTATAAAACATGTTCTCTGTAGTATCTCATTTGATCCTAACAACTACCCCATAAGAATGGTACATTTTTTTCTTTTTGGTCTGGACCTGAGATTTTATCAATGTAGAGAATTCTCTGCAATGAAACTCCTTCCATGACTACAAGTCAACTAAATCCTCACCCACAGTTCAGTAGCACCCTTTTTTTTTTTGAGGTAATCAGGGGTAAGTGACTTGCCTAGCATCACACCGCTAATAAGTGTCTGAGGCCACATTTGAACTCAAGTCCTCCCGACTTCAGGATCAGTGCTCTCTATCCACTGGATCACCTAACTACTTCTAAATAGCATTCTTAAAGAGCTGTCTTGGGTACAGAGAGGTTAAGTAATTCACTCATGATCAGTCAAGTAGTATGTATCTGGAGCAGGTCTTAATCTAAATTTTCCTGACTCCAAGGCTAGCCCACTACCTGCTCTGTTGCTTCTCAAAGCAAGTATTACAGTTATTTTTTCCCAAAATTTACAGATGAGGAAATTGAAGCTCTGACAGGATATCTGTCAGAGGTTAGACATAGCGTGAGAGTCAAGAGAGAATCAATGTCTCTTAGGATGATGTAGCCAGCATTTTTCCCACTATATTGCGTTACAAGTTTAAACTATAGCCCTTACTCTTACTGTGTTACCCTCAACATGTTACTTAACCTGTAAGTAACTGTAAGAGACTGTAAGACTCTATACTCTCTTCTGGAAAATGGGTATAACAGTATCAATACTACAACACTTTTAAGGAATGTCCCTTGTAAACCTGAAAATGCTATACATTTAGATAATTATTACATCATCATTATTATTTTAATAATATAATGTAATGAAGACTAGCATATCAATATGGGCAAAGGAAGGTGTCTCTCTGAGCCCAGGATTTCCAATCGGAATGTGTATGCAGTTCAGAAAAATCAGCCCTGGACAATTTCGTGAACAGGTTTGGGGTAGCAGGATTGCATTTGTCTCTTCATTCAACAAATATTTATTACAGAAGTATTAAGTGTGAGGTAATGGAGAAATTTATAGCTCAGCTATACCTCAGGTGAGGCAGGATTCCTTCCCTGAAGGAGCTTTCTATCTTGGTCATTGTTCAGTTGTCTCAGTCACGTCTGATTTTTTGTGACCCAATTTGGCGTTTTCATGGCAAAGATACTTAAGTAGTTTGCCATTTCTTTCGCCAGCTCATTTTACAGATGAGGAAACTGATGCAAAGAGGGTTAAGTGACTTGCCTAGGGTCACGAAGCTGATGAGTGTCTGAGGCCACATTGAAGTTCGGGTCTGTCTGACTCTGGACCCAGTACTCTATCCATTGTGTCACCTAGGATGGCTAAAGCACAAACCCAGAAAAACTGCAATATGCAATATTATGTAAGGTGAGGAGGAAGGGGATCGATGCTTACTAAGTGCCTACTGTGTGCCAGGCACTGTGCTAAGTGCTTTCCAAATATTATATCATTTGATCCTCACAACAATTCTGCAGAGATGGTGCTCTTTTTATCCCTGTTTCACAGCTGAGGAAACTGAGGCAGAGAGAAGTTAAGTGACTTGACTTAGGATCATTTAGCTAGTAAGTATCTGTGAGTAGATTTGAACTCAGGTCTTCTTGACTCCATACTCCATTACAGTACCTTGTTTGCCCAAAGGATATTTTAAAGGTGTAAAACATAGTGCTTAGTACATCTTGGGGGATGGGGGAAAAGAGGTCATTATTAATACAGATTCAGGAAAGTTTTAATCAGATAAGACCCCAGATCAAAAGTTGCTAGTGAGAGATGTCAGCCTTTGTCATTAGCCGGATCTTGGCATTAGAATGGAAAACCTTAAGGCCAAGCAAAGTAAGGCATTGGAAAGGACCTCAAAGTCCTCGAATAACAGTGCCTTCACTCAGTCTTATACCAAACAACCTCAATAAAGCAGTGAAATTCATCAATTATCTTTTTTGCTACAAGTCAGTTTTCTTGACCTAAGTTTTGTTGCTGTTTTAAACCAGTTCTGTGTTTTCCTTAACATAAGTATGTGGTGTCACATTCAAATAGAAATGGATCCCTACTAATGACATTTTGACTTAGAAAACCACAAATTAACATTATCTGTATTGTATTATATTTTATTTTGTTTAACATTTCCTAATCACCTTTTAATCTACTTGGGCCCCACTCTGTGGCTGGGGTTTGACATTTCTGATGTAAGGAATTCCAGTTGAAAAACACATTCTATTAATGTAAATTAGTAAGTTCTTTGCCGTTTATAGTCATAGACAGTAGCCTTTAGCACTTTGAATTTAAGGGACCTACCCAAAATTACTCAGGCAGTATGTAAAAAGGTGAAGTTTAAACTTAGATCTTCCTGACTCCAAGACCAATTTTTTTTATCCACTACTCAATATCGCCTCTCATGCCACCCAAGCTCAAACATCATTATCCTAATGATTATATAATGTCTAGCAAGATAGATGTAGACTTCCGAGATTACTAATTTCCACCATATTTTAGATATTAAGCTAATCGGATCCACTACCATGGCCCTCAGGTGGATGCAAAGAAGCTTTTTTCCTCTTAGCTTCTAGTCAAAAAGCCATTCATCATTGACAAGAGCAGATTCTCATAACTAAGCATCAATGAGAGACGATCATTATTACCTTGCAGGTCAATGAAAGCACCTCCTCATTTCTTTGTGGTAGCGAAATCCCGGAGCTTACTAGAAAAAGGAGTGAGGTAGATCTTGATTTGTCTCCATTTAAATCACATTTTCTTGCTGAAGTGACCTTCTCCCACTGGGCAACTTGGTGGTTGGTATTCACTAAGCATGCCATTGAGGTTCAGAAGCCCATGATAGGAAAAGCAAATGCTGCTTTGTATTTATTGCCTTGAAATCCCTCACTCTTGTTTGATCAAGAGACTTAATTTTTTTGGAATTTAATGTTTTAACAAATCTTGAGTGTTTGATGTAATGCAAGATTCCTTCATCCTCTCTGATTCCCAGACCCTCTTGAAAATGAGATGCTTTTTCTCATTTGGGGATTTTGGAGAGAAAATAAAAGAAAACAATCAAGATCTAGGTCAGCAAAAAGTTGGTTCATTGAATGTAACTAGGCCTCTGATAATTAACCCTTTCATGAATGGAATGGGGGGGGTGAGACAAAAGTCAAGAGAAGCTCATGATAAATGGTGTGGGGCTTCTCCAAATGACATCTTTTCAAATTCAGCAAAAACTTGTGCTTACCCCCTTCAGGTTTAGGATATTTGTGCAGCTTATTAAAAACTGGATTTTCTAGCATGCTTCAAAGGATGACAGCCATTATATCTGTCTACCTGGCTGCATGCAGCAGGGAGAGTTACAAGCCAAGTAATTAGTACTCTGTCTGTAGGCCTCATTGCCCTTCATGCTTCAGAATTCAGAGCATCCTGAAAGGACAAAAGGTAAGTAGGACTCCAGCTTGGGGCTCCTTCCAAAAGCTGGTATTTCAGACAGCTCCTCCTCCTACATCACTGCGTGGATGATTCTGAAGAAAGAGCCTAAGCTAAAATAACCACATAATCTACTTGTTTCTCTTCTTAATTACTAGAACATATTCTGTGGTTAGTTGGAGGATAAAGCATGGGTAAGCAGACTCATTAGCCTCATTTGGAAGCAGCCAAATAGCTTTCTTCAGAGTACAACAGCTGACTAAATGGGTCTGATGTTTGACATGTGAGGCCTTCCTGTGATATACACCAGGTAACATCATTTCAACTCAATTTCATCTCAGAATAATAATAACAGCAAAACAATTCCTATTTAAGGCTTACAAAGCACCTTCCTCAAAAGAAACCTACGAAGTACGGAGTAAAGCCATGATCATCTTCATCTTCCTGACGAGAAAACAAGTTTGGATTGGCTAAATGACTGGTACATGATCATACGGCAGCAGAGCCTCGACGTGCTAATTCATTCATTCATCATTCATTTATTAAACTCCTACTACATACCCAGAACACTGTGCTAGTAGGCTCTGGGAATAAAATAAAATAAAATAAATCTGCTCTGAAAGAAGTTTACATTCAGGGACGGATGGAAAGGGAGATGTAGTGATAGGTATGCAACAAGGAAATAGAAATCTAATGTATGGGTGCGTGTGCATGTGTGTGTCCATATATATTAAACGAGGTAGATGCTGCATAAATTACTTCAGGAGGAGCCATTAGGCACAGGAAGGGTGAGAATAGTTGTCCTATAGGAGGTGGGATGAGCTGAGAAGAGAAAGAGTTCAGGCATAGAAAACAGTCAGCACAAAGTTATATATTAAAGAGACGAAATATATGAGGAGCAGAAAATGGGCGAGTCTGGCCGAACATAGAGGGCACGGAGAAGAGAAATATGAAGCAAATCTAGAAAAAGTAGATAGGAATTGAAGGATTTATTTTTTCTTTCTTTAGTTCTTTCATTTTATTTTGGTTTCCAATTAACCAGCATTTATTTTCTTTCCCTCCCTTCCCCTCCCGAATCAGGGAAGGAAATGGAAAGGGAAGAGAAGAGAGGGGAGGAGGGAGGAAGGGATAAGAGCAGAGGGGAGGAGAGGAGACATCTTAAATCTTTTTAAAGTTGTTTGTCTTCACAATGTTGTTATCTTATCTGTTATTTCCCTGATTCAGCTAACTTCGTTCCACATTAGTTCCTATAAGTTATACCACGTTTCTCTGAAACCACCATGTCTTTCATCATTTCTTAACGCATGATAGTATTCCATCACATTCATATACCACTATTTCTTCAGCCATTTTCCAGTTGATGGTGGTTCCTTATTTTCTAGTTCCTTGTCACTACAAAAATAGCTGCCATAAATAAATACATTTTGTTGTTCTCCTTGGGGTGTGGATCTAATAGTGGTCAAAATATATGCACAAGTTAGTGATTTATAGCATGGCTGGACCAATTCACACATCTGCCAACAAATGTATTAATATTCCTATTTTCCCATAGCCCCTCCAAGATCTATCATTTTCTTTTTTGCCATCTTTGTCAGTCTGATTGTGTGAAACGGCATTGAAAGTTTCTTTAATCTGCATTTTTCTATCAATGATTTGGAACCCTTTTTCATATGGCTGTTGATAAGTATCTCTTTTGAGAAATGACTGTTCATATGTTTTGATCATTTATCAACTGGGGACTTTCAAAGCCAGAGAACATCATGGTCAGATTTGTTTTATAAGAATTTCAATTTGGCAACAGTATGAGGGATGGATTGATTGGGAAGGGAAACTAATTAAAGGCTACCGCATTAGTCTAGGCAGCAGGTGTGGATGTCCAAGACTAGGGGTATAGCTGTATGAGTGGAGAGAAGTGAATCAATACAAGATATTTTGTTGAGCGAGAATCAACAAAAAGTGAAAATTGATTGATATGAGAGGGTTGAGGAAGATATAAGAATAAAAGAGAAATCTAAAGTCTACTGACTCTAAGGCTACAGCTCTTTCCTACTGTCTTTTCAATCTTCCCTTTCTCCAAGGAGAAGATAGCATAGTACTTGATACATAGTAAGCATTTAAGAAATGTTTATTTTCTTCTTTTTAAAAAATTTATTTATTTTTCCTTTTTCTTTCTTTAAGAAATGTCCTCTTCATGGGAAACTGTTTCCACAGTTCATCCATCAGGAAATTTCTGGATTTTTTTTAACTTAACAAATGATTTGTTTATATTTAGAAAGGTAAACCATGCTAATTCTGATGCAGCATTGAGAACAATTCATGACAAATTGACTGTGTTTCCTTTTTCTTTTTTTTAAGTAAACTGGTAAATTAGAGGAATACTGTAGATGTAATATATGCATATTTCAACAAAGTTCTTGACAGTCTTTTGTAATATCCTTATCAAATGTGAGAGGAATACTATCTGAATGATAGGTATCCATCAGTTAAAGGATGATTAAACCAAATATGGTAACTGAATGTAACAGAATAGTATTGTATCATAAGAAACTGTCAGTATGAAGAATTCAGAGAAACGGGAGGATTTTAAAATAAAATGATGCCAAGTAAAGTAAGAAGAACTGGGAAATATATGCATACAATAACTTAAACAATGAGTATAGAAAGAATAATGAAATCAAACAAGATGATGCAAAATTATAATGAATACATATCCCCAGAGAAGACTTGAAAAATGTACCTCCTCCCCTTCATTGCATATATGGGAGACTAGAAGTGTATAATACTTTGTGTACTGTTGTATGTGGTAGAGGCGTTGGATGGTTTGATGAACTGTTTTTCTTCTTTAAAAAATCTTTACTACAAAGGAAGTCTCTCTGAGCAGGTCGGGGGAGAAGGGATATGTTCATAAATGAATGTCTTGTAAAAAAACAAATTATTCATTTTAAGGGGAAAATCCTCTGTCTTTAGTTGACTACAAGCTTAATTTAAGTCAATATAGTAGGATATGATTACCCAAAAAGCTACCCTTATCTTTGGCTGAATTAGTAAAAATGCAGAGTTTCACAAAACTGGAGAGAATCTATCTGTATTTCTGTGTTCTGTTTGGTTTGCTACATTTTGAAAGAGATCCCGACAAACTGAGCACATCCAGATGAAGGAAATTAAGATGGTAAAGGGATTCAAAGTCAGTATAAGAATAAGTGAATTGGAGGTTTTCAGTAAAGACTTGATGATCAATGGTCCTGGGATCATCTAAAACATCCCTGGCATCTATCAAGGGACTAGACTAATTGATCTCTAAAATCTCTTCCATCCCTGAGATTGTCTGATAGTGGAAACTAACATCATCAAGGCAGTATTTACATAGGAGGAGGACCTTGGGCTACATCTTAAAATATGGGTCAGTAGAGTTGAGAGGGGGGACATTCAAAGTTTGGGAAGGAAGTAACATGAGAGAAGGCATGGGGATAGACCTAAGCATTGTAGACAGGATGATTTTTTTTTTTGGGGGGGGGGGCGGGTGGAATATAGGATGAAGGCAGTAAATAAGCCAGATTGATTGGGTTGATGATTTGTGTGGAGACCATTTAGAGGTAATTACAGTAATCTAGGTGTGAAGTGATAAGGGACTAGAAGAAAAGAGTAGCAATGAGAAAGGAAAGAAAACAGGAGAAATTACAATAAACCGCCAGAGGGATCTCTATGCTTCTAGCAAAAGTTATTCAAGAATTGATTTTGCAATTTAGAGTAAATTCAGAAATTGGAAAGAAAAGGTCCAAAGTCACACCATAGTCTGAAAAAAAGTGTGACATTGCCAAGCACTTGAATAAGTTATGGGATTACTCTATTTTATAGGAAGCCAGTTTGTGTCATTCTATAGTGGTCTCTGATCAGAACTCTAGATAAATTCCAGAACCACTATATTTTGAAAGGAGAAAGCTGGGGAAGAAATAGGAAATGGGAAACAAAGTGTAGTCATCAGAAAGTATCTAAAAATAGTACATGTTGAAACCCTAGCCAAAAGTATCTCCTAGTCAACCATGTTGTCACTAGATACATCACTATAACTGTGCCCTTTTCCTTTATAATGTGATGCAGTTTGAGTTAAATTAATACAAAAAGATTCATTGGTCATCTGTACCTGACTTGAATGCTGACTATCTTGTAGACTCAGGAAAAGAGAAATGATAAATGAATTTTTGTAAAGGCTGGGATTAATATGAAAATAAAAAGATTATCAGAAGCAAGACAATAAAGTCATTCAAATAAAAGTAAGCTTGAGAGATCATAGAGACCAATCCCTGCTACCCAGAAGGCAAGAGGATGCCCAACCATCCTTGACTAATAAAAAGCGTCTGTCTTTTTAAAGACTGCTAAAGGGATTCCAGAATTTTCTAAATAACTCTGATTTCATTATCCAACAGCCTTCATTTTAAGGAAGTTATTCGTGAGGTAGTTAAACTCATCTTCCCTGATTTGTCTTCACTGGAATCAGAAATCATCCAGTAAAATGTTATAAGCTTCAAAAACTTTTCCTGTTGTGAAAAGATCGCCAACTCAGACCAACAGACTTAAAAACATGAAGACCTGGTTCCTTTGGGCAACATTTGGATTTTCCTATGCATGCAAACTGTAGAAAAGATTATTATATTGCAATTCAAATGACAGAGCCTCCGTTGGTCTCTGACACACAACAGACTGCTCCCAAATTATCGGAAGGGAATGTCCTGGCACATCCTCAAGCTGAATATCCACAAAGTGAATGAATCACTGAATGCTGGCTGAAAAACTTTGGAGAGTCGTGGAAGGTTGGTTGTTCATGTGGTTTTCAAAACTAAAAATAATTTGGGATGGGAAAAGGAAACTATATTCAAAAGAATAATTATTATTCACTTGATACAGTGGAAAAAATGAGGGAAAACATGTGAAACTGTTTGTTGTATGCATCTGTTTCATTTTTTAAAGAAAAATGCTTTTAAGAATAACTTATAATGCATATATTCTACATTCAGATATGTTGCTTATTTGATGGGGAGGGGAGAAGGGTAGCCGATAGATTATAGTCTCAACTCTATTAACACAGATTTATTCGCAACTCCCAGCAGTCTAAATGGTAATTATAAATGTAACTCCCCATGCATCAAATACCTACCCCTAAGTTTTCAAAGTATGTGTGTGGTGGGGAAACAAAGAACCATACTCAGCTGTGTGTTAGTGAAGGAACAGAAATATAGTATAAAATGTAGGCAAGTCTAACAGAATCAGCTTTCTAATTTTTTTTTACATTTAATACTGTTTTCCCTTGGATCTCTTATTGACAAGATGAAGCCTTGTTCTCCAAGTACCACTGCTTAAGTACCAAATCTATTCACAGAAAGCTCCTGGCATTTTTTTATCTTTAAAATTCTAGTGTGTTTCCAGTACTGTTTTTATACTTATCTGCAATAAAAGGGAAAAAAAGGTGATTCTGCAGAGTGTTTGGGATTTGGTTAAATCAGATTTACAACCTGGTTTCTTAACTGAATTCCCAAGTACAGTGTAATAGGAAAAAGAAAAGCTCTTTTGGGTCCCTTTGGATTCTCTTGTCAGGGTGTTGAAAATTTTGTTTTCTTTACTATTTTCCATTTCATGAGAGAAATAGTCTCAAAAAGAGGATTTATAATGCAATTTTGTTAGATATAGTCCATTAAATATGTAGGGCTAGCTTCTCCACCTATGTACATTGTTCTCTAAAGGCATTCTCCCTTGTCATGAAAGACACAGAGAGAAGACTGTTCTGTGCCCTTAATCAAAATAATAATAATGATTTTAAAAATTGGAAAGGCAAATTTTTCCCATTTTAAGACAAGCATATTTGAAAATGTCCTATATCTCATGACATTGAACAACTAGCAGCATTCTGCATTCTGGACATTTGTAACCCAAACTCTGTGTGTGTTTCTATATGTGTGTGTGTGAGTGTGTGTGTGTGTGTGTGTGTTGTGCAGTCTCCCTCTACTTGAATGTGAGCAATTTGACAGCAGAGCTGTCTTACTTCTCTATTTACATCCCTGGTGTTTTGTACATGGTAAGCATTTAATAAATGCTTGCTTAAAAATCATTTATTCGTTGTGCAGTCTCCCTCACTAGATTGTAAACAGCTCAAGAACAGGTATCATATCTTCTTAATCTGCATCTCCCCCAGTGTCTAACTACAATCGCCCACATATAGTAGATGTTCAGTAAATGAGGATGGAATTGAATTGTTGGCAGATTGTTGTGAGAATGACTGTTCCTGTAAATGATGGGGAAAAGAGGATGTCTTTGAAGCCTCTTACCAGCTCTCCGGGTCAAGTCCAATGCATCCAAATAACTTATAACCCAGAGAGTTGCAAACAGCCACTCTCCTAGGGAATAGGACAACTTGTCTTGGGCAAAAACACTGGATTTAATTTATTTTACCATCTGTAGACCTCCTAGGGGATGGCAGGCTGTTGTTACTGATGCTGTGATTACTGTTGTTTTTAACTTATGGGATGGCAAATGTTCAAGGGCTATATTTGCTTGAATGACTGCTGTAACTGCCATGGGGGTTGAGGGATTCACGTTAACAAGGGTTTGTTCCAAGACACAATGTGCAATTATTTTTACCAGTCCACTACTACAGTGATCTCATCCATATTTACCTACCCCATCCAGAGGTACTACTGTCCCTACGTACGATCAGAGATATCATAAAGATGCAGTTCTCACTAAACAGTAGGTGCATCACGAAAGTTTTTGATTGCTTTATTTTTCCTCAAAGACACAGGCATTGATGAAAGCCAACCAAACATGAAGAAAAAGGAGAAAAATTTATTTTGTTTATATCAGACCAGCTCTTTGGAGTCTAGGCTCAGCTCAAGTCTTCTTATAACCTTTCTTATGAGTCCCTTGTCAAGGATGGTACATGACCATTGATTGAAATGGGTCCTTGATAATGCTGGCTGAAAACAAATTCTAAAATTCTGGGATAAGGAATCATGGGCTTGTAGGGAGAAAACTCTGCTTCACAAATTCCAAGAGGAAGATTAGTTTTTACTGATAAAAATCAATATTTGACAAGAAATCATTTCCAGCTGGAAAATGCAAATTTTGAAAAGTAAGTAAAATCACTGGTAAATGAGAGTTTGGATTGTCTTGAATATTGGAACAAATGTTTGCCATTAGCAAACGGCTTAAAAATCTCAGTTCTGGTCAACATAAAAAGCATTTTGAGAGAAAATAAATCTAATGTAATGCTCTTTGACATCACACATTGTACATATTCTACCTATTACAGAAGAAAATCCTTTCATACTAAGTCTTACTTGTTCTTGAATCCAAGTTTCTTTCATAGTGAAAAAGAATCCACAGAAGAGAAATTGAGCTTTAGCATATCCTGTAGATCATTAATTTATAAAACCACACCAGTGAAATAAGGTGTTTTAAAAAAATAATTTATGTAGATATGTACAGTTTGCTTCAGGAAAGAAAAAAATTGCAAGAATGTGATCTAAGAGAAGTAAAGAGTCTTTTTGGATGAAAATCGATTCACTTATTCATGGAAATTTTTGCTATGAGTAAATACATATCTATGTTTGTCGTGTAGCATTTCTTTTCAAGTTTTTTTTTAATCTCTGGACTTGTACAGTCAGAGAAAGTATCAATAACCATAACATTTCACAGCCCCCTTTTAGGACCATGGCCTTAACATTTTGTAGGGAAATAAAGCTTTGGTTAACCTTGGCTCTAGCAGACCTCATTAAAATAACAGCCTGTCAGTTTCAAGTTTAAAATAACAGGGTTGTCAGTTTTATATGCAGTGGAACAATCTAAAATTTTATTCTTGGTGAAACATTTTGCACTGGGGTGAGGGCAATCCTAGAAAGATTGGTCAATGCTGCCATCTGGAGGCCAGTGCTAAGTCATGTCACCAGAAACACACCGAAGAAGTCTATCCACTCCAACCATGGCTACCAGGTGTTTAAGGAAAAGCATCTCACCCATCAGGGTTTCCCTGGGCCTTTGTGGGGAAAAAGTGCACTAAAAGGTTGGATGGAGCAGAGCAGGGCTGTGGTTAGATTCATTTGTATCTAAAGGGTCTTTGACACTTCTTTGTCAGGTTTCATTGTTTTTAAAAGGCATGCACACATCCAGAGTGCATAAGATAGGTGCAATTTATAAATCTCCAAAGTACTGTAAATCAATAAGCAAACTGCTGGCTATTCTGCACTCTGTAATCTCTGGGTAAATGGCTTGGTCCATTTTCTTTTACAAAGTGGAGAAAAATATCATGGTAAAAACAAACTGCAGTAAACTGGGAGGGAGCGGGCGTGGAGGTAGTATTTAACCTTTTAGTATAGACAACACAACTTGAGATGCCATAAAGCAGGTTGTAGTTGGCCCACTTTGGCTTTGCTTTTTAACTGGAGCAGTGACTGTCTCCCATATGACTGACCTTTGGAGATATCTTGCATTTGACCTGACTTCTATTCTTTCAAGTTTCATTATGACAAAAGGGTCAAAGATGAACCATCTTCTGACTTACTTTACACTCTTCTTCCCAGAATTCTAAAAGTCAGTCTGAAAGGACTACATGACTCAATGACTCACTCGTTCAGGAAAGCATTATTAGAAAAGAATCAGCATTGTGATGTAGTTCAAATAGTACTGGGCCTGACTTTGAATTCCAGGTCTTCAATTTTGCATCTTGGAGAACTTGGACAAGTTACTTACCTTCTTTAGGACTCAATTTCCACAACTGTAAAATGAAGGAACCTAGGGCAAGGTGTCCTCTAGAACCTTGTCTATATACAAAGGAGGTAATGTGATATAAGGGAAAGCATGTTAAATT